>NC_050575.1:67455070-67780544 GCF_011100635.1 Trichosurus vulpecula | reverse complement strand
AGTGGACCATGGCCATCAGGGAAATGATGATATGACTTGCAGTTGACTTTGATTTGAGTGAGTGAGGGCTGTGCAGGGTCACCAGCCTCACTTTCTCCTCCAGAGCCAACTGGGTCCAGTGACCTGATATTCATCAGGATGACCGGAGATGACCCAGGATGCAATGGGAGACTCTGGCCCTTTTAGGCTAAGGCCTTTTCATATACTCAGAGCAAGCTAATGCCCATTCAGTGAATAGGCCTCTTTAAGAAGTGAGTCCAGGGATGGCCCCTTTAATTAGGAAAAAAAATCAAGCTGGGAGGCAAAGAACCTCAGGGTTGCTCTTCCAAAGAGAAACAGTTACCATTGGCATTCACTCTAAGCCAGGAGGGCCCAAAACACAGCCATTAAGTGGGCAGATAGAAGCAAATTAGATGAGTGAGTTGGGGTAGGTTAAATAGGGTGATAAGGATAGTGAGGAAAAGTAGGAAGGAGAGAAAAGCACAAGAAGTAATTATAGCTTAGAATGTGAATGGAATAATTTTACCCATAAAACAGAAAGGGATGGCAGAATGGATTAAAAATCTTAATTCCACAATATTTTGCTTTCAGGAAACAATAAAACTGAGAGATATGTACAGAGATAAAATAGAGGGCAGGAGTAGAATTTATTATGTAAAAAAATCAGGGGTAGTAATCATGATCTCAGACAAAGTTAAAGCTAAAATAGATTTAGTAACTACACTATTGTCACCAATATTATTCAATATTGTCTTAGACCATTTAAAATAACTAAGTATAAAATATCTGAGAGTTTAACTGCCAAAACAGACATTGGAACTACATGAACACAAACATAAAACATTTTTATACCAATAAAGACAGATTCAAATAATTGGAATAATATTTATTGTTCATGTGTAGGCAAAGCCAATATGACAAAAATTGCAATTTTACCTAACTGATCTATTTGTTCAATGTCATCCCAACTAATGAGTTAGAAAAATAATAACAGAATTCATTTGGAAGAACAAAAGGTCAAGAATTTCAAAAAAAGTAAGGGGAAAAATGTAAAAGAAGGAGATTCAGCAATATCAGACCTTAAACTATATTATAATGCAAGAGCATTATTACAGTGTAAAATGGATAGCTTTGATTATTTTAAATTAAAAATTTCTTGTATAAGAAACTGGTTGTTGTCCTTAGCTCTCGAAGAGAACCAAAATGACATGACTACGCTAGAGTCAAGTTTCAATGTCTCTGGCTGTGGCTGCTCAGACCAATATGAGCTTGGAATGCTCTACCACAGGTCAGGCACAAATAGTCTAAGTGAACATTTGGGGTGGATTCTCTAAATTTGCACATCCTGTGTTTCCTTTGAGCTGTTTCAATTCTGCTTTGCTCATAGAGCACAGCACCTTCTCTGATGTGGGCGTGCCATGCTGAGTGGTCCTGTGCCAGTGTCTCCCAAGTCACACAATCAATTTCAAAGTTCTTAAGAGAGACCTTGAGAGTGTCCTTGCATTGCTTCTTCTGAGTACCATACAAACACTTGCTCTGTGTGAGTTGTCCATAAAATAGTCTATTTGGCAAGTGCACATTTTGCATCTGAACAACGCTGTTAGCCCACCAGAGTTACGCTCTCTGAAGCAGAGTTTGAATGCTTGGCAGTTTAGTTCAAGTAAGAACTTCAGTGTCTGGTACCTTATCCTGCCAGGTGATCTTCAGAATCTTCCTAAGACAGTTCAAATGGAAGTGATTCAGTTTCCTGGCATGGAGCCGGTATACTGTTCAGGTTTCACAGGCATAGAACAATGAAGTCAGCATTTAATTCCATTAGAAGTAAAGTACGAGCAAAGCTTAGAGAGATACAGGATTCTTGGCTCAGTTAAGAAGGCAAAAGAAATTCAGCAAACCAATGTAGCCAAGAATAGAAAGAAAGCAGAAAATTGGGGAAAAAAAAACTTTCATAGACAGTCTTTTAGATAGGATATGATTGTTTTGGAATATTGCTGTGGTGTAAGAAATGAGGAGCTAGTTGATTTAAGAAAAACATGGAAAGACTTGGACCTATGAAGAAAGATGCTATTCACTTCCAGAGAAAAAAATGACAGATAGAAATACCATTTTACATATATTTATATGTGTGTGTGCATATATGTGTGTGCATTTCCAGGGCCTGAGTGGTTTCCCAAGAAGAGCCTACAAGTACAGGACAATACAGGTGTTCTGGAGTCCTGTAGGAGCAGTATTGTTTCAAGTCTTTGGGGGTTATTACTTGGTGGAGTGCAGGGCCAGAGTTCTGTGATAGGAACAGGTTCTATATTCTTTGATTTCCGTCACTTAATGTACACAAGCATAGGAATGTAGTGATCATGAGAGTGTTGTCAAGAGTTTGATCGATCATTCCAAGTTGCATTGTAAGACTGACTCCCAAGCCAGAAGAGGCAGCTCTGAGAAATCTAAATTATTAGTATATTCATTATATATATATATATATCACATCAGTTAATATGAAAATAATAATTTATATATATCCCCGAATTTAATTGTAACTTTCTCTGGTGGGAGGGAGGGAAAAAACAAGTAAAAAGTGCACAGCTTAAAACAAAAGAAAACCTGGAAGGGAGCAAAGAAAAGCTGGGTAGCTTTGAAAACAATGTGTAGTACTTAATGTATAGGTTTTCTTGAAATGGAAATTTATTGTTTTATATTGAATCCTCTCATGTTCAGCTGTATACATGGATTTTTTTTCTTTTCTTGTTTTGTATTTAAGCTTAAAATGAATAAAGCATTTACACAAAAAAGGAAAATGAATTGTGTTCTCAGTGTTCCAATGCTAAGCACAACTAAAGGGAAGAAAGACTCTGAGTCCCAAGACTTTAGGTTGGTTGGTTTGATGCTCATGTGCAAAGTATAGGATGTAAACAAGGTTAATTAGCAATCTTAATGCAAGGAGGCAAGCTCCGCATTATGTGCGCCACTGGCATTTGCTGGGATGGGACTCACAATTGGAATGTGACTGTGGAAGGGCATATCTGATTGCAAAATAACAGAGTAGGTAAAAGAGGTAGTGAAGTAGCATTATATATTATAAGAAATATATTTGCGTGAGGAAATATATAGACTGGAGGGGGAAAGCATGTTGGAAATCATCTCTATGACAACCAATGGATGGAAGAAGGGAGTGGTGGGAGTCTACCATAGCTTAGCTAGCCACGAGGACTTAACAAACTCCTCCTGCCTTTTTGATATTAACCATATTCCAATATTCTATGTAAATTTTGATTGTGTAATCAGCATCTTTACCCTATAAAAATCCATCTTACTTTCTCTGAAGTTGCTGGTTCCTCTTGGAACTAAGCCTGCTCCATGAGAGTCATCAAGCTCAATAAATGTCTATACTTGGATTAGAGGTGTCTGACTCTGAATTCTTTGAGACAGTTCCACCACAGCATAACACAAAACTGCAATGCTTTTTGGCACTAGGTGGGCAGAGACTAAACCTCAACATAATGGGGGAGACAACATGTAAACAAGTATGTACAGACAAGCTATATACAGGATAAATTAGAGATAATCACTGGAGAGAAAGCACTAACATTAAGGTGGGTCAGGAAAGGCTTCTCCAAGAAGAAGGGTTTTTAACTGGAGCTTGAAAGAAGCCAGGGAGTCCGGAAGTAGAGATGAGGAGGGACCAGCTATGGGGAAGAGCTAGTGAAAATGCCCATAATTGGGAGCTGGAGTGTCATGTCCAAAGAACAGCAAGGAGGCCAGTGCCATTGGATCCCAGAGTATGTTGGAGAGAATGCAAGGAGTAAGAAGACTGGAAAAATAGGAGTGAGCCAGGCTGTGAAGGGCTTTGAATGCCAAACAGAATTTTATATTTGATCCTCAGGTTGATTGGATGGTGGTACTAGTGGTGGTTGTGACATTATTGGGTAATAATTTAATTCTTTAAAAAGTGCAGGAAACAATGAGGGAAACTTCTTTTTGGGACCTGATTGTGGCCAATAAGACCAGATCAAGGGTTTAGAATGGACTTGATCAATAAGGAAGAACATTGTCATAGTAGAAATAAATGAAGAGGCATTTGGCACAGTGCAGAGAGTTGGATTTGGGGTCTAGAAGAGCTAGATTGTTATCTTATCTCAGATACTTACTAGCTGTGTGACCTTAGGCCAGTCACTTAACTTCTCTAGGCCTCAGTTTCCTCATCTTTATAATGAGCAGGTTAGACCAGATGGTCAGAAATATATTTATGAGTCCATGATCCTTAGTAGTTTGTGATCGATAAGGAGGGAAGAGCAGGGTATCACCGGGACGGGAGGGAAGAGGTGAGTCGTTGATGTGAAAGAGTTTCTAGCGAGGATCGCTAGCATCATGTGGCCTAAAATCCTGCAGGGGAAGTTGGCACAAGAGGGATAGTATGTTCTTAATCATGACATTATGATGACGAAAACACAAATGGTTCTAATGAAGAAAAAAGGTAAACTGTCTAAACGGATACAGAAGGAATTCACAAATGAACTAAGATTTTTAAAAGGCATATACATGAAATGAAAGCAAAAGCAGATAGCCAAAGGGGGAAAAAAGGCAATGGTCCCATGAGAAAAGTGTTGGGAATATTGGAGCTCAGAAGGTATTAAAGCCAATGATGAAGTCTACGGATAATAAAGAGGTTAAAAAAAAAGCTGCACTATGGGCAAAAGGAAGATCCAGGAGGGGATATGATTATCATTCAGGTTGGATGAATGAATGACAATGAGGAAGGTATAATGAATCAACTTTATTTTGTTACTGTTTCTTTGACCTAGGAAAGCAATTCTGGGATTAGGTAAACTAGAAAAATTGTTGCTGTTGAGTTGTTCACAGTCATATCCAACTCTTCCTGACTCCATGTGGTATCTTCTTGGCAAAATGCTGGGAATGGTTTGCCATTTCCTTCTCCAACTCATTTTACAGATGAGGAAACTGAGGCAAACAGGGTGAAATGACTTGCCCTGGATCACACAGCTAGTAAGTGTTCGAGGACAGATTTGAACTCAGGAAGATGAGTCTTCCTGACTCCAAGCCTGGCTCTCTATCCACTGTACCACCTAGCTGCCCATGTACTCTTGTTATCAGTTTTTGAAGAGGACCAAAATGATATCATTGTGCTAGAGTCAAGTTACAGCGTTCCAACTGTGGCCAATCAGACCAACACAAGTTCAGAATGTTCTACCACAGGTCGGGCACAAATAGTCCATGTGAACATTTGGGGCGGATTCTCTAAATTTGCACATTAAGTGTTTCATTTGAGCTATTCAATTCTGCTTTGCTCATAGAGCGCAGCACCTTCTCTGATGTGGGCCCGCCATGCTGAATGTCCTGCGCCAGTGTCTCTCGTGTCACAGTTCTTAACAGGGACCTCGTGAGTGTCTTTGTATCACTTACTCTGACCACCATGTGGGTGCTTGTCCTGTGTGAGTTCTCCAAAAAAATAGTCTTTTTGGTAAGGGTATGTTTTGCATTTGAACAATGTGGCCAGCCCATCAGAGTTGTGCTCTCTGAAGCAGAGTTTGAATGCTTGGCAGTTTAGTTCAAGTAAGGATCTCAGTGTCTGGTACCTTATCCTGCCAGGTGATCTTCAGAATCTTCCTAAGACAATTCAGATGGAAGCAACTCAGTTTCCTGGCATGGCTCTGGTAGACTGTACAGTTTTCACAGGCATACAACAATGAGGCCAGCACAGCGGCTTTGTAGATCTTCAGTTCAGTGGTCAGTCTAATACCTCTTCTCTCCCATACCTTCCTTCGGAGCATCCCAAACACTGAGCTAGCTCTGGCAACGAGTGCATCAACCTCATTATCGATGTGTACATCCCTGGAAAGTACACTACCAAGGTAAATGAACTTATCCACAGCATTCAAAACTTCTCCATTTGCTGTAGCTGATGGTTCCACATATGGATGGTGTGGTGGTGGCTGATGGAGCACCTGTGTTTTCTTGGTGTTAATTGTTAGGCCAAAATTAGCAAAAGCAGTAGAGAAGTGATCCATACTTTGTTGCATCTCAGCTTCAGAGGCTGCATTGAGTGTGCAATCGTCTGCAAACACAATATCATGCACCAACGCTCCCTCCCCTTTGGTTTTGGCTTGTAGCCTTTTCAAGTTGAAGAATTTGCCATCAGCGTAGTAGCTGACTGATGCCGTGTTGGTCTTCATTGAAGGCGTTTGACAACATGGTTGAAATCATCATGCTAAGGAGCATGGGAGCAAGCACACAGCCTTGTTTCACTCCATTGGTGCCTGGGAAAGCACACGAGAGCATTGTCCGTTATCCAGAACCCAGGCAAGCATGCCATCATGACATTGACGTACAGTATCGATGAACTTCACCGGGACAACCAAACTTTGACATAATTTTCCATGAGCCCTCACAACTGACAGAATCAAAGGCCTTGGTCAGATCTATAAATGCTGTGTACAGACCTCTGTTCTGCTCCTGGCATTTCTCCTAGCAGGACTACTGTGAGGATTAAATGAGATAATATTTGCAAAGTGCCTAGCACAGGGCCTGGCGCATAGTAGGTGCCATTTCTCTTCCTGAGTTTCCGATGAAGCCAAGCAAGAAAGCCAGAGAAGATTTTCTCATAAAAAGGCACTGGTTTGGGATGACCCAAGGTTGAACTTATTCCCTTGAAGTTGTGACAGTGATGTTTTTTAACAGCAGGTCAAGTCCAGTCTGAGATGGAGGAAAACAGCAATAAATGTAATGGGAGCTTGGGGAACATAACAAGCGGATGGGAAAGAGAGACGACGTTTGCTATGGGGCTTCAGTAAAGGCTTCCTATAAAACTGTATTTGGAGTTGGAGAAAGAGAAAGGAATCGGAGTAATGCACAGTCTGGCAGTATGGTCATCCTCATAAGGGAAAGGAAAGGAAATAAACATTTATATAGCACCTACTATATGCTAGGCACTTTACAAATATTATCTCATTTAATTCTCGCAACAATCCTGCTGGGTAAGTGCTATTATCCTGATTTTACAGATGAGAAAACCAAGGTTAATAGAGATTAAATGACTTTCAAGGGTCACATTATCTGAGATAAGATTTGAACTCAGATCTTCTTGATTCGAAGCTCAACACTCTATCCACCCTGTCACCAGCTGCCTCTACATACAGTTTCCTCTTAGCCTTAGGTTTCATTCTACTGCCCTATCCCAGAAGTGTGGGTTTGGCAAATAGAAGGCTAATTTTAGAATCAGGATGATCAGGGTTCAAATCCTGCCTACGATTCATACTGACCGTGTGACCCTAGGCAAGTAATCCAAAGTCTCAGAGCCCAACACAACTTTCTAAGACTATAGGTTGTAGAATAGTTCATGATCTTGACTGGTAGAGGGATTTTCCTTGCCAGGAATCCCCTGCAAAGATGAAATCTCAGGTCTGGATAATCAAACCTCCCACTTAGCTAATTTGTGGACAGCCAGGTCCCGTCCTAAATAATTGGATGTCCTTGCAGAATTAAAAGTTTCCCAGGCCTTGATTTTAATGTGTGGATTTGGAGGAAACTTCACAAGTCCTATATTCCAACCTCCCATCCTGACTAGGAGCTTCTTTTCTAGGGCATAGGATAGGTGTTTGGTGGATGGGTTCAGATAGGGAAATGAGGATGGATATTCTCAAGGAACTGGAAGACAAGGATGGGTGCTAGGAAACAGGAATGGATGATGAAGGATGGCTATCAGGATGATGATGCAGGCAGAGGGGTAAACCGTTTAATGACAGGCAACAGAGATGAGGATGGAGGGAGAAAGACAAATACCGGTGGAACAGATTTGAGGTTACTTTTGGATATGGTTGACAAGGAGGAAAAAGAGACAAATATGGAAGTTGAGGAGAGGGATAATGGAGAGATGAGAGGGAATATAGGAGAGAGAGATACAGCTGGAGGAATGAGGATGAATGTCAGGGGACGGATGGCAATGGGGATGAATGAGCGAGGACAGGTACATGTGAAGGTGAGGAAAGCTATGAGGGAGAGGGACACAGTAGAATGATGATGGATGTTAGGGAGCAGGTACAGAATGATGAGGGTAGACAGGGGAATGAGGATGAATGGCAGGGAACAAATATGTAAGGAGGAGGGACAATGGGGCACAGGAACAGACAGGGAGATAAGGCAGGACGTTAATAACAATAATAACTAACATTCATATCATACTTTAAGGTTTGCAAAGCCTTTCCCTCAATAGCCTTGGGGTAATGTTACTATTATACACATTTTACAGGTGAGGAAACTGAGGCTGAGGAAGGTTAAGTGACTTCACCAGGATCACACAGATAGTAAGTAAATGAAGGAGGATTCAAACTCAGGTCTTTCTAATTCTCAAATCCAATGCTTTAGAGAGACGATGATAGATATTGGTGTATAGGGTCTCAGAAGGAGATGAGGGTGGATGTCAAAGGATATGGATGGACAGGAATGAATGTGAATTTTATGGAACAGGAAGGAAAAAGATAGGATGAGGTTGGGTGGGTGTAGGGCAGTGAGGGATAAATAGGATAGATGCCAGGCAATAATTCAAGTGGGAACAAAGACAGACTGACAGGAAGAAAAGAGGACAAGGATGGGTGATATGAGGACATGCAATTAATGTATTCAGCTTGGCACAGCTGAGGCTGTTGGGTTATGGTTGATAGGAGATGAATTTTTGGGTTGATACAAGAAAGAACTTTCTAGCAATTGTAATTGTACAAGCACGGCTTAGGCTGCCTAGGGAGGTAGTGGGTGCCTTGTCACTGGACGTGTTCAAGCTGAAGCTGGATTACTACTTTCTGGGAATGCTAAAGAGGGAATTCCTGTACCAAATGAGAGGTAGAATTGGATCATCTCTGAGGTCCCTTCCAATTCTGATATGCTAGGATTCTCAAGGCCAAGCTAGTATTCACTGAGGTCACCCTGGATGCAGGATCTCAATCCATTCTGACTGGATTAAATTGAAGACATTCTGGGTAAAAGAGACCCTCCTAAACCGGCGTCCTACAATGCACCAGGTTCCAGAAGATGAACTTGTTGGTGACTGGCACAGTCCCCTCCCATGCTCTCCTATTCCCTCTAAAAGATGCTAATTGACTGATTCTGACTCCGGGGACCTTAAATCTGGATCAAGCTCTTAGAATTCCAAGAAAACTCTAGGAATTCCGGCCAAATCCCATACCAAACTACATCTCCAGGCCAACCTTTCCAAGGTTTTCAAGTATCAGCCAAGAGCCAGATTACTTGAGATGGAGAATGGGAACTGTGGCTCCATTGTTTTCCTCCGTGTGAAATTTAGCTGCCATTTTGGGGGCGAGGCAGACATTTATAGAATCGTAGTCACACTTTCTGAGCTGAAATGTACTTAAGACTCTAGAATGTCAGTGCGGGGAAGAGCAGTAGAGCTCATCTAGTCAAATCACCATTTTGCAAATAAGAAAGGCCCAGAGATGTTGTGATTAAAAGCAAAAACACCTGGGCTAGAATCTTTGCCACTTTAGGGGTTCTTGGGCCTTGGGAAAGTCACTGAATCATCGGAGCCTCCATTTCTTCACCTATAAAATGATGTAATAACACTCCCATTACCTGCCTTACAGGATTGTGGTCAGGTTGATATGAAAAGATATACATGAAGCACTTTGAAAACCATAAAGTTCTACATAAATTTCAATTACGGTCATGAACTTGTTGCTGTCATTGTTCAGTCATGTCTGACCCCATTTTGGGTTTTCTTGGCAGAGATCCTGGGGTGGTTTGCCATTTTCTTCTCCAGTTCATTTTGCAAATAAGGAAACTGAGGCAAACAGGGCCAAGTGACTTGCCCAGGGTTACACTGCTAGGAAGTGTCTGAGGCCAGATTGGAACTCAGGAAGAGGAGTCTCCCTGACTCCAGGCTTGGCATTCTAGCCACTGTGCCACCTAGCAACATACATTTGACATCAGAAGACCTGAGTACAAGTCTGGTTCTGATTCTTACTTGATATATAACCTTTTAGGTAAATTCTGTCGGCTGTCTGGGCTTCAGTTTCCTCTTGCAGAGCTATTATTTATAATACTTATTTCTAAGGGTTTTTCTAAGGTTCAAGTGAACTAATATGTGAAACACTTGAAAACCTTAAGTTCAATCAACAAACAAATCTAAGTTTTTGTCATGTCTAATGGTGGCTCCAGAACATGAATCCAGGCCTTCTAATGCCTTATTCAATGCTTCTAAGATATTGTGTTTCTCCTCTTCAGCAGAATCTAAGGTCATCATGTCCAACCCTTACCTGAAGCAATTTTTGTTGGTCCAAACCTATGATTTCATTGGTGTTAAGAAACTCCTTCCCTGTGAAGAAACTTCCTTTACCAAATTTAATCAACAACAGCTCTTAGAGTTCAATGCCTTCAGAGGCACTGAAAGATTAAGTGATTTGTCCAGGGTCACACAGCCAGGAAAGTCTCATGTGGCACTTGCATTCAGGCCTTCTTCCTGAGTCCCAGGATGGTTCCCTTCCCAAACCCTCTGTGTCAGTTCCAGTCTCCAACTCTCATCAAACCAACTGGGTTGCTAACTCTCATCCCCTCCTTCCAAGGGATAGAAATCTGGGGAGTTCCCAGAGTAGAGGAAGTGAGCAAGAGCCTAAGGGAGGGAGAGGACTGAGTAAGCAAGCCCAGAAACTAAGGTGACCAGACCTGGGATTCATAGGCAGCTAATCAAATTACCTCATGTGTTTCCAGTCCTCCCTCAGGTCTGTCTAGAGCCATATAGCCAAAAAGCTTTTGTGGGATGGGATCTCCGAGGAATAGATGTGTCTAGGCCTGACCAGGAATTCTGTTCCCTTTAAAAAGCATTGTAAAGAAAAAAAATCCTTGGAGTCTGAGGCATCTATTAGATTAAATGCTTTTTTATTCACTTAAGATTAATAATTTGACCTGGTTCTCTCATAAGGACAAACAACCTGGGAGAGGGCTGAAGACAAAATAAAATGTAATTTCAAGAAGTTTTCGGCTTCCTCCTCTACAAAGTGAGAATCTGGATTAGATCAAAAGTGTCAAACGTGTGGGATACATGCTATCTCCATTCGACTGTAGGCTCCTTGAGGGCAGGGACTGTCTTTTGCCTCTTTTTGTATTCCCAGTGCTTAGCACAGTGCCTGGCACAGAGTAGGTGCTTAATAAATATTTATTAATTAATCGTCTAAAACACTTCTGGGAAATACTTAGCAAAAAATAAAGTACAATAAAACATAGATAACACTACATTTAAATTTAAGCCAATAAGTGGTCCACAGCAATCCTTCTCAATGGATTAGGAGCCCTTTCTATTTGAATTTGACACGCTGGGCTAGATAAGCTCAAAGACTCCTTCCAGCTCTGAGATTCTGCCCCCAGTGAAAGCAAAGAAGTGAGAAAGAAATCAGCATAACACATTTCTATGGAGGAATTAAAGCTGGCAGCTAGATTCTGGGTTAACACATATGTCCAGAAGACCTTGGTTCTAAATCCTGACACTGCCCCTTTTTACCTGCATTACCTTGGGCAGGCAAGTCACTTCCTTTCTTTGGGTCTCAGTGTCATCATTTGTAATAATGAGGAGACTGGATTAGATGGCTTCTAAAGTCTCTTCTACACTTTAAGTGTATGTGCCCTGAATATTAGCAAAAGTGACTTGAAATGGCCAGAGCCAGTGTTGGAGGGGTCACGGGAAGGTAGGCACATTAACACACTGTTGGTAGAGCTGTGAAGTAGTATCACCATTTTGGAAAGCTATTTAGAAGTATGCGAATAAAGTGACCAAAATGCCCGTGCCCTTTGGGCCACAGATTCTATTACTAGGCTTATACACCAAGGAAGCCATCAGTAAGAAAAAAAGTCCCCATATACTCCCAAATATTTATAGCTGCACTTTTTTGTGATAGCTAAGAAATGGAAACAAATTAGATGCCTATCAATTGGGGAATAGCTAAACAAATTGTGGTATGTGGATGTAATGGAGTATTACTGTGCCGTTAGAAATGATGAGTATGACTGATGGAATCCTAATAAAGCTGCCCCTAGCCCCAATATTCTAACTTCCTTATGGGCCTCATTGAACAGCAGCTCTGTCCTGATTTAACCACACAATCTGGCTTTAACCACACCACAGGCTCCCAAACTCAATCTAGCCACTGCTTCCAGCTAGCCACTGCCCCCAGATTCAATTCACATATTTGAACAGGTGTGTTCTTGTACTCAGCCACAATCACATCATCCATTTAGCCCAAGACAGGACCACAATACTTAACTATCCATCTTGACCAGACAAGCCTACAGTAGTCAGCCAAACAGAAAGCAACATGACAAGGATATTTGACCACCAAATCATAGAAGAGTCCCTTGCTCATTACCTAATCCTTTAACAAACCCCTCCTGCCTCTTTAATATTCATAATTTCTGTCGTAATCCGCATCATTACACTATAAATTTGCCTGTGCTGTCTCACTAGTTGCTGGCTCCTCTTGGAACCTAGCCTACTTCTGAGGGGCATCAATCCTCAGTAAATGCCTGTACTTGGATTAGAGGTGGTCTGATTCTGAATTCTTTGAGATGGTGCCACCACAACACTCCATGAAATCACAACATGATGAATACAGAGAAGCATGGTAAGATTTATATGAACTGATGCAGAGTAAAGTAAGCAGAGCCAAGAAAACAACATATACAGTAACTACAGCAGTGTAAATGGAAAGACCAGTGAATCAAAAAAATCCAAAGTAAATGTTACAAAGTTATAAAGATCAAGTGGACCCTGAATAAAAGGATATGAAAAGAAATCCCCAACCTACCCCTTAGTGGAGATGAGTCTACAAGTGTTACACACTGCACGTTTTCAGACTTTTTAACATATTAATCAGTTGTGCTGACTTTTTTCCGCCCTTTCTAGAAAAAAAAACCCAAACAAACCCCTATATGTCATATGAGATGGCTCTCTGGAAGAGAAAGGGGGAGGGATACATAGGATAGATACTATGGTGATGTAAGAAACAGAAAATACCAATAAAAACTTATTTTTTAAAAAAATCTAAGTGTATGACAAAGGCAAAGGGGCATTTGATATACTCCATATTTTATAGACCGGAGGTAGATAAATAGTGTTTCCTCTCCTTGTGTTTCTCTCAGTGAGAAGCCCCACTTCTCCTTTTTTCCTCACCTGGTTTTGGGAAACCCAGTAGGATATAGTGGGGAAAGTCCTAGATTTGGAGTCAGAAGACCTGAGTTCAAATTCTAGTTCAGGGAGAAGTTTCCTTATCTGCAAAAAAGAAAAGGCTAGAGTAGATAATCTCTAAAGTTGTTCCAAGCTTTAAATCTATTATGCCATGATTCTATGAAGTCATAGATCCCTTTACAATCTTAGGCAAGGCCTGGGGTGGGAATTTGGAAAACTGATCTTTAAGAGAAGAAACGTTTAGAGGGAAGCTGCTTTTTCACGGTGTGTGGAGAGGTTAAGTACAACAGCCAGGGGACTTGGTCTGGGTTCCAGCTTTGCTACCAACAATGCGATATTGTGGAAGAGGCTGGTTCTGAAATCAAATCTGAGTTCAAATCCTCTGTCTGATGCAACCACTGTGGGATGAATCCTACCTGTCATACCATCGACTGGTCGCTTACCCTCCTGTAAGCCTCAGTTTCCTCATCCTGTGAAATGAAGGGTTTGAACTCCATGACCGCCAACGTCTCCCGACACATTGAACTCCAGGTACATCTCTATGGACCAGATTTACAATCTGGCCCCTTCCTACCTTTCTAGTCTTCTTCTACTTTACTACGTTCCATGATGTACATGTCGTACTCCTACTCCTCACAGAGGACATTCCCTTCTAACTCTACGCCTTTCAGGAGCTTTCATTGGCTCATTCCATGCCTGGAATGCTTTGCCTCCTCACCTTTGTCTCTTGGCTTCTACCAACACTAGGCTCTTATCTACTTCTGCGGGAGGCTTTTCCCTGTACAACTGATGCTGTCTTCCTTCTGAGACGACCTCCCATTTACATTGAATGCATCTTGTACGTACTGAGTTGTCTTTAGAAGATGAGCTCCTTGAAGGCAGGAATAGTCTTTTGGCCTCTCACCACTCCTCCAGCTTCCATAGGAAGAGCTTAATGGATGCTCATTGACTGACTGATACTCGAATTGCTAGGATTTGGGAGTCTCAGCCAGGTCACCCGACACTAACTCCAGCATTAGTTCTTTCCGCATGACTTAGTAGGTAATCTGTGTTCAGGATCTATAAGGCTCCTTCACCCAGACTCTAAGAAAGCCTGGTTGGAGAAATGCTAGTGTGGTGGGTGCGCTAAGGTACAAAGAGAAGGGCATCTTTAAACCCGTCCTCCTCCCTCCCTCCCCCCAGGACCCCTAGATCCAGCACCCGGAGTTCTCCGGCCGCTCTCCCCCCTCCCTGGGCCAGAACCCCAGGCGCACCGTTCGCACAGCTGCTGTTCCTCCCCAGCGTCTCCATGGGGCAGCTGCGGCTCCGGCTCCGCGTGCGGGACCGGTTTCGCGGGTGCAGCGACTGCCCCGGCTCTGGCTGCAGTGGAGGCGGCGGGCGATCCCTGCCGGGGTCCGGCTCCCACCCGTGGTCTTAGGCTCGGGAGGGGCTGCCAGTGTTTGACTCTTCTTTGGGGAGTGACAGCGCCCGGCACGGGCCCTGAGAGTGGATGGGGAGTGGCGGGGAGGCTGGGCGGGGCGGGAAGGGGACTGGGTCCCGGCTTCAGGGAGGATCCTCTTAGGCTGAGTGGAGAGCGAGGGAGAGGAATCTTCCTGGGGAGGGAGGTCCTGTGGAAATTAACTTCAGGAATCCTGGCCGAGCTCTGCACTTGCTGGCACCGCCAAATAGGACTTTTCATCACTTTGGTATAACTGTAAAAAACTTGCTTTAATAAGCAAGCGATTTTTTAGAATCGGATATTGTCCTCGAAAAGTATCCTAGCTGGCATTGTGACTCACCTTCTCCTCTCCTGGAGCCGGGATCAGCTTAATTACCTATTCATTCTTTCATCTTCTTTCGTTCTTTCCTTCTCTATGGCTACTCTCAGCTCGCTCTTTTGAGGCCATTTTCTCCTTTCTGGCCTAACTGGGATGAGATCGTACAAGTCTACGCGTTTAGGTTCTGGGCAGCCGCCCAGTTAATGAAACAAAAGAAAGCGTCTGAGCCCTAACTGCCGGAGAAACTGGAAAGACTTATCAGGTCCTGGATTGAGTCAAGATAAAATAAGCTCGTTAAATGGGAGAGGGAGGTGGTGATAGTGTTGGAAAGAGGACTGGGATAGTAGGAATCAACATACCTGGGTCCCAGGCCCAGTGCTGACAGTAGTTACCTGGGTGAAGCCATTTCACTTATCTGCGCATGTTTTTGAAAGTAAAAGGAGAGGATTGTACTGCGTGATCTGTTTGGTTCTGTCCAATTCGGACCATCTCTGGTTTTTGCGGGAGCAGGTTAGGGTGAAGAGAACCTCGGACCAGCTCTCGGAAGGCAGAGTCAGGCATCTACAAAGAGCTGAATTCAATTCCATGAGTTTTTTTGCTTGATAATAGCTAACACGGATTTAAAGGTGATTTAAAGTTTTACTCAGATTTTTACACATTTTATCTCATTTGATCCTTTCCACTCTCGTCACCTACCTCTGTTTTACAAATGAGGAAAAGGCTTAAAGAGTTTGAGTGACTTGCCCAGGGACACCCAGCTAGTATGGGATGCAGGGTTTGAACACAAGTTTTCATGATTCAGTCTAGGAATCCCAGACTACAGCACTCTATGGACTATACCACACTGTGTTATGATCTTTGATTCCAGCCTTACTTGGATCTTGGGTTTCTGATTGTAGATTTAAATGGCATCCCTGCACATAGTTAATGTGGTGGAGTCAATAGTCAGGAGACCTGGTTCTATCCCTAATTTGTTGTGTGGTCTTGGGCACACAGACCTCAGTTTCCTCATCTGTAAAATGAGGGGGTTGGTCTAAATTATCTCCAAGGTCCTTTCCAGCTAGGGCATTCTAGGATTCTATGACTCCAGACACAATTTGCCCCATTGAAGTGCTGGCTCCTTTTCTCCATTTGACCACAATGCCCTTTTCTCCAGTAACAATGTCCCTGTTAGGATGACAGAGTAGACCTTAGTATTGTCCTCCCCAATGGAGAACAACAGACTGCACTGTTTGACCAAGCTCAACTCAGCTCAGCTTTGTGGCTGTCCCTTTAAAGAGTCAGACCAGCCAACGGTTATGCCATAGTCATATCTTTCCAGAGATTGATTCATTAAACATCAGCTCCATTAAGGATATTTTTAATTATTAGGAATGACCAAGACATTTGGATCAAAATTGTAGAATTTCACAACCTGAAGGAATAATTCAATTCCATTCATGAAGCATTTAAGTGCTAAGACAACTAAAGTGCTTTACTAAAGTAGGCACTAAAAGTGCCTACTATGAGCCAGGTTCTGCTAGGAATTGATAATACAAAGACAAAAATGCATGCATACTTAAATGCTCCTCAGGACAAGCACAAAGAAAAATAAATATGAATAAGTATATGTGGATAAATATGTAAATATATAAAACAATAAATGCAAAGTAATGGATGGGGGGAGGGCTATAGTACAGAGGGATCAAGGAAAGACCTTACGTAGTAGCTGATGCTTGAACAGGGTTAAGGATTCAGAGGTAGAGGTGAGGAAGAAGAGCATACCAGGCAAGAATGAAGGAAATTGAATGCTTAGTCAAGCCTCTTCATTAGGCAGATGAGACAGCTCAGTTACTTAGTAAGTGATGGAGCTGGGACTTGAACACAGGTTTCCAGGGTCCCTGTACAGTTCTCTTTTCATTATACCATGGTGAGACATTTTGGTGCACAGGGAATCAGAGGAGCACATTTATTACCTGTGTGATCTTGGGAAAATCAATTCCCTGAACTCCCTGGGCTGCAGTTTCTTCAGTTATAAAGTGGGGCAGAGTAAGGGTAGGACTAGATGAACTCTAAGGTCCTTTCAGCTCAAATCTATGATTTGATGACTCTTGAATGACAGGAAATTCTATAACTGGTGTAGCAAAACTGACTTTTAGTCTCTCAGATGGTTTTAGTCACATTAGATGTGGTTAGGTCTCCCTTGCAGCATTCCAGTCCATTGCCCCAGGTTTTGCACCTTTTTGTTGGAGGTTGGGAAGGAGGGAGCGGTAACGACCTGCCTTCGTTGGGAACATTGCTCTTACTTTCTGTCTTGGTATCATGGGAATTTGACCAGCTCCTTCTCTGGGTGTGAGACTCATATCATCCATTCAAAAGCTCCCATTGTCTTGAAAAATAGTGGTTGCAATGGAATGGACAAATAGATATTAAGCTGTGTGAATGAGCTTGGCTTGTTATGTTCAACTACCGGAGTTGACATGAAGTCAGGCTTAGTGAGACTAATGACTGCTTTACTGGCCCCTTCGCCTCCCCCTCTGGGAGGCTGTCTTACACCCAGATAAGCCTCTCTCTTGGGTGCCTGAGGAGATCAGAGTAGTTAGGGGAGCACTTGGGCAACTTTTCACCTAGTTAATCCTTTCTATCCTCTCCTCAGCCTCCCTAAAGTCCATAGAGACTATAGTTTTCAAAAGCCAAATCAGAAAACTTGGTTTGACAAAGGAAGGACCTTTTGCTAAGCTATATAAAGCATATTTCATTTTCTCAGATTATGATTACCGTACATGAAAAACAATAAATGTTTGTTGGATAAAGGAATGAATGGATCCATCTTTATGGACAACATTTGGAGTGGGCAAGATCATTCTGCCTAGAAGAAATCACTCTATATGCCCACCCACAAGAACACATATGAAATGGGATTATAGGAAACACTAAGGACAGTCTGGAAGAGGGTGGATGTAAAAGAGAGGAGGGATCTTTGCTTTGGTGACAGTGATGGAATTATGGGCTGAATATATACATATATATGTCTATGTATATATATAGACATATATACACACACACATATACATACGTGTGTGTGTGTGTGTGTGTGTGTGTGTGTGTGTGTGTGTGTGTAAATAAAACACCTTAGGTTGTCTCCTTCCCCACGCCCTTGTTAGGAACTACCCCATCATTCATTCATTTATTCAGCAAGCTTTCATGGGAAAATCGAAAGCTTCTTTAGAGGAGCTTTGCAATTTCTCAAAGACAACCTATTACATTCTCTTCATTCTTTTCCACTCTAGGTCCAATTTGTTTTTCATCTGAACTGTTTATTTCAGACAGAGACACACACATATGTCTCTCTCTATAGACACATATACATGCATATAAACATATATACACATATACATATGTATATAATGCATATACTTAGGGACAAGCTTTATTGGTTGTCTATCCAAATGCATGTTGTATCCTGGGCACCAGGCATTTTTTTAACCATTTAATCTTCCCTGTGTGGGATAGGCTAAATGCCTTTGGATTAAAATCTTGTCTAGAATGTTCTACAGTGTTCTACAATTGAGGAAATCACATGCTGTCATCTGCGAGCTGGAGCATCTGGGAGATCTTATCATTCACAGGAAATCCTTTTTCTACTTAGACTCTGCCTGGGCATTCCTACATGCCAGTATCAAGCACCTTTGGTGAGAATACATCTCCATTTTTTTATGATGTTAATGACCAGAAGGTAGTTGAACAAGGCTATTTCTGTTATATCTTTCAAGGACTCTTGAATGACATTAATTTGAGATACTTTCTTGTAAAAGAGCTTATAAGATGGCTTTATATTCTACCGATTCAATTTTGGGGGCAGGGCACAGTAATCAACAAATAATGAACACCCTGGGATCTTTTTTTTAAACTTCTTTCAATTCATTGTGAAATGGTAAAGATACGGTCCATTGTTGAATTTTGTTGATTGTTCCTTATTAATAAATATCAAAGATGCCCTACATTAGTGCATAAATTATTTGTATAAAGACTTTATATAGTTGGGAGAGCAGGCATATAATGTTGACAGTTGATAATTATTAATATTCTGTCACAAAATTTTAATTAGGCCCATTTTTTCCATGCTTTTTACAACTTTTCCTCCATATACCTTGTATGTCTTCCCCAGCTTTGAAACACAAAATTATACTTGCCAGTCTAGCACAAAATTTCCCCTGTGATACATTCACAAGTAAATCCTACCAAACATTTAAAGAACAATTAATCCTAATACTATAAAAACTATCTTGAAAAACAGGCAGAGTCCAACCAAATTCCTTTTATGCCACAAATACTGCACTGATACTTAAACCAGGAAGAGTGAAAACAGAGAAAGAAAACTTAATGAATATTGATGCAAAAATTTTAAATAAAATATTAGCAAGGAGATTGCAGCAATATATCACAAGGATCACACACTATGATCAGGTGGAATTTATCCTAGGAATGTGGGGCTGGTTCAATATTAGGAAAACTATCAGCATAATTGACCATGTCAGTAACAAAACCAAAAGGAATCATATGATTATCTCAAATGATGCAGAAAAAGCATCTGACTAAACCCAATACCCATTCCTATTAAAAACACTAGAGAATGTAGGAATGAATTGAGCTTACCTCAAAATAAGTAATATTTATCTAAAACCATCTGCAACCATTATCTGTAATGAGAATAAGCTAGAAACCTTCCCAATGCAGTCAAGGGTGAAGTAGGGATGCCCATTATCCCCACTATTATTCAATATTGTGCTGGAAATGCTAGCTATAGCAATAAAAGAAGAAAAAGAAATTGAAGGAATTAGAATGGGCAAACTATCACTCTTTACACATGATATGATGGTATACTTAGAGATTCCTAGAGAACCAACTAAAAAACTAATCAAAATAATTAACAACTTTAACAAATTTGTGGGATACGAAATAAACCCACATAAATCATTAGCATTTCTTTATATTACCAACAAAGTCCAACAGCAAGAAATAGAAAGAGAAATTCCATTTAAAATAACTGTAGACAACATAAAATACTTGGGAGTCTACCTGCCGAGACAAACTCAGAAACTATAAGAACACAATTACAAAATGCTCTTCACACAAATAAAGTCAGATTTAAACAAATGGAAAAATATTAACTGATCATGGGAAGGCCAAGCCAATGTAATAAAAATGACAGTGCTACCTAAATTAATCTGCTTATTCAATGCCATGCCAATCAAACTACCAAACAATTATTCTGTAGAGCTAGGAAAAATAATAACAAAATTCATATGGAATGACAAAAGGTCAAGAATATCAAGGCAATCAATGAAAAAAGAATGTGAAGGAAGATGGTCTAGCCACATCAGCTCTCAAACTGCATTATAAGGCAGCAATAATCAAAGCAATCTGGTACTGGTTAAGAAATAGATGGGTATATCAGTGGATAGATGAGGTACACAACACATTTTAGTAAATGAACATGGAAATCTAGTGTATGATAAACCCCAAAATCCCAGCTTTGGGGACAAAAACTAATCTTTTGACAAAAACTGCTGGAAAAACTGGGAAATGGTGTGGCAGAAACTAGGTAATAGACCAACGTCCCACACCATATACCAAGATAAAGTCAAAATGGGCACATGAATTACATGTAAAGGGTGATACCATAAGTAAATTAGGAGAACATGGAATAGTTTACCTGTCAGATCTATGGATAAAGGAAGATTTTTGAACTGAACAAGATACAGAGAGCATTACAAAATGTAAAATGGATAATTTTGATTATATAAAATTTAAAAATTTTTGCACAAACAAAACCAATGTAACCAAAATTAGAGAAAGAGCAGAGACTGGAAAAAAAGTTTTGTAGCAAGTATCTCTGATAAAGGCCTCATTCCTCAAATACAAATGTATAAGAATACAAGTCATTCCTCAACTGACAGTCTAAGGATATCAACGGGAAGCTTTCAGAAAAAGAAATCAAAGCTATCTGTAGTCATATGAAAAAATGCTCCAAATCAATATTGATTAGACAAATGTAAATTAAAACAACTCTGAGGTACTATCTCACACTTACCAGATTGGCTAATATGACAAAAAAGAAAATTGATAAATGTTGGAGGGAATGTGGGAAAACTGGGACACTAATGCACTGTTGGTGGAATTGTGAATCAATCCAACCATTCTAGAGAGCAATTTAGAACTATGCCCAAAGGACTATAAAACTGTGCACACCCTTTGATCCAGCAATACTACTGCTAGGCCTATATCCCCAAAAGATTTATTTTTAAGGGACAAGTATTTACTTGTATAAAAATATTTATAGTAGCTCTTTTTGTGGTGGCAAAGAATTGGAAATACAGGGAATACCCATCAATTGGGGAATGGCTGAACAAGCTGTGGCATATGATTTTAATGGAATATTATTGTGCTATAAGAAATAAGGAGCAGATGGACTTCATAAGAACCTGGAGAGTCTTACATGATCTGATGATGAGTGAAGGGAGCAGAACCAGGAGAACATTGTGCACAACCACAGACACATTGCTTCTGTGATAACTAACTTTGATAGACCAGGCTATTCTCAACAGTGCAAGGTTCTAAGACAGCTCCAAAAGACTCACGATGGAAAAGGCTGTCCATATCCAGAAACAAAATTACAGAATCTGAATGCAAATTGAAGCAAACTGTTTGCTCTCTTTTTAATTTAATGTAATTTTTGGTTTTGTTACATCTTTCTCGTGGTTCATTTCATTGGTTATAATTCTGCTTTACAATTTGATTATTGGAAAAGAAGTTTAATGTGGAGGTATATGTAGAACCTATATCAGATTACATGCCATTGGGGGGAGGGGAGAGGAGAAGGAGGGGGAGAAAATTTGGAATTCAAAAACTTGTGGAACTGAGTGTTGTAAACTAAAATTAATTAATTAATTAATTTTTAAAAAGACTTAAAAAAAAGAAAAGAAATGACAAGCAGGATGATTTCAGAAAAATCTGGAAAGACTTAGATGAACTGATACAAAATGAATTGAGCAGAACCAGGAGACCATTGTATGTACATAGTAACAACAGTATTGTATGATGAATTGTGAATGACTTAGCAATTCTTACCAATACAATGATGCAAGATAATCCCATATTGTCAGAATACAGGCTGAAGCATGCTATTTTTCAACTTCTTTCTTCCTTTCTTTTGTTCAAATCTTCTTGCACAAAATGACTAATATGGAAATATGTTTTACATGATTGCACATATATATATTAAACTACTTATCATCTCAGGGAAAGGGAAGGGGAGGGAAGGAGGGATAGAATTTGGAACTCAAATTTAAAAAAAGTTAATTGTTTTTACATGGAATAGAGGAAAAAATATTATTTAAAAAAAACCTCACTTCCCCTGTGGATTGTAAGGTCCTTATTCTAAGAGACATTCCTTCATGTTCTGGATGGAATGTTGCTACAAAATGCTGAGCCATGAGTGGGGAATATTTTCTGAATAAATCTGTGCCTGAATCCACAATTCTTCTATACTTTCTGGGGAACCTTGGAGAGGTGAAAAAAGCCCTGGATGGGTGTTTTCCAGTCAATCAACAGGCATTTATTTAAACACTTATTGTGTACCAGGCATAAACTAGTTGCTAGGAATAGAAAGATAAAAGAAGCAGTACCCCTTGCCTTTTGGCTTTCATCTACTTAGTCTTTCCTGTAGATGGGCCAAATGCCTTTGTGATTACAGATCCTTTCTGTAATCTCTGGGAGGTTACATTCTATGAGAGGAGATCATACACATATTTATAAGAATATACAAAACACATGTAAAGCAAATACAAGGTAGCTTGCTTGTGGGAGTGGGGAAGGCACTAGCAGCTGGGTCTAACAACTGGGTCTATAACATGTGACCTAAGTCTTTTTTTTTCACTTAAAAATAGTATTTAGTATTTTATTTTTCCTTGGTTACATGTAAAAACAATTTTTAACATTTGTTTTTAAAGCTTTGAGTTCAAAATTCTCTTCCTGCCTTCCTCCCCACCCCCTCCACTGAGAAGGCAAGCAGTCTGATATGGATCATACATGTGTAGTCATGCAAAACATTTCCATAATAGTCATGTTGTGAAAGAAAACATAGACCAAAAAAAAAAAACCTCAAGAAAAATAAAGTAAAACAAAAGCATGCTTCAATCCTTATTCAGACAGCATCAGTTCTTTTTTGGGGATGGATAGCATTTTTCATCCTAAGTCCTTCAGAGTTGTCTTGGATCATTGTATTGCTGAGAATAGTAAACTCATTCACAGCTGATCATCTTACGATATTACTGTTACTTTGTACACAGTATATTTCACCTTGCATTAGCTCATGTTAAGTCCTTCCAGGTTTTTCTGAGAGCATCTTGCTAATCATTTCTTATAGCGCAATAATATTCCATTCACATACCACAAGTTGTTCAGCCATTCCCAACTGATGCGCCTCCCCTCAATTTCCAATTCTTTGCCACCACAAAAAGAGTTGCTATAAATATGTTTGTGCAAGTAGATTCTCCCCTCCCTCCCTTTTAAAAATTCTCTTTGGGATACAAGCCTGGATCAAAGGGGATACAGTTTTGAGCCCTTTGGGCATAGTTCTAAATTGCTCTACAGAATGGCTGAATCAGTTCACAACTCCACCAACAGTGCATTAGTGTCCCAGTTTTCCCACATTCCCTCCAACATTTATCATTTTCCTTTTTTGTCCTATTAGCTAATCTAATTGGTATGAAGTAGTACCTCATAATTGTTTTAATTTGCATTTCTCCAATCAATGGTAAGAACATTTGTTATGGCTATAGATAGCTTTGATTACTTCATCTGAAAACTGTTCATATCTTTTGATCATTTATCAACTGAGGAATGGCTCTTATTTTCATAAATTTGACTCAGTTCTCTATATGTTTGAGAAATGAGGCCTTTGTTAGAGAAACTTGCTTCAAAAATTTTTTTCACAGTTACTATTTCTAAGTGTATTTCACTCCATCCTATTCCACCTTGCCCTGTTTATTCTGTTCTCTCTCTCCTTTTACCCTGTCCCTCCTCAAAAGTGTTTTGCTTCTGACTATCCCTTCCCCCAATTTGCCCTCCTTTCTATCACACCTTGCTCCTTCTCTTATCCCCATTCCACTAATTTTCCTTTAGGGTAAGATAGATTTCTATATCCAATTGAGTGTGTATGTTATTCCCTCTTTGAGCCAATTCTGATGAGAGTAAGTTTCACTCACTCCCCCTTACCTCCCCCTTCTTCCCCTCCACTGTAAAAGCTTTTTCTTGCCTCTTTTGTGTGAGATAATTTACCCCCATTCTACCTTCCCTTTCATTTTCTCCTAGTATGGTCCTGTCTTACCCCCTAATTTTATTTTTTTAGATATCATCCTTTCGCATTCAACTCACATCTCTGTCTATATATACTCCTTCTAACTAAAAGTATCTTCTCATGTAGAAATGTAAGCCATTTATCCTTAAGTCCCTTATGATTTCCCTTTCCTGTTCACCTTTTTATGCTTCTCTTGAGCCTTGTATTTGAAAGTCGAATTTTCTATTCAGCTCTGGTCTTTTCATCAAGGATGTTTGAAAGTCTTCTATTTCATTGAGTATCCATTTTCTCCCCCTGAAGGATTATCCTCAGTTTTGCTGGGTAGGTTGTAGTTGGTTGTAATCCTAGCTCCTTTGCCCTCTGGAATATCATATTCTAAGCCCTTTGATCCCATAATGTAGAAGCTCCTTTATCTTTGTGTTATCCTGACTGTGGTTTATTTCTTATTTCTTTCTAGCTGCTTGAAAAATTTTCTCCTTCACCTGGGAGCTCTGGAATTTGACTGTATATTTCTGGGAGTTTTCGTTTTGGGACCTCTTTTAGGCCTTGATTGGTGGATTCTTTCAATTTCCACTTTACCTTCTGGTTCTAGAATATCAGGGCAGTTTTCCTTGACAATTTCTTGAGAGATGATGTCTACATGCTTATTTTTTTATCATGGCTTTCAGGTAGTCCAATAATTTTTAAATTATCTCTCCTGGATCTATATTCTAGATCAGTTGTTTTTCCAATAAGACATTTCATATTGTCTTCTATTTTTTCATTCTTTTGGTTTTGTTTTATTATTTCTTGATAGCACATAAATTAATTGGCTTCCATTTGCTCAATTCTAATTTTTAAGGAAATATTTTCTTCAGTAAGCTTTTGAACCTTCTTTTCCATTTGTCCAGTTCTATTTTTAAGGATTTCTCTTCAGTGAATTTTTGTGCCTACTTTTGCATTTGGTCAGCTCTGCTTTTCAATGCATTCTTCTTCTCATCGGCTTTTTGCACCTCTTTTACCATTTGGCTTAGTCTGTTTTTTAAGGTGCTATTTTCTTCAGTACTTTTTTGTGTCTCCTTTACCAAGTTGTTGACTCATTTTTCATGATTTTCTTGCATCACTTTCATTTCTCTTCCCAGTTTTTCCTCTATCTGTCAAGTAAGAGAAATAACAAAAATAATAAGTAGGATTTTCAAGGTCCCTTTTGAGCTCTTCCATGGCTTGAGACCAGTTCATATTTTTCTTGGAGGCTTTGGATGTAGGAACTTTGACTTTGTTATCTTCTTCTGAGTGTGTGTTCTGATCTTTCTTGTCACCATAGTGACTTTCTATGCTCAGAATTTTTTCTGTTGTTCATTTATTTTCCCAGGCTATTTCTTGGCTTATAATTCTTGTTGAAGTAGGCCTCTGCTTTCAGCATGGAGGGTGCACTGTTTTGTGTAGCTGTTTTCAGAGACACTTCTTGGGACCTGTAAGTTTTCAGCTCTTCCAAGGTGGTGTGATCTAAGGAGAGGTGTGTTTCCCACTCTCTTGGCCTGTGCTCTGGTCTGTGAGTGACCATAAGAACTCTTTTCTGTCCTGTAACTGTGAGGAGGGTTCCTGCTCCACTACAGCCACAAGCTCTGATGTGCTAATGCTCTTCCTCACCCTAGGACTGCCACCCTGGACTGCAGTCTGGATTCAAGCATGAGCAAAGCAACAGAGGCCTGCCTCAGTGGCAGCAAAGGGACCCCTGTAATCTCCTTCTGGCCAGTTGTTTAACCCCCTTATCATGTGCAGGCTGAGAGCTCCAGAAGCAGCTGTTGCCACTGCTGATTTAGTGGCTCCCAAGGCTTGCTCCTGGTTTTCTGGGGCTTGGTCTATGCTGGATTGCACTCTACTCTCACTCAGGTGTGATAGACCTTTCCTGCTGAACTTTTAAGTTGTCTTTGGCTGGAAAATTATTTCACCCTATCCTTTTGTGGGTTATGCTGCTCCAGGAATTGTGTTATGGTACTAGTAAAAGCGTTTGGAAGGGTCTGGGGAAGAGCTTAGGCAAATTGCTGCCTTTTCTCTACCGTCTTGACTCTGCCCCCGAGCTTAGTCTTAAAGGAAGGTAGGGACTCTAAGATGGGCAGCTACTTGGTATAGTGGGCAGAGTGCCAGGACTGAAGTCAGGAACACTCATCTTCAGTTCAAATCTGGCTTCAGACACTTACTAGCTGTGTGACCCTGGGCAAGTCCTGTTTGCCTCAGTTTCCTCAGCTGTAAAATGAGCTGGAGAAGGAAATGGCAAACCGCTCTAGTATCTCTGTCAAGAAATGACCCATATGGGGTCACAAAACTGAAAAACAACAACCACAGAGAGAAAAGTGGGCCTAGGACAGAGCCTACAGGAGCGGCCATGACAAAAATGAAGGAGCCCCCCCCAGAAAAAGGAGACTTGAGGAGAGGTCAGACAGATAGAAGGAAGAGAATAAGGAGAGAACAGTGTCATGAGACCCCAGAGAAGAAAGAATCCAGGAGGGGAAAGGAGTTGATGCTGTGAAGTGTTTCAGAGAGGCCGAGAAGGGTAAAGCCTGAGAAGAGGACATTCCACGTGGTTATGAAGAACTCACTGGTAACTTTGGAGATGGCATGCCGGCTAAAAGGATCATTTTTTCATGTATAAAATGACAGGGTTGGACTAGATGACTCCAAAGTCTCTTCTAGCTCTAAATCTCTGAACCTATGGTCTTATGACTAGATAATCTTAAGACCCAAGCAGGTCCTGATCTGGTGCTTCTGTGACTCTTCACCTTCATCATGACTTTCTTTTGCTGTATGGCACCCAGACCTGCACCTTGGATTCCAACCTGCTGAATATCATTTCACTATTTCATGAGGCCTCACCAGTGTTCACTCTCTGGGCTTCTCTACCTCCTCCCCAGAGCCTTTCCTTCTTCCCCACCCTCAGGTTTTTTAGCTCTTCTTTATGTGTTCACTTCCCCTATTAGAATGTAAGCACGTGGAGGGAAGGTTTGTATGAGTAGCACTTAGCACAGTGCTTGGCACATAATGACACTTTGCTGTGTATTTAATAAATGCTGTATCTCTATTAATCTCTCTCACATTGCATGATAGAACATAAGCTCCCTGAGGGCAGGAACTGTTTTATTTTTGTCTAGTATCCCCCATTGTAGCACAATGCCTGACATGTAGAGGTGTTTAAAGTAAATGCTAGTTGAATGATTGAAGCAAATGCTATTTGAAATATATTTGGAAATTCTCTGGGTTAAAGTTGAATCTGCTATGAAGTGCCTAATCCTTTCCGAAATAAAGAGCCACTTTCTAACTGAAGAATTTTCATGGTGCTTTTCTTAAATCACGGCCCATCCATGTTTATTTTTCTTAACCAATGAGTATGGAGAAGAAAGCACTGAGCGACAGATGAACCAGAGAATTGTCAGCTGTCCTTTTCTATGAGAGACACAAGAATTAGACTGGCTAGACCTCGGGGGTAACAGAATCTCAAACTTAAGAGTATATTCTGTCACTTCTCTTGCTCAAATTCGAAGGAGGACATTACACATTTGATTTCAGCAATTGTTCTTCACAAGTCCAGGCAGGTCTCTGGGGAGAATAAGAAGGTAAAACTTGGGTCTCTCCTAGTTTCAGGACTTCCTTTCCACCTTCTGTCTTTAGACATGGTCCTGGTTCCTGCTTCTACTCCCAAGATACTTCCCACCCTGTTACCTTCCAACACGATAGAGTGAGTGTGAAATCAGAGCTCTTCGATGCCAATTACTTAGTGAGAGATAAGAAAGAGTCCCAAGCCCTTGAGCTGTGCAGCCATGGATTTCCTGCAAAAGCAGATGCACAGGAAATTCTGGTTTGTGAGCTTGAGAGCAGGTGAGGTGCCCTGATGGAATCCAGAGCGTGGGTTAAGATTTCTTCACCCAAGTCAAGTTGAGCAGGGTGTAAAAATACTGGGTCCTGAGTCCCTCTCCTCTACTCCTTCCAGCCCAGCCCATAGAATAGCATTCCTGATTGATAGGGAAGAGATAAGATGGGGCCCAGGCTGGCTGGGTGCCAGGAAATTGGGCCAATTAAAGCTTGGGATTGTTTTAGGGAGATAAAAATTGTCCCCTGACAAATACCACTGGCAGTTGTTCCCAAGTGAAGTATGTGAATGTTTACTTTGTGATGCTACAGCAGGCAGTAAAGGTTGATGCTTGTACGTATGACCCCCTTGGTTTTTGTAACAACAATGCTACTTGCCGCTACAGTGGCTATGTAAGACCAACAACATCAGCACACAGGAGGGCTACTAGCACAAGTTCTTTGATCTGCTTTTCTAAGGAAAGAAATTTTATTTCATTCACATAGTCCAAGGGAAAAAGCCAGCACCCTGAACTTCAGAGAAAACACAAACAGAATTTACAAGCAGAAATTATATAAACAGAGCAAATAACACAAATCAGCAGACAAGGCTTCTAACCATCTGTCCATAGCAATACATGCATAGTTATCAGGGAGAGAAGCACCAACACCTGGGTTTTCAAAGCCAATGGGGCTCTTATCAGCTATCCAGAGTCTCATCTGGCCAAATCACAGGAACTCTCTTCTAATGAGTAAGACCCACCCCCAAAATGCTAACCTCAGGGCACATGTACACTTCTTCAGGGTCAGAGGGCTTCAGAACCGTGTGACTCAAACCCATGTGACCTAGACCTTCCTGTGACTTAAGCAGGTCCTCAAAGACTCCTGATTCAATCAAACACTCTTGACCGAAACAAAGGCAAGACTCAAAGGCACTCGATTGCCCTAGTGCTGAGAAGCACTCCAAAACAAAAACCAGCAAAAAGTCCCACCCTGCTTGCCATTACAGTTTTATATCTCAGAAAAACTGACCTTCAAGGAGGAGCTCTGTTCTTTTCTTTTCTATTCTCCCTTGTAGAATGTAAGCCCTTTGAGGGCAGAAGCTGGCTTGCTTTTGTATTTGTGTCTCTGGCATGCTGCTCATCTTTGGGAAATCTAAGGCAGCTAAAGGCACAGTGGATAGAGTGTTGGCTCTGGAGTGAGAAAGACCTGAGTTCAAATCTGGCCTCCGGCACTTATTAGCTGTGTGACCCTGGGCAAGTCACTTAACCTCTGTTTGTCTCAGTTTCCTCAACCATAAAATAGGAGTTATAATAGCATCTACCTCATAGGGTTGTTGTAAGGATCAAATGAGATAATTTTTGTAAAGGTGCTTAGCACAGCGTGCGGTAGGTGCTCTATAAATGCTTATTCTGCTGCGCTTGAGGACCTAGAGGGCCACGTGTGGTCTTGAGGCCACAGGTTCCCCACCCCTGGATTATTCCCTCCTTCTTGCCCTCGTCATCCATCGAGTTTGAATCAGCCTTGGTCCTCACGCCTCATCAGATCCCCTGGACCCTCTGAGTGGAGGGCAGAGCCACGAGTTATAAAACCTACATCGAAGGAGGGGTCCAGCATAGTCTTCTCCCCATTTTCCACCTGCTTTTGAACTTCTGTGGACTTCTCCATCATGCTCTTAGTTTTATGGTACCTTCTTCACCCATTAGCCCCAACCCCTCCCCCCACAGCTTTTCAGATTCCTTTTCCGTGTTGTCTTCTCCCCATTACATCATAAACTCCAGGAAGGCAGGGACTATCTTTCTTTTTATTTGTATTTGTATCCCCAGTGCATGGCACAGTGCCTGGTGTTCGTAGGTGCTTGATAAATATTTATTGATTATTGTCTCAGTGCTTGGCACAGAGTAGGTGCTTCATAAATGTTGGCTCATTGAGTCATACTGTAATTCCTAAATTCAACCTTCATAAAGGGAAAAGGAAGAGAATCAGCATTTACATAGTGCTTACTGCATACCAGGCACTATACTAAGCACTTTATAAATATTCATTTAATCTTCAAAAACAACTTATTTTGCAGTTGAGGAAACTAAGACAGACCTTAAGTGACTTGTCCAGGGACACTCAACTAGTAAGAGTCTGAGGCAGGATTTGAATTCAATCTTCCTGACTCCAAGTCCAACACTCAACATCCACTGTGCCACCTAGTTCTCTCTAATGGGTCCCAGGAAGGCTCAAGGTGTATGTGTGTGTCAGACAAGTTATGATATGGGGAAGAACCCTGATGGACCTATGGTCAAAGGTTCTCTCTCTCTCTCTCTTACCTAGTCAGTCTTTAACTCTTCTCCATAGAAGCCAGGACAGACTGTAGGAAAATTCCACCTCCTCCATGAGGTATTCTCTGACTACTATGGCTCTCACTTGTCTCTTTTTCCTTTCTACAGCACCTATAGTCTATCCCATTCAATCTGGGATTTAATTCTATTTTGTCTTGTTAAGAGAGTATAAATTTCTCATGCAGAAGAGCTGTGTCCTCTTCTTTTTATTTTATTTTTAAGCTTTTACATAGAGATGTTTACTTCAAAGATACAGTAATAACAAAAGTGCAAACATTTCACACCTTCACACTCTTCTTGGTCTCAAGAGAATAGGCTTGCCCTTCGCCTTCTTCTGACCCACTAGGTTCATGTCCAGATTTGCCACCACTGATGGATGAATTCTTGCCTCAGCTATTGCTGGGCTGGATTTTGAAGGTCATGCCTTTCTTTTCAGGGTATTGCTACAGAGGCTAGCTCTTTGTTTAGTTTTGATGGCTGAGAAGTAATGTAAATAGCAATTTTTTTTCTGTTCTGGCTAGAAACTTTGAGGGTCTTCTCTCATTGATATTTTGATTAATAATTTTGTGATAGTAAATTAGGCTACCTTTTGTCTCTATTCTGATCCAGCCCTTAGTTATTGCATGAGTGTTGCCTCAGATAAACTGAGGCCTGGGAAAGACCTTAAATTAGAAGGGCCAAGGTCGTCCATTGCATCCCTAGCAATAGCCGGTCAGTTGTCCCGACTTTTGTCTTGCCACTGGACTTGGATGAACCTAGAGGACAGAGTGAGGCTGACACTTTACAGAGCTCTTTCTCGCTTAAATCCAACTCAGGAGCAAGTCAAGACGTATCTTCTTTGTCTCTTCAAGACAAACCACAAGAGCAGCAGCAGCTATAAAGCCTGGTATGGAGTCCCTGACACTTGGCTCTCTGGTGACGCCCAGACTTCTGAATCCCTGACTCCCAGATTCCTGGAGGCTAGCTTTCCTGATCTTTTGAAAGGTACAGTGTGAGAGCTTTCAAGGTAATCCCTTTCACCTAAAAGGAAAGAACAAATTCCAAAGCCAGTGAAGGACTGAGGCCTTTTTTCACCAGACTGAGGGTCATCCTCAGAGAGAGGGGGTCCAAGGCCTCTCCCCTTACTACATTGTCTCTCACCGGACATGGCCAAAGCAAGAGCAGAGATCCACCAAGACAGGGACAGCTCTACTCTCTCCTTTTATTCAATGCCTGCCCCCCAAACCCTGGTGCTGGATAAACTCTTCTTGTGGTTGATTAGAAGGGGTAGAATATAATACAGAGGGAAGAAGCATGTCACAATGGAAAGAATACTAGACTTGGAGTCAGAAGATAGGGTTTCAAATAGCTGTGAGACTTGGGGTGAATCACTCTACCTCTCTGGTCCTCAGCTTCCAAAATGTGGATGTTCGATTAAATTAGTAGTGGCCATCCTCTGGGCTATAGACTGCTGGGGGAGGGGGAAGGGTGTCATGGAGTTATTCCATGGGATCCTTGAATTCATATATGCATTGTTATACTGTCCTATTGATCTTTGTCTCTGATGCATATGTGTATAATATGTATGAATATGTATACAATGCTACTTTCAAATATATATATATATTTATAATGCTATTATGATCTATAAAATAAACGTTAGCCTAAAAGAGTTAGTCAATTAATCTAAAAATATTGTCGAATTCACCTTTCATAAAAGACTAACTCCAATGCCTCATTGGGTAGAGATGACTCTGGGTTCTCAAAGGTCATATCAGTGAAGACCAATCAATCTATCTAAAGAATCTAAAGAATGATATCAATCAATCTAAAGAAGTATTTATTAAATACCACTATGGGCCAGGTTCAAAGAATGAAACACTCCTTACTCATAAAGAAATCTAAAAGATGTCCAGTACCCTACTGGTGACAGACTATCTATTTTTTGAGACTAGCTAAGTATGGGAAGCTCATTATCGGTGGATTGGCCATTGGGTGATGGATTCTTTGATCGTGGTTTTGGCAACCCATGAAACAAACAGAAATATTGAATGGTCCTGAGTCCTGTGCAATCCCCTTCTGCATCTACAGTGATAATGGTAGGGAATTGGGAAAGAAGATGCTAACAGTTTTAAGACTATCTTTAAGTATTAACTTACCTATCAGTGCTCTCATTGAGCGATTCTTGCTCAAAGCCACTGATATGACATGGAAGAAAGGAAGTATATCAACATTGGCAGTATAACTATAAATGAAACTGGAAGATATAGAGAAGTTACAGCTAATTGCAGGTTCTCCTTGGAGAAGCAAATGAAGAGGTTGGTTGAATTGGTTTTATTGTGTGTCCAAAGGCAACAAAAACAACAACAAAAAGAAAAAATCATTTTATGAGATACTTGGTCATCTTGTCTTGTGGTGCTTGTGATGAGTGTAAGCAACAATATCTAGATATCTTTACTTTATGGCTTCAGTGCTAAGGTGGGCCTAGGGGAAGATAATGAAAAATATTTATTTTGGAAAATTTGGATCAGGATGAAGAAATGAAAGATATCAAAGGCTTTTACTCAGAACCCTTATGGCTACATATCATAAGTAATTTCTTTAAGAAGTGATTTGGAAAGTAATGGTCAATGGCAACTACTGAGTAATATCATAAAAAATATTGATTATACCTAACTAGACAGGAAATGACTGGTTTCTAACCTCACAATTCAACTGAAATTACTCCCTCTAAAATTGCCAATGATCTTGATGCCAAATCTACTGGCTTTTTCTCACTTCTCTCTGCAATCTTTGACACTATCAATCACCTTCTTCTCCTGGATATACTATTCTCTCTATGTTTGACCCTGCTCTCTCCTGGTTGTACTCCTAGCTGTCTAACTGCTCCTTCTCAGTTTCCTTTGCTGGCTGTTCATCCAGGTCATGCCCTATAACTGTGTGGGTGCCCCACAAGGTTCTGTGCAGAACCTTCTTCACTTTTCCCTTTATACTATCTTGATTGGTGATTTCAGCAGCTCCCATGGGTTTAATTATCATCTCTATGCAAATGATTTCCACATCTATGTATACAGTTCTACTCTTTCTCCTGATCTCCAATCTGGAATCACCAATTCCCTTTTAAACATTTGAACCTAATGTCCTGTAGACATCTCAAACTCAGTATGTTCATAACAGTACTCAGATTTTCCTCTCTTCTCAACTTTACTATTACTGTTGAAGATACCACCATTCTCCCAGCCACCCAGGTCTACAACCTTCAAGTCATCCTCAACTCACCCACATATCCAATTCATGGACAAGTCTTTTTACTTCTCCCTTCACAAATCTTATACTTTTCCTTTACCCTCCACTCATACAACTGCCACCCTTCTATAGGCATTCAGCACCTCACACCTAGACTATTGAAATAACCTTTTTAAAAAAATTTTTTTTGGTGGGGGAAGGCAGGACAATTGGGGTTAAGTGACTTGCCCAAGGTCACACAGCTAGTAAGTGTCAAGTGTCTGAGGCCGGATTTAAACTCAAGTCCTCCTGACTCCAGGGCTGGTGCTCTACTCACTGTGCCACCTAGCTGCCCCGAAATAACCTTTGAATTGGCCTCCATGCCCTAAGTATCTCCCCAGTCCAATTCGTTCTCTTTAGATTTTCTTAATCCGTGTGTCCGACCATGTCATCCATCTACTTAATAAACTGCAGTGAGTTCTTATTCCCCCTAGGGTCAAATACAAAATCCTTTGGTATTTAAAGTCCCTTACAATGTGTCTCCTTCTTACTTTTCCAGTCTTTTTTCTATGTTGCTCCCTTCTGTGTACCCTATGATCCAGTTATACTGGCCCATTTGCTGTCCTTTATGTAAGACACTCCATCTTCTAGCTCCTAACATTTCACTGGGTGTCTCTTTTTCCTTAGATGTTCTCTTCTCATCTCTACCTCTTGTACTTCCTGACTTCTTTCAAGACTCAGCTCACATCACACTTCCTACAGGAGACTTTCTGCTTCCCTTCATTGCTAAAGCCTTCCTGTTAAATTATCTTCTATCTATTTGGTATATAACTTATATGTACACAGTTTTTTTTTGCATGTTGTCTCTTCCATTAGAATGTGAGCTCCCTGAAGGTAGGTATCTTTTCCTTCCTCCTTCCTTCCTACCTTCCTTCTTTCCTTCCTTCCTTTTCCTTCCTTCCTTCATTTTCTTTTCTTCCTTCCTTTTTCTTCCTTCCTTTCATCCTTCCTTTCTTCCCTCCTTCCTTCCTTCCCTCCTTCTTTCCTTCCCTCCCTCCTTCCTTCCTTCCCTCCCTTCTTCCTTCCTTCCCTTCTTCCTTCCTTTTATCCTTCCTTTCTTCCCTCCTTCCTTCCTTCCCTCCTTCTTTCCTTCCCTCCCTCCTTCCTTCCTTCCTTTTCCTCCTTCCTTCCTTCCCACTTTCCTTTCCTCCTCCTCCTCTTCCTCCTCCTCCTTCTCTTCCTCCACCTCCTCCTTCTTGTTCTTGTTCTTCTTCTTGTTTGTTGTTGTTGTTTTTTCTTCTTCTCCTTCGCCTTTGTATCCGCAGTGCACAGCACAGTGCATAGCATACAGTAGGAGTTTAATAAGTGTTTTTTTGACCAGCTGACAAGTTGTTGACATAGGTGTCATTTACAAATCTTCTGCGTGTATATAGTTAGGCCATGGACTTCTTCAAGCGAAGCTCAAAATCAACACCAAATTGGAACAAAAGATAAAGATGAGAAGATACGGCATGCAATTAAAACAACTCCAATCTGACCTATTTAAGCAAGAAAGTGGGGCATTCATAGAGAAAGAGACATGAATAAAGGCTATCATAATTTCCTATGGACATTTAATTTGTGTAAAGCAATCACCACTACAGAGAGGCCAAAAAAGCCTAGAAACCTCATCAGCCAGCAAACTCTTAGTCTTTTGCCCAAGCAGAGAGATAGCAGCCAAAGCAACATCAGTTTAGTATGTAAACTCCATCTGTAAAATCTTACAGAAGAGGATGATGAAAGATTATGAACAAGATCACCTTATTGAACACTGAGAAATGGTAGGCAGAAAAATAAATAAGCTTACATTAAGTTTGGCATGAGACTCAGGTAAGCCTTATGACCCCAAGAACATTTAAGGATAAAACTGGAAAGACAAGAAAAGAATCATTCAGAACATATATAATGAATAATTTTCTCCATCAATGACATCATAGCCACTATATTTTGTCTCTGACATCACTGTTCCTAATGTGCTGCATGAGAAAGTAGAAATAAAGAACGGATATATTTGGTCACATATGTACAGAGGAGATCCATGTAGGAGGCAACACAATTAAATCCTAAAGGTCTCTGAAAGAGGGGTAGATGTCTAATAGTAAAAAAGAAATACGATGGATAAGAGCTTATTACTATGAGCAGAAGTGATTGGGTAGACATCACTAATATTAAAAGACATCAAAGGAGATGCATTGCCATCCATTTGGCTGCAGTACCTGTGAGAACCATGGGGCTTTGCCATCTGGCTTGCGGCTGAAACTTCCTTCATATGTTGTTTTTCCCCTTTTAGAATGTGAGCTCATGGAGGGCAGGGACACCCCTCCCTCCCCAGCATTTAGTTCAATGTTTTGTCCGTGGTAAACACTGAAGAAATGATTTTTTCATTCATGAATTCTGACCCATAGGCTTACTTTCTGAACTCTACACAACCTTCATGAGAAGAATCTGTATGTATATGCATATGTACACACATATATATGTATGTGACATTCTTGATGGAGATAGAAGAAAGGGAGTCAGACTTCCACAAACAACATTCTACAACATACCCCATCTTTACAGTCACATACTTGACTAGATGGTGCAAAAGGAGAAATCCCATTTTGTTTACTTTTCATTGATTATTTTTAAAAATTTGATTTGATAGAGAAAAATTCTGGTGTTATTTTCAGTAGTGCCCAACTCTGTGTGATCTCTTTTTAAGGTTTTCTTGGCAAAGATACTGGAGTGGTTTGCCATTTCCTTTTCCAGCTTGTTTTACAGATAAGGAAACTGAGATAAACAAGGTTAAGTGACTTGCCCAGCATCACACAGTTAGTGTCTGAGGCTCAATTTGAACTCAGGTCTTCCTGACTCTAGGCCTGGAACTCTATCCACTCACTGTGCCACCTAGCAGCCCATGGTTAAATAGTTCAGCATCAGAGACTATATGATTTTATTGTATGCTCTCATATTTTATATATGCCCTTAGCACAGTGCTTTACACATAGTAAGAACATAGTAAATGCTTCATTCATTCCTTACTATCTAATCATGTGATTAATAAAATCTCACCTTATATTACATTATTTACTTTTGAACATTAACAATTTTATTGATATCTTTTGGTTTAATATCACTTTTCTTTCTGAATTTATCCCTCCCCTCTCCCCAGCAAGTCATCCCTTGTTACAAAAAATTAAGTATCTATTATTAATGTAAAATAAGGCAGGATTTTTGGTTAAGATGAAAGTCTCAGAGCACATGAGATCTTCCACAAATGTTCCAAAAACTTCAAAAAATCTACCAGTAGGTTTAATATGAGAGAAAACTAAATAGCAAAAAGTTCCTCTATACAATCTAGGACTGCATAAGCAACTGCCAGAAGTACAAATAAGCAAAACAAATCCTCCCATTGGCCATATCTGAAAATGTATGGCTCATCATTAGGCACTTCCAAATGGTGAAAAGCATGACGCATCATTAGTGTTCTGGAGTCAGAATTGGTCATTATATTCGTCAGAGTGCTGAAATACTTCAAAGTTGTTTTCCCTTACAAATTGTAGTCACTGTGTAAACTGTTTTACCTGTTCTGCTCCCTCTACGTTGTATCAGCCTATATATGCAAGTCCTCACACGCTTCTCTGAATCCGTCCTTTTCAACATTCCTTGCAGTGCAATGTACCTTTACATTCATATGCCATAATTTTGTTCAGCCAACTGATGGGTGCCATCTTTGTTATCAGTTCCTTATAACAAGAGAAACAGTTACCTCATGTAGCAAATTTCTCTGATAAAGCTCCCTTAAATATCCTAAATTCCCAGTTCCTCAATCTATTCAGTTCCCATTACCACCCGACCCACTCCCAGAAATGGCCATATCCTCAATCCTACCATCGCCAACAAGTGCTCCACTTCCACATTCATGAGCTCCAAACTTCCTTTATCTGATCAGTATTTTCTATCATTCCGTCTTTCGCTGTTTTACAGACCCTAACTCTATTGTTCATCCTCACTCTGGCCTCCAATTCCTCCATCCTCAATTCTTTTCTAGCCCATCAGTCTTCCACTGGCTATCCTCTTTTCCCTGTACTATCTCAATCTCTTAGTGGACCAGTTTGATTCTACCCTCAAGTCTTGTGTCTTCTTCTTATTGACCATCATGCCTTGTTGAGTCCCAAACTTGGGTTACTCTTCCCATCCATTGCCTTCACTCTTATTCACATGCTACTTAAAGGAGCTAAAGAAAATCATGAAATTATGCTGATTGGGCCCATGCAACATTTATGTTACATAATCTCAACTGGGTTCTTTCTGCAGCAAGGCAATAATTTTATACCACCCCAACAGATATGCTATCCCACTCACCACAGATATTATTCTAAAACTTTTCATCCCTCCTCAAGCCTTCCCAACTAAAATCTCATCTTCTACAAGAAGCCTTTCCCAATCCGTCTTAATTCTATAATCTTCCCTTTTAAAATTATTTTCAACTTTTCCTTGTATATAGCTTATTCTTACATTTTTGCTTGTTGTCTCCCTCATTAGACTGTGAGCTCCTTGAAGGCAGGGACTGTCTTTTGACTCTTCTTGTATACCAGAGTTTAGCATAGTGCCTGGCACATATTAGGTGCTTAACAAATGTTTATTAACTGACTGATTGTATTCAGTGCATACAGAATAAAGAGCACTGAACATTGAGTCACAGGATCAGAATTCAAATTCTAAAGCTGGGGTGGGAAAGGTAGTCTGAGAATCACCAGCATAGAGATGGTAGTTAAATCCATGGGAACTGATGTGATCACCATTGAAGTAGCATAGAGAGAAAAGAGAAGAGGGCCCAGGACTGAGCCCTGTGAGAGACCTATTTTTAGAGGGCATGACATCGATGAGGATTCAGCAAAGGATACTGAGAAGGAATGGTCTGATAGGTAGGAGAAGAACCAGAAAAGTTCCAAAAACCTAGAGAGCAGACACTATCAAGGAGAAGAGGGTGATCAACAGTGTCAAAGGTCAAGCAGAATGAGGATTTGGAAAAGCCCATTGGATTTGGCAAATAAGAGATCACTGATGACTTTAGAGAGAGCAGTTACTGGAGATGGCCTTTTCAAGGAGTTTGACCACAAAGGATAGAAGAGGTGTAGAATTATAGCTAGTAAGGATGAAAGGATCTATTGAGGATGGAACATTTTTTTCTGAAGTGTCACGATGAAAATTCCTTGAGGAAGGATACCTATAATCCATACCTATAGCCATTATGCCAAAAGAAAAAACAAGAAAAACAAGGAAAGTAAAAAAAATATGCTTCCATCTGTACTTTGAGATCATCAGTTGTCTCTTGAGGTGGATAGCATGGTTCATTATGAGTCCTTTGGAATTGTCGGGGGTCTTTGTACTGCCCAGAGGAGCTAAGTTTTTCACAATTGGTCATCCTTACAACATTGCCATTATTATGTACAATATTCTCATTCTTCTCACTTCACTTCGAATCAGTTCATATAAATCTACCAGGTTTTTCTGAAACCATCCCCTTCATCATTTGTTATAGCACAATAGTACTCCATCACAATCATATACGACGATGCCCATCAATTGAGGACCCAAACCCAAATCACAGTTCTCCAGACTTCCAAAGGATTATTATCACATTACTTTTCGGAATGATTATGTTTGGGATGAATCAATTTTTAGGAGGATTTTAGGTCTTCACAACCATCAGATTGGATAATATGAGAGAAAAGGAAAATGACAAAAATAGGTACATTAATGAATTGTTGGTGGAGCTGTAAAATCATCCAACCATTCTGGAAAACAATACCCTTTGACCACTGCTAGGTCTATATCATAAAGAGATCAAAGAAAAAAGATAAGGACCTATATGTACAAAAATGTTTATGGTAGCTCTTTTTGTGGTGGCAAAGAACTGGAAATTGAGGGGCTGCCCACCAGTTGGGAAATGGCTAAGCAAGTTGTGGTATATGAATGTTCCTTGAAATTTTTTTCAATTTATTTATTTTTAGTTTACAACATTCAGTTCCACAAGCTTTGGAGTTCCGAATTTTCTCCCCCTCCCTCCCCTCCCTCCCTTCCCACTTCCCCCCTCCCCAAGACGTCATGCAATCCTATACATATACATTCACATTAAACATATTTTCACATTAGTCATGTTACAAAGAAGAATTATAACCGATGGAATGAACCATGAGAAAGAAGAAACAAAACAAAAAAAGAGAGAGAACAAATAGTATGCTTAGATCTGCATTCAGACTCTGTAATTCTTTCTCTGGATGTGGATAGCATTTTCTACCATAAGCCTTTTGGAGTTGTCTTAGAACCTTGCATTGCCGAGAAGAGCCAAGTCTATGTGGCTGTAACTGTGTACAATGTTCTCCTGGTTCTGCTCCCCTCACTTAGCATCTGTTCATATAACTCTTTCCAGGTTTTTCTGAAGTCTGCCTGCTCATCATTTCTTATAGCACAACAGTACTCCATTACATTCATATGCCACCACTCGTTCAGCCATTCCTCGATTGATGGGCATCGTCGTATATGATTGTGATGGAGTACTATTGTGCTATAACAAATGATGAAGGAGATGGTTTCAGAAAAACCTGGTAGATTTATATGAACTGATTCGAAGTGAAGTGAGAAGAATGAGAAAATTGTACACAATAATAGCAATGTTGTAAGGATGACCAATTGTGAAAAACTTAGCTCCTCTGGTCAGTACAAAGACCCCCGACAATTCCAAAGGACTCATAATGAACCATGCTATCCACCTCAAGAGACAACTGATGATCTCAAAGTGCAGATGGAAGCAAATTTTTTTACTTTCCTTGTTTTTCTTGTTTTTTCTTTTGGCATAATGGCTAATGTAGAAGTACGTCTTGCATGACTTCATATATAAAATGGGTATCATAGCACTTACCTTCTCAATGGTTGGGGGAGGTAGTGGAGGAAGGGAGAGAATTTGGAACTCAAAACTAAAAAAAAAACTTTTTAGGAGGACATCTATGATACCATTCTTTTCTTGGACAGACGTATCATCCACAGTTACTAACTCTACTGGGGACAAGGGGAAACATATTCTGCAGTTCATATCACATAGAGAAAAATCAGGAGCATGAGGTAATTCCACAAAGTTCATGTGACAAGTAAGTGGGAATCTGTTGGGACTAATGGTTCGAGATACACTCCTCAGTGTATAATTGGACAGGTGACGTTTCAGAAGAATCTTTTCTCCTCCCCCCTCCCCGCCCCATGCTTTAATGAATAAGATAATTATTTCATGTAGTCATAGAAATAATAGCTAGAGAACATCTAATCCAACCCTATTATTTTACACCCAAAGAAACTGTGGCCCAAAAGAAGTTAAGTGACTTGTCTGACATCACACCCACACTAAGTAGAAGAGTTCAGCTTTAAACCTAGGTCTTCAGACTCCAAATGCAATGCTGCTTCTCCTTCAGCAAGCTGTTTTACAGCTTTATTTTCCTCTTTGCTTTATTGTTGTGTGGTTTGTGTGTGTGTGAGAGAGAGAGACAGAGAGAGAGAGAGAGAAAGACAGAGAGAGAGAGAGAGAGACAGAGAGAAAGAGAGAGAGAGAGACAGAGAGAGAGACAGAGAGACAGAGACAGAGAGAGAGAGAGAGAGAGAGAGAGAGAGAGAGAGAGAGAGAGTGAGTTTTGGGTGGGAATAGGGTGTGTCACAGGATTTTACTTTAATCCAATATTTCCAGTCAGTCATTGGTTAATAATTCAATCATACAGCTCTTTAACTTTGCCTTTTTCATTATAGTCTTCCTTCATCATTTTGGGCTTCTTGGGTTCATACCCTTTGGACCACTTCTTATACTGACCCTATTTTTGTGGTTGCAAAACTTAGAAACAAATTAATTTGAGATGATGATAATGATGGTGACGATAAAAGCAAAGTGCTTCACAAATATCGTCTTATCTTCACAACAACCCTGGGAGGCAGGTGCTATGATTATCCGCATTGACAGCTGAAGAAACTGAATCAGACAGAGGTCTAGTGACCTGCTCAGAGTCCCACAGCTAGTAAAGTCTGAGGCCAAATTTGAACTCGGGTCTTCTGACTCCAAGTCCAGTGCTTCATTCATTGAGCCACCTAGAAGAGAAACAGTGTTGTAAGGGGAGAGGCCTCACATCTTTCTCATCCGAGGCTGATGTGTGGTCCATAAATACAGGCTTCAATCCATCGCCTCAGCATTTGTCCTTTCATTTCAGGTGAAGGAGAAGTTGATTCTAGCCTTGTGAGTTTCAAAGTGTCAGGAATGTGAGCTGCAAGAAGGTCCAGGAGCAGATTCCAGACTGGATTTCTTTAGCCAGTCATTCTAGCATTAAAGTGCAAGAAGTGATTGACGCTTTGGACATCCTTCAGCAGCTGAGATGGGTAGTCATCCGGCGATAGTGTCCTGTTAAATGGGAACTTGGTGAGACCAATGCTTTGTAGAAACTGCATATAGTCTGAGCCCATTCTCCCAAGAGAACAAAGTGGTATAGGGGAAAGTGTGCCCCACTGATATGGGGGTGTGAGGTGGTATTTGTCCTTCTGTTTCTGTTATATTTTTGAAATAAATATTCCAATTTTAACGTGGCACTTCTTCATTCCTGAATTCCTAATAGATGTTGGAAAGTGGGTTCTTATTCACTGGTAACTAACAGTGGGGAAATGTATCAGAAAGGGGCTCAAGCTAATGGCATTAGAGAAAGACATCTTAACCCCTCAAGGGTACCCCTAGAACCCTGAGGGGGAAATGTGGCCAGCCTTCCTCTGGAGGAATGAAACTAGAGCACTCACTATGCAAGAAATTTTATTGTTGTTCAGCCATGTCTGACTCTTCCTGACCCCTTTTGGGGTTTTCTTGGCAGAGATACTGGAGTGCTTTGGCATTGCCTTCTCTGGTTCATTTTACAGATGAGGAATGGAGACAGTTAAGTGACTTGCCCAGGGTCACACAGCTAGTAAGTGTCTGAGGCCAGATTTGAACTCTGCTCCTCCTGACTCCAAGCCTGGCACTCTATCCACTCTGACACCTAGCTACCTTTATGCGAGAAACAGGGGAAGACTAATATAAACTGATGTAGTGAAGATAACAGAGCCAGGAGAACTATATATAAAGATGGTAATAATGTAAATAAAAACAATGTTAAAAGGTAGCTAAATTCAGATTAATTTCAGTGATTAATATGGGTTCCACAGAATAGATGATGAAATACATCCCTTTTTCTTGGCAGAGAGATGGAGTTCTATGTATAGGTCCTGAGTGTCAGATACACTATCAGATACGATTGCCTGCTGATTGATTTTACTTAACTGGTTTTCTTTTTAAGAAGGGTGGGTTTTCTGGGAAGACTTCCATGAACTGATGCTGAGTGAAGCGAGCAGAACCAGGAACACATTGAACACAGTAACAGCCATATTGTGGGATGACTCAGCTCTTCTCAGCAATACAATGATCCAAGACGATTCCAAAAGACTCATGATGGAAAATGTTATTCATACCCAGAGAAAGAACTGATGGAGTCTGGATGCAGATTGAAGCAGACTATTTTCACTTTCTTTGTTTTTTTCTTAGTTTTTTTCCCTTTTGTTCTATTTCTTCTTTTGCAACACAACTAATGTGGAAATATGTTTTACATGATTACACATATATAACCTATATCAAATTGGTTACTATCTTAGGGAGGAGGGAAGGAGGGAGAAAGATTTGGAACTCAAATCTTATAAAAATGAATATTGAAAATTATCTTTACATGTAATTGAAAAAAATACCATTAAAAAAAAGATGGGTTTTGGAGGGGTGTCTGTTGGAGACAGACACTGGGAAATGCTTGTGGTATTAAAAAAGTATCAATAAAATTTTTAAAAAGAGCCATTGGTATTAGTTTTATTGATACTATGTATCTTCTGCTTGCCCCTCTCCCATCCCTAGGAATGACATGACATTAAAAAACAAACACAAAGTCTTCTGTAGCTCCTATGTCTTATTAATCTGCTGCTTGATCCTCAACACTCTCCAAAACATGTTTCCACAATCGTGTATTTGGAGTGCAGGGGCTGGGCCACTTTATTATCTGTGTCACCTTGGCTAATTCTCTCTGAGCTCAGTTTCCTTATCTGTAAAATGTTAGAATTGGACTAGATGAGCTTCCAGCTCTAAATCTATGACTCTGGGAGGCCAGAGAGAGGCTATAAACTGCCCTTTAACCCCAGCTAGCTATTTCACAAATATTTGTTATTGATCCACAGGGAATCCATGCAAGGGAGTGTGAATGGTTTGGGGCAAACTCATCTTTACCACTGGAAAAAGATCTCTGGTCTTCTGGGTATTCCCTTTCACCTTCCAGCTTTAGTTCTATGATATCATGTACAAAGTGAGGTATATTTTTAATGCTAAGCCAACACTGATTTGTCTGGAGCCAGCCTCCTAATCAATCCTTCTATTATCACCATTAACCTGAAAATGCTTCTCTAAGCCACACTCCCACGTCTGAGTCCTTCACAGATCAGAGGTAAAAAGGGGCAGGGAAGAGATTACGGAGCAGGAAAGACTTTTAAAATTTCCCTGCATTTTTGCATCAAAGATTTCAGTCGGAAGCCTCTGGAAGGGAGAAAGACACAGATTTTCCCTCATTACTTATGAGTGTGTTTTTGCAAACTGATTGAAGCTGGAGTCACATCAAATGTCTTAATTTTCCGTAAAAAGAATATTTCTTCTTTTCGAAATATTTTGAAAATTCCAGGGGATCTGACAGCAGAAAGAATAGGACAGGTCATGGCTGAAGTTCATGTGATTTGTAGGCAAGATCTGAGAAAGTACTGTCTTTGGAGGAAGAGGGCCTGGGTTCAAATCCTAGCTCTCATTATCTCTGTGACCTGGAGCAAATCAATCCGTCTGTCTCTCTCTGTCTCTACCTTTCTCTGTCTCTCCGTAGCTCTGTCTCTCGCTGTGCCTCTGTCTCTGTCTTTGTCTCTCTCTGTGTGTTTCCTCAAATAAGGAATTTTACTTGATGGTTCAAATAAAGTCCCTTCCAGCTCTGAATCTCACAAGCCTATGAATGTTAAAGTAAGCCACATGGGCCTGGGCTCATGGGAAGAAAGTTAGAGATGGGCTGTCCCTAGGCTTTCACAGTCTCTCTCCTTCTGGGCCCATCTTTGAAAGTTTATCTGCTTCACATCGGAAAATTGAAGCTTGAGATGGGTCCAAGAAAGGGGGTGAGGGGAGAGAAATCACTCTTCAGCCCCTCCTTCCTAGCATTACAGCCCAGGCTTCCTTTCCTCTTGGATGCCATCCTTCAGGCTCCCCTAACTCTGGGCCACTTGGGGTCTAGATCCAGGCTCCCCATACTCTAGGCTTTGCCTTACCTCAGGGTCTAGGATTTTGGTCATCAGCATATCAGCTAAAGTCTCCCTGGAGCATATCAATACCTTTGAAGAGGAAGAAGAGGAGGAGGAGGAGGATGAAGAGCAGATGGAGAAGGAAGAAAAGATGTTGATGAGGATCCCTAGGAAGGCAAGAGCCTCCACCTTCCTCAATACGCACTCCTACAGGAGTCCCTCACAGGATTTCTTCCATTAGTCCGTATTCACCAGGCTTTATCTGAGTTTTGGCTGGCAGGGCCTTCGAATAATGATCTTTTCTGTGAAGGTCAGGGTCCTGAATGGGGCCCAACATTAGGGGACTCTAAGGCCAAGTGCCCACCTATCTCTTCCTTGATCTTCTCTCTGTTCCTGGTTGTCCTAATTATCACTGATGACCAAGAGTCATCCTGTGGCTGATTCTCCCATTAATCTGATGAAGTTGCCAGGAACCTTTCTTTCACTGGCTGGCCTAGACTCAGGAGGAGGGGATTTGGTTAGGGGAGCTGCCTCTCTACAAAAGTGAGCTGATAGACCTGCTCATTCTCTCTGGGGCTTCCTTTCAGATGGTCTAGAGTTGAGAGGAGCAGACCTACATGGAGATGTGTGAGAGGTGGTGAAAAGTTGTGAAGTTGTGATCACTTTCTCCTTGCAGATGGCTGCACAGATTCTGTCCTATGTCCCAGGTGGCCAGTCATCAGAAGTTTCCTGAAGTCTTCTCAGCCAGGGGTCATACTCAGGCTCTCCATGGGGACATACCCTTCAGATAAGATGCCTCCAAACAAGGCTCATTGTGATCTCAAATTGACTGGGAGGAACTCATTAAATTGATCAGGAATTCACTGGATAACCCCCTTACGTGTATGTGGTTTATCTCCACTGTTAGATGTTGCTGTTATTCAGTTGTGACTGACTCTTCATGATCCCATTTGGGGTTTTCTTGGCAAAGATACTGGAGTGGTTTATCATTTCCTTTTACAGCTCATTTTACAGATGAGGAAACTGAGGCAAACCGGGTGAAGTGACTTGCCTAGGGTCACATAGCTAGTAAGTATCTCAGGCTGTATTTGAACTCACGTCCTCTTAACTCCAGGCCTGGCACTCTATTCACTGCACCATCTAGCTGCCTCCCTACTCTTAGAAAGGTAGCAGCTTAAGGAGAAGGGGGCCCTGTGTTTCTCCTGTTGGTATCACCAATGCCGAGCAGAGTTTCATTATCTTCAGTATCTTCACTATCAACACCTATCTTCAGTACCAGCTGCCTGTCAATCATGTTTGTTCTGTATTTTCCAGGGAAGAGATCATTTTCTTTGATAGAGAAAATAGAAATGAGAAAGGGTCGGACAAAATAACAAGGAACTCCTTTTACCTTAGTCCAAAGGGGGGATTCCAGTGTTGAGAACACTGGGCTCTGTGACAGATGGTTGGGGTAGATATTCTGGGAGAAGAGGGGTCTTTACCCTGGATCACAGTTTTGCACATTGAGTCAGGGTCCTTACTTGTAGTCTGAGGCTCTACTTACATGAACTGCCCCCCAAGAGACATGAAGATGTCAGGGTTTTTAGCGCCTTCCATACTGCATCCCCTAGGGTGTGTTTTAATAATGCAGCAATTATCGATTTGGTTAGGTGGTCAACTCCAAGGTGTGCCCTAAGACTTTAGCACTGTCATATAAAGTATCCAGTTTGGGCAACGAAGGAATTCTGCTGTGATAACTCTTCTCCAGGTCCTCCTCCTTTACCTCCAATCTCTCCCACCACGCTCCATGCAATTTACTTCGTATTTTCCTATCTGTCTTGTGGAATTAGACTATAAGCTCCTTGAGGACAGGGTGTGTGTGTGTGTGTGTGTGTGTGTGTGTGTGTGTATTTTGTCTCAGTATCCCCTACATCCATCTAGGCATTTGAGACAAGCTCATGAATTTGAACTGGTATTTGAACTTGATTATCTGCTCTGCTCCATTTAAGGCTAGCCCCAAGAGTGCCAATAACAAAGAATGGGAGTGATGTAGTCCCAGAAATGCCAGCCTCAATGGTGGCATGAAGAGGGGAAAAAAGCCTTTGATCCACTCTCTGCCGTAAGTATTTTGATAGGGAGAATTGATTTCCACTTGCCAGAAAGCATTTCTTTTCCTGTACCTGGTCTATCCACTGTCCTCTCCATCAAGAACTTGGGGCTGAGGTGAGGTGAAAGGCAAAAGTTAACATCATCTTTTATCCTGAGAGCCTGCAAGGGGGGCCAGCCAGGTACACTGGAGCCACTGGCTTAGCATTGACTGTTCGTTTAGTGACACCGATTGTTGTTTGTCCTTCATTCTCAAAGACGACCACGACATCAGGGAGGTGATGCCGTGACATGAAAGTGAATTGGATTTAAGTGAGGGAGAGCTGTGCAAAGTCACCAGCCTCACTTTCTCCTCCAGAGCCATCTGGGCCCAGTGGTGAGATATAGGTCAGGACAACTGGAGATGGCCCAGTTTGCAGTGGGGGACTCTGGCTTTTTCCAACTAAGGTCTTTAACAGGTCTCTGTATGACTGAGGCAACACCTATTTAATGATCAAGGCTTAGTAAGAAATGAGGCAGAGAATGGCCTCTCTACCTAGTCAAAAAAAATTGATCTGTTATTTACATTCATTATGAGCCAATCAGGGCCCAAACAATGACAAAGCATGGCTTGACCTGGGACCTATTGTTGGCCAATCAATGAGAGCCAAAGTGATTTGGGGTTAAGGCTGGTCTTTAAGAAAGAAAAAAGGTTTCAGAGATTTAACTTTACACTCCATTTGGGTAGAGCACCTGCAGGCAAGGGTATGATAACCCTACGTGGACAGAGAGAAGGGTGGTTGTTGTGTTGTCCTTTGTTCTCGAAGGGGACCGTGACATCAGGGAAATGATGACATGACTTGACGTTGACTTGGATTCGAGTGAGGGAGGGCTGTGCAAGGTCACCAGCCTCACTTTCTCCTCCAGATCCAACTGGGTCCAGTGGCCTGATATTCACCAGGAGGACTGGAGATGGCCCAGGATGCAATGGGAGACCCTGGCCCTTTCAGGCTAAGGTCTTTTCAGTCTCTGAGTGAGGTAACACCCATTCAATGAATAGGCCTCTTTAAGAAGTTAATCAAAGGATGGCCCTTTAATCAAAACTCCCTCCCCCCAAAAAAAATATCAAACTGGGAGGGGAGGATCCTCAGGGTTCCTGGCCAAAAGAGAAACAGTTACTATTTGGTATTTACATTCACTCTGGGCTAGGAGGGAAGGGACCTATTGTCCAATCTATGAGCTCCAGAGAAAATTGGGTTTAAGGCTTGGTTTTTCAGAAAGAAATCTAGTCAGTAAACCCCAAGTTAAGGAGGCAGCCTTCAGCCAGGCAGAAGCAGAGGCTACTCACAGGTTGTGTTTGTCCTTCATTCTCAGAGGACCATGACATCAGGGAAATGATGACATGACTTGCAGTTGACTTTGATTTGAGTGAGGGAGGGCTTTGCAAAAAAAGAAAGGAAGAAGGAAGGAAGGAAGAAAGAAAGGAAAGAGGGAGGAAGGAAGGAAGGAAGGGAGGAAGGAAGGAAGGAAGGGAGGAAGGGAGGAAGGGAGGAATGGAGGAAGGAAGGAAGGGAGGGAGGAAGGAAGGGAGGGAGGAAGGGAGGGAGGAAGGAAGGAAGGAAGGAAGGAAGGAAGGAAGGAAGGAAGGAAGGAAGGAAGGAAGGAAGGAAGGAAGGAAGGAAGGAAGGGAGTTGCCCAACTGGCTGTTTCCAGTTTGGTCCCCAGTAGGCAGCTCCTACTACTCAGAGGCTGTTGTTCGCCCTTTGTTCTTGAAGAGGACCAAGACCTCAGGGAGGTGATGCCGTGAGAAGCAAGTGAGTTAGATTTAAGTGAGAGAGAGCTGTGCAAAGTCACCAGCCTCTCTTTCTCCTTCCATGACACCAATTATCATACTGTCAATCAGCAAGCATTAATTAAGCACCTATTATGTGCCAAGCACTGTTTGTTCTCAAGTTGCTTTTACAGGGGATCCCATTTTGGTACACTCTTTATTCTATTTTGGGAAGACTCAAAAGAGACACTTTTAGCAAAAAGCCTTTCCCAGTACCTCCTAGTGCTAGTGCCTTCTCTCACAGATTATCTCTGAATTATTTTGTATAGACCTGTGATGATCTGGTAAATGTTTAACAACTGGCTGGGGGTTGGCTGGGGGGAGAAAGCATGAGTCACACACTTTTAAGTTAACCTGCATCATTAACTTCTTTTCCTTGACTTTCTTAAATCTAGAGAGTCAACAAAACAATAAAACAAGTTGGGATTTGGAGCATTTGCTGATTTCTAAGGTGCAAATGCTCACAATGAAAATTTAACAATCCTTTTTCTTTCTGGTAGTTTTTCCCTTTTGTTCGAATTCTTCTTTCACAACATGACTAATGTGGAAATATATTTAACTTGATTGTACATGTATAACCTATATCAGATTGCTTGCTGGCTTGGGGAGGAAGAGAGAAAAATTTGGAACTCAAAATCTTACAAAAATGAATGTTGAAAACTATCTTTACATGTAATTGGAAAAAATAAAATGCTATTAAAAAGAAAAAAAGAAAAAAAATAAAATTTAACAATCGGCTCTCAGTTTGAGCTGGCTTCGGCACGTTCCTGTATACAGATCTTGTTTGTACACACAGTTGCTTGCATGTTGTGTCCTCTAAGAGTCTGTGGCCCTTGGGAGCAGGGGTTATTTTTTGCTTTTCTTTGTAACCCCCATAACAGTCCTGTCCTGTAGAAGAAGGACAAGATGTACTGTACTTGGCCACAGAATGCAGAATTAATAACAATGGGTAGAAGTTGTAAAGAAAGAAATTTAGGTTTGATGTCTGGGAAAATGTCCTTACAATTTGTTGTTCAGTGGTGACACCCCCATTTCGGGTTTTCTTGGTGAAGATACCAGAGTGGTTTGCCATTTTCTGTTCCAGCTTATTTTACAGGTGAGGAAACTGAGGCCAACAGGTTAAGTGACTTGCCCACAGTCACACAGGTAGTAAGTCTCTGAGGCTAGATTTGAACACAGGTCTTCCTGACTTAAGGGCTGGAGGGGGGATGTCCTTGAGTAGGGGTTGGATGACCACTTCTTGTGTATATTGTGTAGAAGAAGACTGCTATTCAGCTATGGGGTTGGACTAAATGGCCAGGTGAGTTATAAGATGCTGGAGCCAGGAGGGCCTTTCCAAGTCATCTAGTCCAACCTGTTCATATCACAGAGAAGCCAAGGTCTGCAGAGGGGAAGTTACTAGATTTGTCAAAATCAAGACCAAAATAAAGTTGTAACTGACATATCAGTAAGAATGTGCCCCCTTTCCCCCAACTATGTGATTACCCCCAAGATGCCCCTCTGTCTCCCTCCCCTTGCAAGTCCCATTCAGTTTGGTGAATTGTTAGGTGATGACAGAACACAAATATTAAGAAGTGCTACGATTGGTCATAGACTCTTGCTAGCAACTAATTTCCATGATTAAAATATTGGCCAAGTTGTCCAAAGTTGGCTTGTAACCCTAAGAATGACTTGCCCAAGGTCACACAGCTAGTTAATAGGAGAGCCAGGACTAGATCCAAGTCTGGTGACTCTTATGCACTCATTTCTATTTTGCCATACTCTCTCTTCCAACCACAGCTGGACACTCCCAGTGACAGCACGGGCTGGGTTCTTTTGGGCTCTGTATGGATCTGTACTGTGCAGACAGTGAATACACACTAACCACAGAGAGAAAGCAGGCTATGCCAGGAAATCAGGCTGTACGGCTTCCCCTGGTCTTTGTTTATCATCTTCCCTCTTGGTCATTAACAATTTTCTAAGCTATTCCTTTTAATGAACCACTCTCAGGGGCCTCCCACAGCACTTGAAGATGACAAAGTTTGGAGAGGAGACTGTGGTGCTGGTTTTACCAGTTCAGAAGCAGTTTTAATGGAGATGGAAACATCTATCAACTCAACACAAATACCCCCCAAAATACAAACCAAAATATCTTCTTCGGCTGCATAGCAAATATGATGTAAGAATTTAACACCATGATTTTATCACTAGCGTAAATATAACTCACCATAAATAAATGTAAATTCATTGTACAAAAAAACCCCAAAGACTCTTAATACAAATATGGTACATTGACAATTTCTGCAAACAGATTTTTTTTAACTCTTAAAAAGCAAGTTTTTTCTGGTTCTTGGACACACATCAATTAAGCTGGGCCAATGATACTGGAGGTGGGGTGGGGAGGAGGGAGCAGGGAAGGAGGTCACAGAAATATTGGACTTTTATGTTTAGTGTCCATAAAGAAGTGCTGCTAGAAAATAGAATGAAAAAAGAAAATACCACAAATTCACAAATTTCCAAAGGCTTCAGATCTGACTTTTTCTGCCACAGGAGTTAAGAACGTTAACTTCGAGAAGGAATTTGAAGTGGGGCATTTTTGAGGTGGTGTCATCTTTCTACATCATGTAGGACAGGCCTGTGAAGATTAACCATTCCCAGGTAAATCTATGCCTTATAAAGTAAATCAACTTCAAACCTGAGATAGGGTTATCTGTTTCCCTGGGGGGGGGGTTGGGGAGGTGGGAGGGGGGGTATTAGATCAGCAATCTGGTTAGCCTACTCTCAAACAACTACAGCCATGTGGAGTGGGTTGAATTACTCATCAACACTGGCTCTTTCTGGGTCTAAAGTCCAAATTCTGGAATTGACTGATATTTGCGATGGACATCTTTTAGCAATAGCCAGGTGTCTGCTAGTGTTAATAGAGAGCTTCAATTCATTTCACCTGGGATTATAAGAGGACCTACGTGTCTTCTTTGAGCTGCCAGGACTACACTTTGATTGAAAACCACCATCCAAGATGGTGGAATGGCAAAGTGTCCTGAGCCCTTCTAATGGCCGTAGAGGCAGGGCTCATACAGAGAATGTAGCTTTGCTAGAGGGTCACACTCAGCCCTGGGGTTGGCATAAGACTGCTGGAGTAGCACCCCACCCCGACTGGGCACCCTGGATTGAAACATGGCAAATCAAGCTCAACAGGAGCTCTTCCCAGGCAGAATCTGACCACCCAAACGATACCCTTTGACCTAACAGACCTAGGATTTTCGACTCTTCTGGTAACTTCATTAGCAACAAGTGGTGAGGATCTGGGCATCTGGTTGCTAATGACTCTGACACTTCCACCCCCTTGGGAAGCACCTCTGGCTGGATATGGAAAAGGAAGGAATGGTTCTCTCCAGGAGAGAATTCCAAGCTTTTACCTGTTGACAATGAGCCCCTGGGAAAACAGCATCCCAGATCTAGAAGGGACCTCAGAAGCCATCTGGTCCAACCCCCTCATTTTATAGATGGAGACCCAGAGAGGTTAAGTGTTGCCCATAGTCACACAGGTAGTAAGTGGCAGGACCAGGATTTGGACCTAGGGCCTCCAACCCTAAATCCGGTGTTATTTCTATTGTACCACACTGCTTCTTTTCTTCCTTTCCTGCCCACAGCTCTTTCCAACAGTTTACTGCCCTGGCAATAGGGTTACAGAACGCAGGTGGAGAGTAGTGCCTCTTAGGAGTTCTCTCACAGGAGGCTCCTGTTCTTCCCTTTCCTTACTTGGGGCATGAATGTATTCAATTAGCTTCAAGTCTCTCTTCTCCCGTCTTTCCTTGCAGCAAAATTGGCCCAGCTGATTGGCATGAACCCTCTTTCAGAGTTTCCCCTTTGAATTCCATCTCTTGTGGGGCACAGACTGCCCAGAGAGGCACTTTAAATGTTGTCAGCTGCCCATGGCCAAAGCACCCTGTGAAGAGAGAGAAAAAGAGCCCCCACCATGGGCCATTTACCTCAGTGCATGTCTGACATTTACAAAAGGGGTTCCTATATCCTGTGTGAAAGTCATTTGTCATCCTATAGGCAGGTGGGATTTTTGAACAGTTTAAGTGGGGAGCTGGGAGTGAATGGAAGCATTTGTGAGAGAGATTCCATGCCCCTAAACTTAACTGAACAAGTGCTCATTTACCACTTCCCTCTCTACCCCACTTCTCCTCCCCTCAGCAGACTATATCTGACCCTAAGTGAAATGATTCCTCCCTGATATTTACTGAGATTTCATGAGATCACAGATTTAGAGCTGGAAAGGACCTTTGAGGCCATTTAGTCTGATCTCATTATATAGATGAAGAAGCTAATGACCAAAGAGACTAAATGATTTACTGAAGGTCACATAGGTAGTAAGCAAGCATCAGAAGTGGGATTTGAACTCAGGACATCTGACTGTGGAGTCACTGCTCTTTTGACTGTACCATGCATGCTTCCTCCTTTGGTCAGAGCTGTCCTTTGTACCCAGCCCCCAGGAAGCTTGGATTGCTGTTGAGCGTCTGCAGCTCAGTTTCCTATCTTGGCAACAAACCATGGAGAAGACTGGAAAGGCCCCTAGGCTAAAATAATTTTTTTTTAAATTTTTATTTAGGGATGGGAAGGTCGCATATGCTTCAGGAGTACTGTGTCCTATGGGTCCCTTACTATTCTTCCTAACCCTGATACTATTCCATGTGCTGTAGGCATGAATGAAATTTTAATTTCCCTCCTGGAGGGCAGCAGTTGGGTGGGGTGGGGAGGATTACTAATTTTCTTTCAGAGTCAGAAAAAAGCAAGAGCAAGCACCATCTTGAGCAGGAAACCACCACCAAGAAATCTCATGTACTGCGTGTGGGTGGGCACTGCCCAATAGCCCTTGAAGGACAGCTGTTCAGTCCTTGAGTACTCTTGGGGCTGAAGTCCCTGGAGTCCAATGTGGTTCAGAGGAGCAGGAGGAGCTGGGTACCAAAGAGGAGAATGGGCAAGGTGAGGATTGTGGGTTATGCTGACGAGCTGGGGCCTGACCAAGACCTGTGCCTCTAGCTAGGCAGGCAGGCACCATCGCCCTTGGTTCCAAGCTCTGCCAAGTATTGCTTCTCCAGAGAACCATGGGCACCGGAAGTTTCCTCCCCACTTGAAGCCTGCAGATATCAGCACGAGGTCACAGATGGCTATGTTTGCAGAGGTGGGCACAAGATGGAAGGCCTTAAGGAACAGCCATAGTCGTGCGTGGGGAGAGCTGGAGGCTGCGGGGATGCCAAAGGGTCAAACAATGAATCATCAATGTATCAACACAGAAGAAAACGAGGAAGAAAAAGCACGCACTGCCGTTTTGTGTGTCTTTTTTTTTCTTTTTTCTTTTTTTAAGCTATGGGAGAAACCAACCACGGAGATGTCATGGAAGAGCATGCACAGGCCCAGCTCTTCGCTTGGGTCGAGGTGTGCTTGGGGTATCTCGTTTGGTTCGACGTCCAGCCCACAGGTCGCCAGTTTCCTGAGCCAGCCCTGACACAGTCTGAAGGTGGTCCCTCCCTTCCACCTCCTGATAGGCTCTTATTAGGGAACCTCTACACTTAGCAAGTGGTAGCCAAGGACTGGTGGATGGGTGGCTGGAAGCAGCGTACGTGCTCCACGGTGGTACTGTCCGTCTCTACTGACTTCATATATTTGTTCAAGATTGCGAAGACCTCGTTGTTTAGGATCTGGTATTTGCGGATTCTGTCGGCCATCTTCTTCAAGGGCTGTAGCAAAGACGGTGAGTGCGGGTGGGGAACAAGGAAGGATGGAAAAAGAGAACAGAGAGGTGAGGGGAGGCACCAGGGGCACAGAAAAGTCACTTGACAAGGATCACACAGCTAGAAAGTGTCCAGATTCCTACTCCTATAATCTGGTCTTGGTAAAACCCAACCAGATATTCTCAACAATACAATGGTCTTGGATCATTGTATTGCTGAGTACATCCCAAAGTACTAATGAGGAAGCCTCTGAGAAAGAACTAATACTGTCTGAACTCAGACTAACGTGTGCTATTTTTTCCTTTATTTTATTCAAGTCTTCTTGTACAAAATGACTAATGTGGAAATGTTTTACATAATCAATATCTGATTGTTTACCCTCTCAGAGAGGGAGGTGGGAAGGGAGGGAGGGAGAGAGAGAGGATTTGGAATTCAAAACTTAAAAAAAAAACCTTTTAAAACTGTTTTAACATATAATTGGGGGAAAATCATATATATATAATATATATGTATATATGTATGTATACAAACATATAGGTGTGTATATACACATACGTATACCTACATATACATATGTACATGCACATGTGCATGTGTGTATATATACATATGTATATATATGTATATATATTTGAGGTATTTGTATATGTTTATATATTTATATATTATAAAATATTATAATTATATTTTGAGATAGGCATTTGTATTATGTATATGTATATATATTATATACATATATAAAAAATACAAATACCTCAAAAAAAGGGAGATGGGGTTGGAGGAGCTGTATTCCTTCTTTGCCCCGTGAGTGACTTGACTCATCCCACCTGTCGGAGGAGTTCCAGGCTCACAGCTTCACACTAACAACTCCTCACCCTATGCCTCCCTTCATTTGTCAGAACAGTCCAATTCCTTTTATTTCCTTTTGTTTCATTTTAATTTAATTTTTCGTCTTTTCTGCTCTCTTGCACTCTGTTTCTACATTCTCCCTTAGACCCCCACTCGCCCCACACCCTGTTCTACTTACCACATTTTTAATGATCTCGTCCTTCCCATCCTGCCTCTGCACCTTCAGCAGATGGTAACAGAAGTCAAACAGATCAAACCGTCGCTGCTGCCCGAGGAGGACGATGACCGAGCAGCCAGCCCAGTTCAAGCCGTCTCCAAAGCACTGCCTGGGAAGGAAGGAAGCAGGGGCCTGGAGTGAGGGGGAAGCTTGGGAAACCAGAGCCTTCTAAGACCCTGTATCAGGACCATGGCTAGTAGCCTGGCCCCAGAGATTCTTGATCATCCTTTGTCCTCACAATCCCTACCTGTATGTGGGTATGAATGAGCACATCTTATCCAGGGGATTTGGGGATGAGATGCATGACATAATGGATAGTGCCTCTGATTTGAGTCAGAAAGGCCCGAGTTCAAATCCTGCCTCAGACACTTTCCAACTGTGTGACCCTTCTAAGTCTCTTGACCTTTCTGTGTCTTGCTTTCCTCATATATAAAATGAGGAGGTTGGACTCAGTGACTTCTAAGATGCTGTCTAGCTCTAGATCAATAATCCTATGAGATAACAGGTATCGGGTAATTATTATTACTATCATTAATAATAATAATAATAATTTTAATGATGGCTAACATTTACATAGCTTTTACTATACGACAGACACTGTGTTATGTGCTTTACAATTATCATCTCTTTTCAGCCTTGCAACAACCCTGGGAGGGAGGTGCAATCATTGTCCCTATTCTGTAGTTGAAGCAAAGAGAGGTTAAGTGGCTTGTCCAGGGTCACAGAACTAATACGTATCTGATGCGGGATTTGGACTCAGGTCTTCCTGACTCCAGGCTCAACTGAGAAACTTGGAAATCCTACTCAGAAACCCAGGATGGCTGCTTATTACCTCTCAGATCAAATACAGACTTCTGATCCTGGGCTCTACACAAATTAACCCACCTTACCTATAAATGCTAGTTGATTGACTGACTGACGCACCTCTCACTAAATAAACCCGTTACCCCAGCCAGGCTAGTGTCTCTCTTTCCCCCTTCTTCTTCCAACTTCCCTACCTTTGTTCTCCCTATTTCTTTCTTCTGGAATGCCTTCCCTCCTCCTCTCTTCCGGTCCAAATCCTATTCATCCTTTGAGGCTTGGTTAGAGTCCCTTTTCCCCTAAGTAGCCTCTTCTAATGACACCACCCGACCATGGATTTTCCCCTTTCTGATTTTTTTTGTATTTGCTGTTTATATTGAACAATGAATACCTTTATGATACACCATCTTATTTCACCTATTTTGTACCCTTTGGGCTTACTTCAGTTTCTGTAGGTATATCTTTATCTTTCCAATAGACCGTAAGCTCCTTGATGGCAATGCCTATTTTTTTTCCTTGTCTTGCATTCCCCACCATAGTGATTTCTAAGAGTGAATCACTAAATTCCTAGCAGGGAAACTTTAGAGGTGGGTGGCCCCACACCTCTCCAGTCACTCACTCAGCTGTAAATTCGTTGGTCCCCACTGGGATACAGTATACAAACTGCATGGCACTCCAGAGACGGTGAAACTCCACACACTCGTCCACATGCATGACACCATTGGTAGGGGGTGGGCCTCGCCATATGGGATCCTGGAGGTAGCTCCGGATGCGTGTCAGGATGACCTCGAACATGGACAGTCCACAACACAGTCGCTCCTTGGTCAGCAGATCTCCCTCCCGGGCAATTGCAATTTGCTGGGGAGGAAAGTGTCTATGAAAGCCTGTGGGTAGTTCTCTCTTTCTCCTCCTATTCTCCTTTGAGATTTTCTCCCCTTTCCCCCTACCTCTAGTTCCCAAACCGGAAGAACCTGGAGTCTATTCACAATGACTGAGGGCTTGGTGGGGGGCAGAATGCCTATGGATCTTTCGGTGCTCCATGATTTAATTCAACATTTCATGCTTTTATTGTTGTGGACATTCCTTCCACTTCTATAGACTGGGACCATGTCAGAGTCCTGTCAGAGGCTTCATGAGTTGCATCACCAAGTAGGCCAACTTTCAAGTGACCTTAGAAGGCTCTTTAGATGATGGTCACACAATCTGGCACCAGATCCTACCTGAAGTCCCCACACTGTTCCTCCAATTTATTTTATATCTATTATGTCTCAATTTATTTATGTATATGTTGCTCCCCCCGCCAGAACCTAAGCTCCCTAAAGGCAGGGACTACTTGCTTTATGTCTTTATATCCTGGGTTCTTGGCACATAGTGGGCACTTGATAAATGCTAGTGGATTGATGCCTTTCCAGTTTGGTAGCATTTGCCAGAGGCAATGCTCTGCTGCTATAGCTCCAAGACTCCAGGGTCACTTCCATACCATGATGAGACATCAAAGGAAGGATTTGGTGCAACAGAGTACTAACCTTTCAAAAATCAGCACAATATTTGAGAGTAAACCTGCTCTGGCTATCTTGCATCTGTCCTGCTCCTCTCTACCTGAAATAGTACCTTTGGACTGCATTACCAGGAAAAACACCCCCCAGTCCCTGGGGGAGTTAATACATTCTAGTTTGGAACTCCTGCCCTGGGTTTAGCTGCTTTGATTGGTGAATGAGAGCAAACTCAACTAGACTGCCATACTTAGCCAGTCCAGCCCATTACAGCATCTTCACATCCTATCCAGTCATCCATCCTGGCCATCTTGTATCATCCCTTTGCCCCTTCTACTTTTTGCCTTTTCTTCTAGGTTCAGTAATTAAGCAACACTACCATGGTGCCATTGACATGAAATGGGTGTTTCAACTGACTGCCTCATGGATCAGTTCAACATTCTTTCTGGCCTCAAACATTAGACAGAACCTATAATTTAGGGACCAGGTCATAAAATGCCACTTCTTCAAACTGTGTGGATGAAAGCCTTCCCAGAGATGCCTCATTCCACTATGTCCTTATGACCCTTAAAAGTAGTGTCCTTACCAAGTTAAGGATCCCACCCACTCCTGCTCCATGAAACAGCCAACCTCAAAGGTAATCAATGAACAATAATTTGTAAAGTTGGGGCTTACAACTCATTTAAAAAAGCCTGTTGCAATGAAGCCAGGGAATGCTATGACAAATGCAAACAAGGGAGCAGTCTGCCAGTTAAGAAAGGGAATGTCAGACATGAAGATGTTCTTGGTATTTCTCCAGCTCTGTCTTGGGGGAAAGGATGCCCTAATTATAGGTGACCAGTTCTGTTTTTTTAGACAGAAATATTCCCAGAGTTGAGAGTAATTACCCTCACTTGGTTCAGCTATCCCTTATGGTAGCCAACACCCTTGGCTCTAATTCTGTGTTCCCCATGTAACCTTTTGATCTCTGTCTCCTAAGTAGATTTATTCACTAGGAAGGGAAGCCTTGCACCAATGACCAGCCCTCTCAGGCCAGGCAGGTAGGGAAGGTACCGTATCGTCATCCTACTTTGGTGGGGGGAGGTGCCATTAGTACATATCAGATACAGGGTTTGGGGCTGGGGATACAAGGGCAAAAGGAAAAACAGTCCCTAACCTCAAGAAGTTTACTGAGGGAGATGCAGAATAGTGAAACAGGATAGCCGTGTTCACACAGCAAGCTAAAGACGAAGTGGCTTCTAATCAAACACTTCTCCTACTGCTCACTACAGTAGAAACCTGACTTCCACTCGTCTCTGAGATGTATTCCAATTCTCAACAATACAAAGTGGACCTCTGGCCTTTGTTAAGCTGGGCGTGGGGTGGGGGTGGGGAGGGTTATCCTTGAGACATTCAGGGCCTTCTGCATACTCCGGGTCCAGGGTTTCTGGAAACTATGGCAACTCAAGAAGACAAATACAGTATACAGCACAACCCCTTAGACGCTGTCCTAGCTATTGCTGAGTCCTCTTATGAACTCTTACTGGCCTCCAGACTGTTTTGTTAGCTTTCCTGTGGTTGTTTGGATGACTAACTTCTGGACCATTTCTTGATGGGAGAAGGGTTTACAAAACTGCTAACTCCTTTCCAACTTGGACAGAACCTAAAGGCAATTTAACTGGGTAAATATTGAGTGTTTGACTAGGGAATTCTAACAGGCCCAAGGACAATTTATTAAACAGAACCATGAAGCGATTCATAATTTTCTAAATGCAAACAAACGCCAAACATTAAGAACTGGAGACCAGATTCTTGTGGGAGAGTGCTAACAGAGAAGACAAGTTTGCACACTGCCGGGCTTAAGAGATTATTCCCTAAAAGGAAATCTTCTTGGACTGTCTGATCCTACCCCTGGGGAACTAGCCTGAAAATGTGCTCATTAATGTGGTATCTGGACTGCTGTGCCAGGATGCTCTCTAAAGGTCCCTTCCAGCTCAAATAACAACGATAATGATAGACACTCAGAGTGCTTTAGACATTGCAACACACTTTACATAAACAGGGTGTCCCTAAAGTCTTAATGCCATTTAAAGCCTTTAGTTTAGTGCAGTTTTAAGCTATTCAATCAGAACTACGCTAAGACTTTGGCTCCAACCAATCTTTCTAACTTTATTTTCAAATTTTTCCAACATTGTTGTTTGGTCATTTTCAGTTGTGTCTGACTCTTTGTGACCCCATTTGGGGTTTTCTTGGCAAAGACACTGGAGTAGCTTGCGATTTCCTTCTCCAGCTCATTTTATAGATGAGGAAAATGAGGCAAACAGGGTTAAGTGACTTGCCCAGGGTCACACAGCTAACAGGTGTCTGAGGCTGGATTTGAATTCAGGAAGACGAGTCTTCCTGACTCCAGGCTTGGTACCACTTAGCTGCCCTTTATAATGCATAACTCCCTTTTATACATGCTTTGGTCCAGGCAGGCTGGCCTTTTCACATCCAACACTCCATTTTTGTCTCCCCCATGCCTGGAATTCGCTCCTTCCTTTCCTTTCTGCCTCTTAGAATTTGGTTTCCCACCTCCTCCATGAGGCTTTTTCTCAACCCCTTCTGCCCATTTAAACTGTCTGGAATTTATTTAGTATTCACTTCTGTGTATGGTATCTTTCCTGGTAAGAGAATAAGATGCCTGAGGGCAGGCATAGTTGCATTTTTTTTATTCTCATCATCTAGCAAAGTGCCTGGCATACAGTAGGCTCTTAATAAATGCTTGTTGAATTGAATTGAAGGAATCTTAGAACCTAGAAAATCAGAGCTGGAAGGAGCATAAGAAATTATCTAATCCAGCCCTGTTATTTTACAGAGAATGAAACAGAAGTCTAAAGAAGGGATGTTATTTGTTTAAGGTCATACATCATGTGAGTGGCAGAAGAAGGGCCTGGATTCAAGTCTCTCTGGCTTGGTTTAGCCCCAAAGCCCCTTCCATTCCATCCAAGGGCCCCTCTAAATGGCTTTCATCCTGATCTTATTTACTAGGAGACTGGCTGATCAAAGAACAATACAATTTCTGGCTTCTCCTCTTTCTGCACACTTCATTTAAGCCCTATCTGTGGGATGACATAGAAGTAGCAGAAGATGCCAAGAAAAGGCCCGTAAGTGTCTGTAGTGGGGATTGCAAAGGGGTATGGAGAGCTGGGAGCTTCCCAGCCATGTCTGCACTCCCCAGCCCGCCTCTACTGAAGAAAAGAGCTGGGTGATGGCATTAGTTCTCCTGCCAATGCCAGCAGTTAGCCAGCTATTTAGGGCAGTCGGTTGGAAAGAACAGAGCCTATACAAGCCACTATACAGTAGCTGCCCTACATGTGGCAGCGAGTGGAGAGAGTATATAGGGAGAAGCAGGAGCCCTGAAAACTTATGGGCCTCGTATGTACAGAAATACTTATAGCAGCTCTTTTTGTGGTGGCAAAGAATTGGAAATCAAGGGGATGTCCATCAATTGGGGAATGGCTAAACAAATTGTGGTATATGAATGTAATGGAATACTAGTGTACTAAAAGAAATGAAGAGCAGACGGACTTCATTCTGAGTGAGGGGAGCAGAACCAGGAGAACATTATATGTGATTACAGACACAGTGTCTGTAAGGACTAACTTTGATAGACTTGACTCCTCTCATCAATGCAAGGTTCAAAGACATCTCCAAAAGACTCATGATAGAAAAAGCTATGCACATCCAGAAGAAGAATTATGGAGTCTGAAGGCAGATTGAGCCAAACTTTTTGCTCTTTTTTTTCCTTCTTTTTTGGTTTTGTTTCTCCTTTCTCATGATACATTCCATTGGTTATAATTCTTCTTTACAACTGGACTATTATGTAAATAAGTTGGAAGGTACATGTAGAACCTACTTTGGATTACATGCTGTCTTGGGAGGAGGGGAGAGGAGAAGGATGGAGAGAAAATTTGGAGCACAAAAACGTGGAACTGTCGTAAACTAAAAATAAAAAATAAATTTATTTTAAAAACAGAAAGCTTATGGGCCTAGATGGGCAGCATAGATCCCACAGTGTGGCTCTGGGAATGTGCCAGGTGTTACATGTGCTTTCCTGATTACATGTACCAGGGCCTAGACTTAGTGCAATGTCCTGTTAATCTCTGTATCCCCTGAGTGCCCTCATGTGCCCATGATATCTTGGGTACTTAATAAGGATTTGTTTAATTGAATAGAATTGCCTCTCCCCTTGGGGTTGGGATGTTTGTATGACTGAAATTTTGTGTGGTATTTCTTGCCATGTTCTGCTGAGTCCCAGAGTAAGCATGTCTGCATCTGAAGGACTGTCAGTTATGTAAGATGCATCTAGGATGGAGGCCACATTCCTAAAAACAAAGGGCCATCAGTTCATCAAATCTAACCCTCTAATTTTATACATAATGATGACACTGAGGCATAGAGAGGTTAAGTGAATTGCCCAGGGCCACATAACTAGCACCTGAGGCAAAATTTGAACTCAGGTCTTCCTGACTTCAAGCCTAACCCTCAATCTACCGTGCTACCTAGCTGCCCCAATCTCTCTGAGCCATTTCCTCACTCGTAGAGCATGGTTGTGACTTGGTGACAGGACCCTAGGGTCTTCTAGGCAGGGATGTATAGTGGATAGAGCACTGGACTTGGCATTGGGAATGCCTGGGTTTGTATCCTACCCCATACACGTACTAGCTATGTGACACTAAGAAACTCCCTTAGCTTTTCTGAGCCTGTTTCCACAGTCCGGCTAGCAGCTTCCGTGGGGGTGTAAGATCCACCCACAGCCAGCACCCAGAAAGCTGCCGGCACGCTGCGAAAGCACAGGTTCTTTTGATCTGCTTTAGTAAGGATCTTGGATCTTACACCCCCACAGAAGCTGCTAGCTGGATTGTGGAAACAGAGCCTCAGTTTCTTCATCTGTAAAATGGATAGCACCCACCTCACAGGGTTGCTGTGAGGATACAATGAGATAATCTACGTAGCGCTTTGCACAACTTAAAATGCTATATAAACATAAGTTATTGCTATAATAATTATTGTTAAGAGGCTGGCAATTGAGACTCCCCTGAAGACACCCGGTAGGGAAATAGCCTGTAAGTATTTGTTTCCCCCTGACCTGAAATTTCAGCTAATTTTTCTTTTCCTCCTCTTTCTTGCTGGTAGGATAATTCAATTAGGAAAAGCCCAAATTGAAGAGACAAAGAATTTAAAGTCCTGGTTACTCCACACACCTGGATTAACCCACCTCACCTCATGTGGACAGGGCTAGCTTCTGAACTCAGGCAGCTTTCGCCTAGAAGCAGAGGAATGCAGGGAATACATGGACATAGCCACAGACAGGCCTATCTCAGGCTCTAGGGAAGAGTCCAAACCATGAGTAAGTAGGTTGGAGGTTCCGTCCTTTTCAGTGCAGCAGCTGAGATTCTGATAGGTATTTGTCGGTTTCTCTTCAAATTCAAGGAGGAATAAAAAGAACCCAAACGTTCTCTTCAGTGGCTCTTGTATCTCTCCTCTCCCCTCCTCCCTTGTTCACTATCTTTTTTCACCTATTCACCTAGACTATTGCAACTGCCTCCACACTCATCTCTCAGCCTCCCGTCTCCTCCCAGAATCAGGGAATTTTATAACAAGAAGGAACTTCAGAGCCCATCTAGTCCAACCCATACTCAAAGGGAATCCCCACAAGAACCCACTAGAGAAGGGGTCATCTAGTTTCTGAAGCCTCTTATGAAGTGTAAGCCACTGCTTTTGGACGGTGTCAATTGTTAGGAAGTTTTTCCTGACATCAAACTTAAATTTGCCCCTTTGCAACTACCACCGTTGCTCATAGTCCTTCCTTGTGGAGCCAGAGAGAAAAAATTCAATCCATTTCCCAAATGATATCCATCCAAATGAATGACCAAAGCTATAATTTCCCCCTCCCCACCTCGAACTTGCTTTTCTCCAGGCTAAATACTCCCAGTTATTTCAATTGATTCTCAAATGTCAAGGACACTAGGCCCTTCACTATCTTGTCTACCATGCTCTGGAGATCCTATGTATGACCTTTGGAAAAGTACTCTTTAAGACCTTCAATTTCTTCATCTGTAAAATGGAGATGATATTTATGTTACCTACCTAAGAAGATTGCTGTGAAGAATAACTTTAAAGCCCTATAGAAATATAAGTTGTTAGAGAAATACTTCCTTAGGAGTATTCTGCTGGCCTGTAGTAGCTAAGGCAGTTCTCAAAGGACCCTGAATTTCCACCTTTTCGTGTTACCCCACATTCTGGGGCATGCATTACGAAGCTCTCTTACATCAGATCCAATCCACTGTGTTGTCAAATTAATCTTCCTAGTGGACAACTGAGACCATGTCACTCCTCTTCTCAAGACACTTCTGTGGCTCTCCATAACTCACCAAATGATATACAAACTCCTTAGCCTAGTATTTAAGGCTCCCTACAATCTGGTTTGAATTTACCTTTCCAGGCTTAGCTCGGATGACTCTCCTTCCTGTATTTACATTCCAGTGTGGCTTCAGGAGGAGTGAGGAGAGCTTGGCATAAAATGGGTGGCCTGGTTCACACCCAATCTCCTACAGGGTCATCACTGAGTCCCCTTCTGCTCCTGTTTGAGCCTAAATATCAAAGTACCTTAGGCCTGACCACCTCCCCTTCTAGGGTCTGAGACCTGGTGGTTTCCTTTGCCCTAAATCCCATTTTCCTTGCATTTATTCCCTCATGCCCTGGCATCTGGGTGTCTCAAGTTAGGCCTCATGCCTTCCCTGGTGTGAATTAAAATGTGCCATTATGAATGACTTGCGCCTTTGTATATTACTGATCTCTCTGATTTTTGTTAAATCTCTGAAAATCCTAAGGCTGCTGGAATGCCTGGGGACACCACCAGAGAGGCTGAGGGAGGCTTTCCCTCCACTTGAGCTCTTACCTGAGGGGTCCCCAGCCGCTCTATGAGAGGGACGAGGTGAAGAGGGGCATACTTTGCTTCCAGTCGCTTCATCCGGACTTCTAAGCGTTCCCCTTCTGTTTAGGCAAACAGTGGACAGAAAATAAGAATAAATAATGAACCTAGAGACTCTATCCTGGTGTAATGTCTGGGGAGGCATTTATAAATGGGCTTGGAAGTCAGATTTAAACTCTGATTATTAACCAATGAGTTCCACTTGTGTGTAAAAGGCACGAAAATCCTGAGCTCGATGCTTAGTTGGACCAGAATGGTAAAATTCTCTCTGCTTTTTCATTATCATGCCCTATCCATCCCTTGCTGGGAGTCACCAACTCTTGAATATCAGTCTCAGGTCTGCTCATTTAAGGAAAATTGTCAAGAAAGGCGAGTCCCTTGGGGAATTATTTATTAGAGTCAGCTAGACTCAAGACTAGTCACTTAGCGCAGGCTCTCGTATCCCTCGGGATTTTCTTACCTTTAATGTAGACTCGAGGCAAAATGTTCTGGAATGGAGCAGCATGGAGCAAATCACAGACTTCCTCCTGAGACTGTGGGGAGGAGGGAGAGAGAGTCAGTCATTTTAACCTAAGAATTCTAACGTCCCTGGTGTTCCATGGGGTTGAGCATATGTGAGCGCTGCTTCGCCTGAGGAATCTGAATGCAAGACTCCAAGGACCAACCGTGGTGCTCAGACACTGCCCTTGTTATCTGTTTATCAAGACTTTTTCTGCAACAGCTCTCTAAACCAAGGCACTCAGGCCTTGGCGCCAAGGCCATATGGACCTCTCTGACAGTCTGGTGTAGCCTATGGATTCCTTCTCAGAATAATGCTTTTAAATGCATAAGATTACAAAGGAAATCAATTCTGTTGAAATATAGGGAGTCCCCAAAGTCTTAGTGCAGTTTTAAGCTTTAGTAGCTTTAGTAGCTTAAAACTGCACTAAGACTTTCGGAATGCCCTCCACAGTTTTAAAAATATTAAAAAAAAAACCATTTCACAGATGCCAGGTCAAGAACCGCTGCTCTAGGCAATCCACACGCATTTATTAAGTAATAAGTACAATGTGACAGGTACGGTACAAGATGCTAGGGATAAATGAAACAACCCCTTTTCACAAGAAGCTTACATTCTAGGCAGTGAATTGAAGAGGAATATGGATCTAGCTAATGGTTTTGGGGGTAACACATCTCGGCGTTGGTCCGTTTTGGGAAAAGAGAATTGTCTAGACATCATTGAGACTGATCACAGCTCCTGGACCTGTGTTAACTAGTAGAAAATATTGTTCATTCTTCTAGCTCAGCTATCTGAACAAGTCAGACAAGGAAAGGGGTATGCCACGCCATACTGGACTGATCTTTTGCAAAATTTCAAAGTATACAAAATTGTCTTTTTTTTTCCTTTCAAGACATCCTCCATAAAAATGTAGTACTTAAGCTGGAAGGAAGCTCGGGGGTCATCTAGTCTAAACTGAGGCCCAGAGAAGAGAAATGATGCGCTCCCCCTCCTCACCAGGGTCATATAGCAAGTTAGTAACAGAGTGAGGGCTGGATTCTAGGTCTTCTTCCTCATAATAGCATGGTATTTCTGTTAGGCCACATTGCCTCCCCCTCCTGGGTGCTCCCATTCCCAGGACCCTTTCCTGCGGCTCTACACCAAGACCTTGCCCCCTCAGCTGGAACCCCATGCTTGAGAGCCCCCCCTTCTTCCTCCCTTTTTCCTCCACTTCCTTCATTAGAATTTACCTTTCCTGTGTCTTATCCCTTTAGGACCTTGTTCCATTCAAGGTAACATCCTAGTTAGTCTGTTAGCATTAATTGCAGGCAGCGCAAGGGAAGGTCAAGTGCCTTTATTTTGTTCTACATTCATTCATTCTCAACATAATCCCTCCCAGTGATAATGAGGGTGTTCTAAGGCCATATGCCAAAGAATCCAACAAAGTCCAATGAATATTTACTATCCACCATGTGCAAAGCACTGTGTGAGGCACTAGGGATGATACAAAGACAAAATTGAAATAATCTCTAACTTTACTTGCTACTTGGTTGTTGTTCAGTCTTTCCAGTCATGTCTGACTCTTCATGACCCCTTTTGGAATTTTCTTGGCAAAGATACTGGAGTGGTTTGCCATTTCCTTCTCCAACTCATTTTACAGATGAGGAAACTGAGGCAAACAGGGTTAAGTGACTTGCCAGGGGTTACTCAGCTAGTAAGTGTCTGAAGCCAGATTTGAATTCAGGAAGATGAGCTTTCCTGACTCCAGGCCCAGTACTTTATCCACTGAACCATCTAGCTGTCCCTTTATGTTCTACTTGGGGAATGTAATGTGTTGATAAATAAGGAAATAGAAGCTGTTTGAAGAAGAAAGAAAAGATTAGCAATAGGGGTAGGGTAAGATGTCAGAAAAGACTTCAGAGATAGGAAAGGAAACAGAGCACTAAATTTAACTGAAATGGTGGGTACATGAAAGAGAATAAAATACATATCTGAAAAAGTGGGTAGAAGCCAGACTAGGAAGGACTTTAAATTCCAGACTGAAGAGTTAGTATTTTAGTAGGGAAACACTAAGGTTTTGAGCTAGGGAGTGGCATAATCCTGCCTGTTTTAGAAATATTAATGTGTGTGGGATTAATCAGAGGGAGGAGAAGCTAGGAGCAAGAAAAACAATTGGGAAGTTTTTGCAAAATCCCAGGTGAAAGGTGATGTGAACCTGAACAAGAATAGTGATAGTATGAATGAAAATAAGGGGATGAATGTGAGAGATGTGAAGGCAGAATTGACAAGTGAATGTAAGAAATAGGGGAGAGAGGGAAGAGTCAAGGATGATGCCAAGGCTGAGAACCTTAGGTGTCTGGAAAGAAGGGAGTGGTCTCCATAGCAACAGAGGAAATTGGAGGAGGCATTGGTTTATCAGGGGAAACAGTTAGTTCTACTTGAAGCATGTTAATTTTTAGATACCAAAGAGGCATCTAGGTAGAAGGATCCAGAAGGCAGTTGATGGTTCCAGCCAGTTGATGCCAGTTTAGGAGAGATTAGGGCTGCAAACATAGATGTAAGAGCCATCTGTATAGAGATGATAATTGAACTTATGGCAATAGACAAGAAAGAAATAGAAAAAGAAGAGAAGGCCTAAGATAAAGCCTTGGCATATTAACCACCTGGACATTTCCAACTGTATGTACCACAAGTATTTTGACCTCAACAGGTCCAAAACAGAACTCATCTCCCTCCTCTCTACCCTCCCCTTTCCTGGACTTCTCTATTACTTTTTCAGGGTACAGCCATCCTCCCAGACACCCAGATTTGCAACCTGGGCTTCATTATCTGACTCCTCACTCTTACTCACCAACCTGCAGCCAAATCTTATTATTTCTACACAGGCATCTCCCCATATATTCTTACCACCTCTTTCCTGGAATGTTGCAATAGGCTTTTAATTGGTTGCTTTTCCTCAAATATCTGTTCACTCTAATACATTCTCTACTCAGCTGTCAAAGAGATTTTCCTAAACCATGGGTGTGACCATGTCAGATCCTATACTCACCCATGACACTGCCTCCTTCCTCTTCCATACTCAATAAGTTTATTTGGCATTTAAACCTATATTTCCCACCTTATTTCCACATTTCTCCCCTTTATACACACTACAGTCAAGCCAAAATGGTCTTATTTCTACCACCACCACAATGCCCAATTATGGCATTCTCTTTCCCATATCTGCCATTTCACTGACTGTCCCCTATACCTAGAATATTCTCCCTCCTCACTTTTATCTCTTAGAATATAAGTTTTCCCCAACTGATAAATGGTCAAGGGATATGAACAGGCAGTTTTCAGAGGAAGAAATTAAAGCTATCTATAATCATATGAAAAAAATGCTCTAAATTACTATTGATTAGAGAAATGCAAATCAAAACAACTCTTAAATACCACATCACTCCTATCAGATTGGGTAATATGACAAAACAGGAAAATTATAACTACTGGAGAAGATGTGGGAAAATTGGAATATTAATGCATTGTTGGTGGAGTTGTGAACTGATCCAACCATTCTGAAGAGGATGCAGCAATACCACTCTTTGATGCAGCAATACCACTTCTAGGGTTGTATCCCAAAGAGATCATAAAAATGGGAAAAGAACACACACGTACAAAAACATTTATAGCAGCTCTTTTTGTGGTGGGCAAGAACTGGAAATTAAGGGGATGCCCATCAACTGGGGAATGGCTGAACAAATTGTAGTATATGAACATAATGGAATAATATTGTGCTCTAAGAAATGATAAGCAGGCAGACTTCAGAAAAATCTGAAAAGTCTTATATGAACTGATGCTGAGTGAAGTGAGCAGAACCAGGAGAACATTGTACACAGTTACAGCCATTGCGTGATGACTGACTTTGATAGAGTTAGCTCTTCTCATCAATACAAGGACCTAAACAACTCCAAGAGACTCATGATGGAAAATGCCATCCATATCCGGAGAAAGAAATATGGAGTCTGAATGCAGATCAGAGCATACTATTTGCTCTCTTTTTTGTTTTGTTTTGTTTTTTTAATTTCTCATGGTTCTTCCTATTCGTTCTAATTCTTCTTTACATCATGACTAATGTGAAAATATGTGTAATAAGAGTGTATGTGTAGAGCCTATTTCGGATTGCATGCCATCTTGGGGAAAGGGGAGGGGAGGAAGGTGGAGAAAATTTAAAACTTATGGAAGGGAATGTTGAAAACTAAAAATAAATAAATTAATTTATTAAAACAAAAAAAAATATAAGCTCCTGAAGATCAGGGATAATTTTATTCTCTACATGTGTATCCTCACTAACTAGAACAGTATCCCATACATAGTAGGTGCTTTATAGATGCTTACTGATTGCTAGCTTTCTTTAAAATTTTCTTCAAAACTCAGCTCAAATCTCATCTTCTTTAGGAGTTCTTTCCCTGTTCTTTCAGCTGTAAGTGTCTTCCCTTCTAAGGTTACCTTCCATCTACTCTATATGTATCTGGGTACCTATTTATATATATTTTGTCTCTCCCATTAAGATGTAAGTTCCTTGAGGGCACTATTTTTTGTATTTTTCTTTGTATCTGTAATAAGCACTTAATAAATTATTCTGGATGGATTAATTGATTGGTTAAGAAGTAAGAGGGAGGTGAGAGAATGAGGCATTGAATTAAATGTTTTGTCCCAGGAGACTGACTGTGAAAAGGAGAAAATATGTAGGACAACTGAATAAAGAGATAGCAGGCCTGAGTGAATGTGAAGACGAGAGAAACAGAGGGAATGATAGAAAGGACAAGCTCCCAAAGGAGATGAATCAAGAGCACAAGGAAAAGACTTGGCCTTGTGTAATATCAATTAAGTTGGGACTTTTTTACTGTTTTAGAATGATTAATTTAGTGTCTTTGATTGAGTCTTACTAGGTGCAAAGCCCCAGGCCCAAACCCCTATCTACTAGGTCTAAGCCTATGCAGGCGTGAAGCCCTCAGGGTCCTAAGGGGCGTTGCTAATACCAGAGCCAATAGTAGGAGCCTGAGTTCTGGTCTCTCATGTTTGATGGCTAAAGAGTGTATAAAAAGAAAGAACAGAGCTATTTGCTTAGGGCTCTCACTCTTGGAAGTGTGTTGATGTGGAGACTCTGGGCAGCTGTAGTTAAGAGCCCTCCAGCTTGTAAACCTGGATGTTGGGACTTTGTTAAATCCTGGTAACTATGCATTGAGATTTGAATCAGACAAAGTCTGTCTGTTGATGTATGTAATTTGTTTGTATTTGCTCTGAGGTTCAGGGTGCTGGCTTTTTCCCCTGAACTAAGCGAATGATATTTGTATGTTCGATTAAACTGAGACTGTTAACCCCCTAAAAGTTGCTTTCCTTAGAAAAGCAGATCAAACAAAGGACCTGTGTTGGCAGCTTTCTGTGTGCTGGTTGTTGGTGGGTCTTACACCCCTACAGCAGGTGCTAGCAGATTGTTGCTACACCTTGGCAAAGAGAATAGTCATCCCTTTCATGGCGAGGAGAGCACAATCAGTCAATCACTCTCTCTAACAATCTATCAACAAGCACTTATTTTGCTTGGTACTGTGGGTACAAAGAAATGCAAAAACAATCTCTGTCCTCAAAGAGCTTACATTCCAATGAGGGAGACAAGATGCAAACGACTCTGCACATACAAGAGAAAGACAATATTAATGGGATGTAATCTCATAGGGAAGGCATGAGTAGTAGAGAGGACTGAGAAAAACCTCTTGGAAAAAGTGAGATTTGGGCTAAGTCTTGAAGGAAACCAGAGAAACCAAGAGGTAGAGGTGAGGAGGAAGAGCATCCCAGGCATGAGAGATAGCCAGTGAAAAGGCAGGAGTCAAGAGATGGAGTGTCATTTTAGAGGAACGGCAAGAAGCCTAAGTACATGGAGGAGAATAAAGTACAAAAAGACTAGAGAGGCCAGAAGACACCAGGTTGTGAAGGGCTTTAAAAGCTAAACAGAAGAGTTGATAGTTGATCCTGGAAGCAATAGGGAACCACTGGAGTTTACTGAGTGTGTGTATGTGTGTGTGTGTGTGTGTGTGATTTTGGCAGCTAAGTGGAGGATCACTGGAGTGGAGATAAGAGGTTAGATTTGGGGGGATTATTAAGGGAAGAGGAGAGAAAGGGGGAGCTCAAGGCACAAGACTTTGACTTTCCTCAGCAAAGTGGAAGGTGAAGTGATCTGCTGAGGGAGAGGGAGTGAAAAGTAAATAATTTAGGGGTTCTTTCCCTGTAAGTGAGTAAAATAATTAAGTAAAAAGTGAAAAGTAACTCTCTAAGAGGAGAATGTTTAGAATAGCCCTTGTGAGCAATAAGATAGAGCGAGCTAATCGTACAAACTGCCACAGGCAACTAGGGATCTCAAATTCTACATGACCAAATTAGAACTCATCTTTTTCCCCAGACCTATTCTTCTTTTGAACTTCCTTATTACTGTCTAGGGTACTACTACATCCTTCTGGTCACCTAGGTTCTTAACATCGCTGTCCTCCTCAACTCCCCACTCTCTCTCATTTTAGTTGTTGTTCAGTCATTTCAGTCATGTCCGACTCTTCTTGGCCTCATCTGGGGTTTTCTTGGCAGAGATACTGGAGTAGCTTACCATTTCCTTCTCCAACTCATTTTTACAGATGAGGAAACTGAGGCAAGCAGGGTTAAGTGACTTGCCCAGGGTTACACAGCTTGTAGGTGTCTGAGGCCGGACTGATGAATCTCTATCCACTGTGTCACCTAGCTGCCCCACTATTTCTCATTACTTGTATCTAATTAGTTGCTAAATCTGGTAGATTCTATCTCTATGACAGCTCTTGAACATGTAACCTCTCTACCTGTACAGCCGCCACGCTAGTTCAGGCCCTCATCACCTTTTGCCTAGATTATGTCTCGCTAGATTATAATATGTCTCCTAAATTGCACACCCTGCTCCAAACTTCTCCCTTCTCCAATCCAGCCTCTATGAAGCTGCCAAAGTGATTTTCTTTAAACTCAGTCTGATTAAGTCACTTCCCTGCCTGCGCTAAATAAATTCCAGGTTTTTTTTAGTATCTCTAGGATTAAACATAAATACTTCTAAAATTTCAATCTGTTCATCATTCTATCCCTTCCTAATTTTCTTCTTACATATTAGTCCCCTCCAAGAGCTCTGATTTCTCCATATTGTCCTACATACTATCTCACACACATGCACATGCATACGTGCACACACACACACACACACACACACACACACGTGCATATGCGCGCGCGCACGCGCACACACACACACACACACACTTCATTACTTTATACTCTGTCTGTGCCTTTGCACTGGACGGCCTCCATATCCTCTTCATCTCTGCCTCTGGACATCTCTGATTTCTTTAGAGACAGGGTTCAAGTGCCAGCTTCTACATGACACTTTTTTTTAGCTGCTAGGGCCCTCTCTCCCCAAGCCACTTTGTGTCTATTGTATCTATTATGCTGACACTTTCTTACATTCATGCTATTTTTGAGATTAGAATGTAACTCCTTAGGGTCAAGGCCTATTTCATCTTTAGCTTGGCATTCCCAATACGTAGTGGAATGCTTGGCATGTAGCAAGTACTTAAGAAATGCTCATTTACTGATTGGCTGCATCATTGAAGAACCTCTTCCCTATTATCTGCCATGGTATTTGCAACTTCACCATTAGGGATGCATTCCTTTCGGGATCTCCTCAATATCATGTTAAACTACAAATATGCCTGCCTTTCTGAGACGGTGAGTCCTTATAGTCATCTAGGCAGGTAGGTGGTACACTGGATAGAGCACTGCGCCTGGCATCAGGAAAATCTGGCTTGAAATCTAGCCTCAGACACTTAGCGGGACAAGTCACGACCTCTGCTTGCCGTGGTCTGCTCATCTGTAAAGTGCAGACAATAATAGCATCCACTGCCAGGGTTGTTGGCACCGTACCTGGCATATAGTAAGTTGCTATGTAAATGTTATTACGATTATTAGATATTGATGCCTCAGCTAGGATTAATTTACTGATACTTTTTTTTAACATGACAGCTAGCTGTGTTGTTTTAAAGACCCTTCTCATGCTATTATTCTATATTCTAAGCCCCTTCTAGGTCTAACCTTCTATGTTCTAAGGTCCCTTACAGCTCTGACAAGACTTTTACCAAATCCTGCTCATTAAGAGAGAGGGGAGTAGGAGCATAATAGGTTACTGGGTGGGATCTGGAGCGAATTTAAAGTGAATGCAAGTCTGAACCTCTTAAGAAGAAGAGTCTGGGCTTCTCTTCATTTCTCTCTCAAAATCACAGTGATTCTTAACATTTTTAATGCCAGCTTCCTCCATTCATAGTCCCATTCCATTGGAATATCCTTTGATTAAACATAGAATCTGAGTTAGGTGGAATCTTAAGAGTTTCTAGTCCAACCACCTACCAGAATCACAGGATATCAGAGCTGGAAATAACTTTGGAGGTCGTCTAGTCCAACAGGTCCCTGAACAGGAATCTCTTGTATAGCAGAGAGCAATTAGAACAATTCCTCTTTGAATGGTACTCACTGTACTTGGACATTTTCAGAGGTAAGAATTCCCTCCCTCATGAAGATGCAGCCCATTTCCATTTTTTTAACATGGGTTAGTTGGCAGAAAGCTCTTATGTTGAGCTGAAGTTTATCCTCCTATAACTTTCAGAAAAGAGATAGTGTGGAACAGTGGAGGGAGAGCTGTCCTAGGAGTCAGGGAGATGCATTGGCTGTGACAAAGTCCCTTAATATCACAGTGCTTGTGTCCAGAGGTGTCAAACTCAAACAGAAACAGGAGCCACTAATCTCTACATAAGGATCACTATGGGCTGCAAGCTGACTTAATTTTTAAATGTAATATTATCTGTTTTATAGTATTTTTATTTATTTCGTTAAATGTTTCTCAACTATATTTTAATCTGGTTCTTCCAAACTAAGAAGTATTGTGGGCCAGTGTGGCCTGCAGGCCACATCGTTAGAGGACTCTTTGTTGTTGTTGTGTTCAACTCTTTATATTTTACTTATAAAATTTATAAATTTTCTTTATTTATATTTATTTACCCTATTTGGGGCTTTCCTTGGCAAAGATATTAGAGTGCTATTTCCTCCTCCAGCTCATTTTTACAAATGAAGAACTGAGGCAAACAGGGTCAGGGTCAGCTAGTAAGTGTCTGAGGCCAGATTTGAACTCTTGAAGATGAGTCTTCCTAATTCCAGGCCCAGTGCTCTATACACTGAGCCTCCTAGCTGCCCCTCGATGACTCTGCCTTAGGCAACTGTAAAACTGTAAGTTGAAGGAAAAGTATTGACCTGCACCAGTAGAAAGAATTTCATCATATGAAGTAAATCATGGTCCACTCTTTATCCCTGTAATTTCCACCACCTAGTTTTAGTTCTGTTTCTAGGCCAAGCAGAACTGCCATAGTATCCTAAGATTTGGAGGTCCTTTGATTCCAAATCTGGAGCTCTTTCTGCTACGTTATGTAAATAACTTCATGTGTCTGATGATTGCTGTCCACGCCCCTTAAATCTTTTTGCTAAGATTTCCAAAGTCCTCTACCCGCTAATCTGAGAAGTGATTGGACCCTGGATCGGCTTCTCATTTCTTTCTGTCACATGCTACCGAAGGCGTGGAAAAAGATGAGAAATGTGAATTTCCTAATAAGTCGTGCCTTAACATCCTCCAGGAAAGTTTGGGCATTGTTTGCACATATATTTATTACATATTGGATGGGTTAGACACATTATATCACTATGCAAGAAATATTTGTTTGTTTGTAGTTCATTAGTTTGGGACTTCTGTCAGTGATTTAAAATTAGGAAGGAAGACAGAAGAGTTATCCTTACTCCCCAGCTCTGCACAGACACAAAAGTTTCCATACAGGGATTAACAAACTTTCATTTTAAGTGCCAATTTCTAATTACTCTCCTCCCCCTCTTGTGTTTCTCTAGTCATCATCCTCTTAAAAGTTGGACCTTGAAGGCTCCTAATAGATTTTTCTTCCATAGACCAATGTCTGGGCCTCAAAGGAACTAAAACGCAGCAGCATTTCCTTCTGACTTCTGGCTTTGCTGTCTTAGTGGGGCTGTTTCTCAGTACAATTGCAGATTTTCAAAGGCTTAGATGAAACACTTTGTAAAATAAGAACCTTGGGAAGGAACCTTCCCTCCGGCCCTCAGATAAAGAACATTGTTGTACAATGACAGATGGTTTGGAACTGGGGGGCCTATGTTTGAATTCCAGCTATGTTCCAGTCTGTATGATCTTGGGAAAGTTACTTTATCAAGAAACAATGAATATGAGGATTTGAAAGACACATGGGAAGCTCCCTATGCACTGAGGAAGAGTATCAGAACCGGGAGAACAGTAAACACAATGACAACAGTAACACACATGAAAACAACCCTAACAAACAGAATTCTTACTATCACGGTATCTAGTTATTATAATGTCTAATTTTAGTTTTAGATAATTGACGAAGCATACATCCCTCCTCAGTAGAGGACAGAGGGTTATTGGTTTTTTCATGTTGTCTGTCTGATGTATTGGTTCTATTGGGTGAGAGTGATAAATCGGGAAGTAGCGGTGGCATAAAAACAGAAAAGATCAATAAAACATTTAAAAGAAAGGGACAACATCTCTGAGCCTCAGTTTTCTAACCTATAAATGGACTAGATCAGGGCTGGGGAACCTGTGGCCTCCAGGCCACATATGGACTACACTTGAGGACCACATGTGGCCTCGAGGCAGCAGGTTCCCCACCCAGGGACTAGATAATTTCTAAGGTTTTCTAGCTCTGATGTTCTTAAATTCTGTACCTAGCTTGTCCTTCAGGATTAATTACTTGTTGCCAATCTTCTCCCCCAATGAAGTCACGATCATTCAGTAAGTCTATTTATGATAACCTTATTATGAGCAACTGATTTCCCTTTCCTTATCCAAGATTCTAGAGGAAATATTCACAGCAGCTCCTACTGATTTTCCCTTGCCTTGCCTTCCCCTCACCTCCCACCTAAAATCCCTTCTTGCTCTCAGTTGAAATTCTGTTCCTTTTTCAAAACACAATTCAAACCCAAATCTGAGGTTTTCCTGAATACTTCAACACACAGAATTCTCTTCTTTCTTCAGACTCCCAAATTCTTGTTTTTTCTCTTAATTTTGGCATTAATCTAGGTGCCAGAGGCAGCATTGACTAGTAGACAGAAAGCTGGCCTTAGGAGATGTGACCTCACAGCCTACTTCTGCTGCTTAATGGCTGTGTCACCCTGGGCAAATCACAACATCTCGGTGCCCCAGGCAACCGTATAATACTGTAAGTTATACTGAAGGTGCCGGCCTACCTTGCTAGAGGATGTTCCTCCCTGGAAACTCCCTGCACTGATGAAATCACAGGTTTGGTCAATACACAAAAAAAATCATACATTATTTTTCAATTACGCATGTCTTGTCTTTATGAGGAGATTGCTCCATCAGTGATTTAAACACCTTTTCTCTCTCAAAAGTACCTAGAGCTCCTAGCATAGGACTCAGAACAATAAATACTTGAATTAATATTCATTTGAAGACTGAATAATACATTGCTGAGTGTCATCAATAAGGGGCGCTGTTTACCAGGGCCAGGGTATCTTGTCAACTTTCATTGTTTCACTCAGTTACTTTAATAACATTAGCAGGTCCCCTGATAGAGTGCCTGGAGTCAGGAAGATATGAGTTTCTTTTTTTTTTTTTTGGAAGGGGGAAGGCAGGTCGATTGGGGTTAAGTGACTTGCCCAAGGTCACACAGCTAGTAAGTGTGTCAAGTGTCTGAGGTTGCATTTGACCTCAGGTCCTCCTGACTCCAGGCCCGGTGGTCTACTCACTATGCCACCTAGCTACCTCCAAGATCTGAGTTTAAATCCAGCTTCAGACACTTACTAGCTGTGTGACCCTGGACAAGTCACTTAACCTTGTTTGTCTCAGTTTTCTCATCTGTAAAATGAGCTGGAGAAGGAAATGGCAAACCACTCCAGTATCCCTGCCAAGAAAACCCCAATTGGGGTCAGAAAGAGTCAGACATGACTGAGACAACTGAACAACAACAGTAACAAGACCTGGATTGATTGCAGGGTGAGTCATCAAATCTCAAGCCAATCCAGGGTACCCAGGAGAGGAATGTAGGATAAGCCTGGGACACTGAAAGTACATGCTGAAACAGAGATGCCCCAGATAATATGCAAAAACATTATTTGGGTTGGGGGTGGGGGAATCTCTTCAGGACAACCAGGCTTCCAGATAGACAATTCCTAAGGACTGAGAGAGAGGATTGCCCTTAGAGCTTGGCTACATCTTGTTAGTTCGGGTGAAAGGGAGGAAATGCCCACATTTTCATCATTTTTGTTCTGCCTGGCATACTCTTTCAGCAGAGGTGATCATCTGCTTTCCACTGGGGTTTCTGCTGGATACCTAACGGCAGAAGCTAAATCCATGCATTTGACTGCGCAGATTTCCTCCTGGGAAGAGAGCAGGTTGGCTTAAAATATTTTTAGCATTCAATTGTAGTGGGCTAATTTGAGATCCCATTTATTGAAATGCTAAGCATTTGTATGGCAAGCCTGTATTTACCCCCTCATGTACCATGCCTAGTACAGCATGCACAGACCAGCATTCAACTGCTTTTAGATTCGGATTTTTCACCTGAATGCTATTGACGAGTCTTCTGTGGGCTAAACTGTCCTTTGTTCTTTTTCATTTATTTTGGTCGATCCTTATGACATTTTGGGAAATTCAATGCATTTTTGTTTTGTTTTAGCCATTTTTTTCTCTCTTACCCCACTCCCCAAATGAAAAAGGAATTAAAAAACAATGCAATAAAGCATTGTAAGCAAAATAAACCCCCACATTATGTCCACCCCCCACCCAAATCCAGCACCCCCCTCCAAAAAAACCCAAAACAAAAGATTTGGGATTTTTGTTATTCTTTATGCTCCTTCATTCTGTGAATAATTCCTTCTTACAGATTCAACCCCAAGCTCTGCAGCTGGTGACTCTTGTCTATATAAGGCAAAGTTTCTTGACTTGGACTCTGTGAACATTTTTTTAAAAGAAATAGTTTGTTAACTATACTTCAGTGTAGCTGCTTTCACTGCAGGGTTGGCCACCAGATGATGAACTTTTTGGCCACAACAACACAGCCAATCAAAAAGAATTTATTTAGCACCTACTGTGTGATTATAAGCACCTGTTGTTGTTTGTCCTTCATTTCAAAGAGGACCAATGATATCACAGGTGATGTCATGACTTGCATATGGAGTGGATTTAGGTGAGGCAGAGTTGCACAAAGCCATGAGCTTCACTCTCTCTTCCAGGATCACTGAAGTCCAGTGGCAAGGAAAAAGTCAAAATGACTGCCCATGGCCCAGGATGCAGGGGATGACCTTGTGGTCTTTGATGTGTGACCAAGCTCTAAGTGCTCCACAGTACTCCTTCAGCCACCTTCATGGCCACTGGAACAAATTGTTCTCATCTGCTCATTCTGTTGGGGGAAGTTTTCTTATGCTTGGGATAACATCCCCCCAACTCACTGATGGGTTTGAGGCCTACTGGTAACCCTCAACCTCATTTGGCCTGTCTAGCCTCAGACACTTACTACCTGTGTGACTGGGCAGGTCACTTAAACCCATTTGCCTCAGTTTCCTCATCTGTGGTTGCTGTGCTTTATAAACACCTACATTGTGCTGGGCTGTGGGATGCAGGCTTCTTGAGGTCAGAAACTATCCGTTTCCCTTTCTTTATATCCCCAGCAGTTCGCACAATGTCCTGCACCTAGTACACACTTAATAAATGCTTGTTAACTGGCTTACTGTGATACAAAGAAAAAATAAAAAAAATTCCGCCTACAAAGATCTTATATTCTAGCAGGGTAGACAACACATGTGCATGTAAGTATATTAAAAATGTTCACAAAAAAATTCAAGATAATTTTGTGGGTGGAATCTAGCTTCATGTGGTGCTTTGAAGGAAACTATGGTTTTTAAGATGTGGAGGTGAGGAGGGAGCACATTCCAGGCTTGGGGGTAGGGACAACCTGTGCAAAAGTGTAAAGAAAAGGATGGAGGGATGTGTATAGGGAACAGGAACAGAAGCTCTGTTTGGCTGGACCCTTCACTGTTTCTCTAATACATGCTTCATCCTCATAAAGTGCTGGGCCCAGAGTCAGCAACACTCAAGTTTAAATCCAACCTTAGGCACTCATGAACTGTGTGATTCTGGGCAAATCACTTGAACTGTTTGCCTCAGTTTCCTCATCTGTAAAATGGGGATAGGGCAGCTAGGTGGCACAGCGAATAGAGTGCTGGTCCTGGAGTCAGAAAGACACGTATTTATATGAGTTCAAATCTGGACTTAGACACTGACTGATTCTAGGTAAGTAACTTGACCCTGTTTGCCTCAGTTTCCTCATCTGTAAAATGACTTGGAGAAGGAAATGGGGTCACAAAGAGTCACACATGACTGAAAAATGCCTGAAAGATAACGAAATGGGGATAGTGATACCACCTACCTCCCAGATCAAATGGAAATACTTGTTAAGTACTTAGCACAGCACCTGACACACAGCAGGCACCATATGTTAGCCGATGCTAGCTGACTTCATAACATTAGTCTTTCTAAAATATTAGTGGAATTATGCAATCCCTTTAAACACTGCTCATCATTGTACAGTGTCCTGAACTTTTTCAGATAGTCTACAATCTTTTATCATTCCACTTCCTCAGATTCTTCTTCTACTCCTCCCTGGCAAGAACCTTCTACTCTAGCTGCGCTGCTGATCTCTTGAGGCAAACATATGTTCATTCTTTCTCCCTTTCCTGGGAAGCCCTTCCCTCTCCCCTATGCCTATTCGAATTCTAACTAGAATAAAAGTCTCACCTCCCCAACAAGGCCTTCCTTAAGCATTCCAACCCCCAGGGATATCTTTCTTCTCCAAGGGGAATGTATTTTATTACGTTGCCTTGAATTACTATTTGTTTTATGTGTAATGTTTGTCTTGTCTTCAAACATCCCTATCACCTGTTCCCAAATGCACCCTCCTGATGATACTGCATCCCCAGCTTTCAATCTCTGGTTGCCCTTTCACTCACACCGCTGGCTCATTGGTCCTGGTCTGGGAGTTAAAAGACTTCTTGCTCTCTATTGTCACATCTAGACTCTCCTTTTACCACAGTCACTCAGGAACATCCTTCTTTGAGATCCACGCTATTCGTGTTTATTCAGATCCTGGCATCTATTGACCTTCTCCACCCATCCCTGATTAGAATAATCTTCTTCCTTTCTCAATTGGTTTAGTGTATGTATATATGGAGTATACAGGGTGTGCAGAAAGACTAGCACCTCTGGTGTGAGGGCTTGCTGAGCCCTTTTAAGGGCTGCTCATTCACTTTTGATGTCCACCTGATTCACCCAACTCTCATCTGTGGCTCCAAGAAGCTGTAGCATGTGCAGTGGCCACACCCCAATAAAACAGTCTTGGCAAATGCTCTAAACCAGGCTGAGGGCAATTCACAGGCTTCAAACCCATTAGTGAGTTAGGGGGATATCTACCCCAGGCATGCTCTGGTGGAATGGGTGGATGGGAACCATTTGTTCCAGCAGCCATGAAGGTGGCTGAAGCAAGTGCTGGGGAGCGCTTTGAACTTGGTCAGGCATAGAAGATGCCATGGTCATCCACGGCATCCCAGCCATCGCCAGTCATCCTGACTTTTGTCTTGCCACTGGACTTGAAGACTCAGGAAGAGAGTGAGGCTGATATTGCAAGTCAAGATATCACCCATGATGTTATTAGTCCTCTTTGAAAATGAAGGCCAGCAACAACAACAATTTAGTTTCTGACCCACAGTCTAGTCTTTCTCTTTACCCCAACTCCTGCTCAATATACCTATTAATACTCTCTCAAATACTCTAATTTCCCAGTTCCTTCATCTACTCAGTTCTCTTGACCCACTCCACTACTCTATCTGAGCTACATGGAGGTGGTCATAAATATCCCTGATCTTGGGTGTTCCACTTCTACAGTCATGACTTCTGTAATTCCTTTATCTGATTATAATCTTCTATCATTCCAGCTTTCCCTCTGCCTGATAGCCCCTACAGCTCTTCATCCGCACTGACCTCCAACCCCTCTATCTTTCACTTTTTTGTCAGTCTATCACTGCTCCTCTTTTCCCTATCTCAGCCCCTCGGTGAATCAGTTCAACTCTCGTTATCTTCTACTCTCAAGTCCTTTGCCTCTTTATCCTAGATATGACTTGCCAAACTTCCTCTTTGGCTTACTCCCAGCATCTACTGCCTTCACTCCCATTCACGTGCTGCTCAATGGACCTGTAGAAGATCATGAAACCATGCTGAATGGGTCCATCACAAATTTACATTACATAACCTCAACTGGGCCCTCACTGTGGCAAGGTAATCCTTTGATACTGTCTTAATCAATTGCATGTCCTATTCACCACAGCTATAATTCCAAATCCTTTTTCCTCCCCCTACCCTCTTAGCTGAAGACCTTGCCTAAAACTCTGCCTAGTAAGTGAAGCCATCTGCAAGAGTTACTTAGCATAGCAACAGACTAACTACAAGTAATTGAGTTTCAAGAAATATTTGTTTTATTGATAGGAGGACAGATTGAAGGCTAGATTTAATTGGTTTTTTGTTTGAGATTGAGTCTGTTCTTTGCTGAGGCTGGAAATGAAGTGGCCATTCATGAGCCTGCTGACCTGGGTTAGTTTGCACCTCCTTAGATGGCGTGGCAGTCCCCTGCTCCCAAGACTCAGTCCAGTGGTGCCAGATTTAGTGCAAACAAAGGACAGAGATGTGATCTCCTTTCCTATCCCCTGAACTAAACCTGAACCTATTTTTGCTAAAACTATCCAGTCGCAAGTTGGCACCCAACATTAGCTCCTGCAAATCTAAGTTGCTGAGCAACAGATCTGGGTGGGATAAAAGTCTCTCTCAGTGGATCAAGGACCTAACATGAAGACTCTACTTTTCCCTATAGGTAAAAGGATCTAGCAAGTCTCGAGTTGCAAATACTACTTGAAAAACCTTAGATGCCCAATGCCAGCTTTCTGGATCATAAACATTCCCAGCATCTGGTGGCTTTCCTTACTGCTGTTATATATAGGGCAGCCTACTTTTTGCCACTTAGAGTTAGCTGGCATGTGTTGCAAACACATATTAGATCTGTGACACTTTGAATTCTGCTGGAAATGTCCCATGGCTAGGGAGTTGGGAACCAACTCCATTTATTATAAATCACTGGAATGCAAAATCACCAAAATGATAGACTGGAAAAAAATAAAATTAAATCCATGTCTTAATTAAAATGAGAGTCATTTCTTCTTTTCTCATACTATATTGAAAGAGAAGTCAAATGACAGAAAACTGAAACTACCTAGATGGTGATACTGAGGGGGCGCCCTTGTCTCCAAAGGCTACCTGCTGGCAAGCCAGAGAGAAATGCACATCTGGATGGGAAACTAAGACACTAAATCATAACACTAAGACACTAAATCATTTGTAGCATCTTAGGCCACGTAGATTCCTTCTTTCTTCATGGAAATGTTTCATAAGGCCAGGAAGAAGTAGGCACCTGGGCTGACAAATGTTTTCTCTCCCAAAATGTCTCACAAGGCTATCTATTACATGGTATAGAGGAAAAGGGCCTCAGTCCTGGAATCAGGAGATGTGGGCGTCAAATCTCTAATACTTACTAGTTGTGTGATCCTTAGCTGTCACCTGCCAATGCAGATCAGTAATTTAGGTATAACAATTTGGTTAGGAGTAACCAAACTGTAGTCACTTGGTTGTTACAGACTTAGGTGACTGGGACACTGAAAAGCTAAGTGATTTGTTCACAGTCACATAGTGAGGATGAGTCAGGGGCAGGCTTGACCCCAGGGACTTCTTGATTCCAAGGCCACCCGCCATCTACCTCCATCACCAATTCCATGCTGCCTCTCAATACATATAAATATTGATCATTATTACTCCCTAGGGCCTTGCTGGTCTGCTCGACTAATCCCTATTAAAGTATTATCTCACTTGCTCTCCCAAGGGAAAAGCCTTCCCAATCCAAATGAATGAATGTCCATAAATAACAGGCACTCCTGACTGGGCAGCATCTAACCATTCTGCCTATGGGTGAGTCTGCTGCTGGGTCAAGTTCATCTTGACTGTGTGGCGCTTCCACCAAAGACACTTTCTGCCAAACCATCTGGACTTGAAGCCGTCTCTCTTGAAATAAATTCAGAAGGAAAGGCACCCTTGTGTGTCTTTTAAAAGGAAAACCAACCAACCAATCATCCTTAAGGAAAGGGGCTCAGAGACAGAGAAACTAAAGGCAGAAAGATCACATCATGGCCCGCTATTTCAGGGTGACACATGGCAGACCTTATGACCTCATCTCTTAGAAGGGTCTGGAAAGAAGCCTCTATGATGCCTTTCTAAATAGGGCTTGGGGGCATGAAGGATTTAATTTGCTTTTCCATACTCCAAAGTTTGTATTATCTTGAAGTAAATCAAATGGAAGGTTGGAATGATAATGGATGCTGAATTGTGACTTGGCACTTGCCCTTACAAATTCAAGCCACCCAAAAAAAGCAAACCAACAAACCCCAAACCTAAGTTAGGAGTAGCTCTGGGGCATATACAATGGGGAACAAATCCTCCAAAGAGAAATAAATATCTGGATTAAAAAAAAACATAATGTCTTTACTTTCCTTATCCTCCCCTCCCTCTGCTTGTAAACTTCCTGCTGCTTCTACTTACATCACCATTCCCTCCCCCCAAAATAACTTGATGAGGTTTTAAAATTGGGCCTAAGTAGTACCTCTAAGAAAAAAATAATCAACCCAAAACTCAACACCTAAAGAGACTCTCGTTTATCAGCCACACACTTAAATACTTGCTAAATGAATGAAAGTGGTCAGAAAATATTTTTGTGAACGGAAAGGACTGTATCAAAGCTAGCACTCTCATTGAGCACAACACTCAACGATTCCATATGAAAATCGATATTAGGCATTAAGAGAGACTAACGGAAACTTCTCCCTGATAACAGGATAAATTATAAAGGTCAAATGCTAGGTTAATGCTCGAGAGGACAATCAAAAGCACATTTTTCTGTCAGAGAAAAAAAATCAAACTTCTACTACCAAATACCCGAATGCCCCTAATACACCCGAAACCCTCCTACTCTGTAACCATAATCACACAATCTATAATCAATGAGCAATCAATATGGGGGTGCCAATGATTTACCTGGTTTGCCAACAAGATTTAAGCCTCACTATTGCCAGATCTGAGCTGAACTGCATTTTGTCAAAGGCCAGAGTAAAGAATGGGTACAATGTACATCTTTGGGGGAGAAAAATGCTTGTTTAGACAGAACATAATTAAAATAAATTTAAGAATTATCTTCCCTCTCAGTGGTGGGATCTGTTCCCTCATCTGATCTTATAGCATGTGGTGCTCCTACATAAGTGCAGAATCACAGCATTTTAGAGTTGGAAGCTCACTCAACCGATAGCTAGAAGGAATCCATCGTAGAACCTACTCAACAAATCACCGAGTTGCTCTCTCCTTGAAAACCTTCAGTGGAGGAGGAGGCAACCCCACGGACTCATGGTGCAGTAGAAAGAGAGCTGAATCGGGATTCACAGGATCTGCGTTTGAGTGCGGATTCTGTCACTAACTGCCCCCAGGGATGGGGGTGGGCAATTCTCTTAATTTGAATCAAGGGATTTGAGAGATGGAAGGAACATCAGCAGTCACCTTGTAGAACTCATACCTGAAAGAATTCTCTCCTACAACACAATTTACCAGTGGCTGTCGAGTTTCTGCTTGAAGACTTCCAAAGAGTCCAGTGGCCTTCTTCCCCTTCCTTACACAAGACACTATGTCCCCTGACTGCATTTTCACTGGATGGTGCCCACATGTGGGATGCTCTCTCTCTTTGTCTCTGTCTCTGGCTCCTAGCTTCCCTGACTTTTTTCTCAGATAAACTCCCACCTTTTGCAAGAAACCTTTCCTAGTTTCCCTTAATGCTAATGCCTTTCTTCTAAGATTATCTCCAATCTTCCCTGTGTAAATATCTAGTTTGTACAGTTATTTATATGTCTTTTTCCTTAGATTGTAAACTCCTTGAGAGTATGTAAGGGTTTTGCCTTTTTTTGGGGGGGAGGTGTTCCTGGCACTTAACAGAGTCCCTAACTCACAGTAGGTGCTTAATAAATGCTTGTTGACTTGATTTGACTGCCATTTCTGGAAAGCTGTAATTGTTAGGAAGTTTTTCTTGACATTAGGCTTAAATTTGCTTCTTTGAAACTTTTACACAATGTTTCTCTGGGGCCAAACAGAACAGACTAATCTCTTTTCAACATAACAATGTTTTAAATATTTGAACAGAGCTATGATGTCCCCCCTAAGTCTTCTCTCTTCCATGCTAAACAGGCCCTTCAAGATAAAATGAATAAAGGACTCCTGGATCATGTAATCAACAGGATGGGGGAGCAGACATTTTCTCTAACTCCTCAGGACCTCTCAAACTTCTCTAAAACAGAAATTGTACATCAAAGATAAAACAACTTCAGCTGTCTCTATGGTTTAGGACACCTAGAACCCAAAAGAACTTAAAAAATTCATAATAAAATGAGCTAGTCTAGCTGACTTCTAAGGTTTCTTCCACCTCTAGAGCTATGATCCTGTAAGCTGAAGCAGCCCGTTTCATTTTTGGACACTTTGTTAGAAAAGTTTTCCTTGAGTCTTCTCCAGGCTAAACATTCTCTATTTAACCTACCTTTAATAATTTTCCTCACTTAAATCCAATTCACTTGCAAGTCAAGACATCCGCCTCCTGAGGTCATTGGTCCTCTTTGAGAATGAAGGTGAACAACAGCAATAACATGCCAGGGACTCAAGGCCCTTTGCCAGTCCAGTTGTCCTCCTGTGGGTCCTCTCCAGCCTTATCATATCCTTTCTAAACTAAGTCATTCAAAATTGAACACAATACTTCAGGTGCCATCTGACCAGGGTAGAATTCAGAGGGACTAGGTATCAGCTCATTGTTCCTGGAATCAGCGCTTTCTTACTATGACCCAAGATCTCATTAGATTTCTGGATGCTCTATCTTACTGCGGACGTCTATTGAGTTTGCAGGCCATTTATGCTCCCTTGCCACCCTGATCTTTTTCAGAAAAACTGCTTTCTAAGCATACATCCCACATTTGTATTGGCGAAGAGGGTTTTTTGAACCCAAGTGTAAGCCTTTACATTCATTATAATTTAATTTCGTCCTGTTGGATTCAACTCAATGCTCTTGTCTACAGAGATCTTTTCGGATATTGGAGTTGTCATCCAGTGTGTTAGCTTTCCCTCCCAGACTTGTATCATCTGCACACTCTTTTATGCCTTTGTCCAAGTCATTTGTAAACATATTAAACAGCCTGACCCTGGGCACAGATCCTTGGATCACTCCGTGCTGAGACTGCTGCCAACCTGACATTGAGCCACAATGTTAGTATATCTGTCTTATCTTCTTAGGCCATCAATACTACCCCTGTCTTTCTTTTGGTTCTGCCAACTAGATGCTTAATAACTATTAGATGCTTGAATGAAAGTATGCAACATTTTGTAAAGGAAATCATCACGCCAGTACATCAGCGTATTAATCTAACTGCATTATCTAAAGTCATTTTACTTCTGATATTTGAGACAAAAAAAAGTTTTAAGAGCTGAGTACATGGCAGCTTTTGTCAGTTAACAAATTATATTTTCTGGAATTGTTATTATAAACAGTTAGAATTATCCCAATAAATTTCTGGTATGGTTCCAGCTGCACAGGGAAGAATAAATGGCAGTGACACAGAATCATGGGATATTAGAACTAAAAGAGAAATCCTCTGGTCTAACTTCCTTCTGTAACTTATGTTACAGAGAAGGAAATGGTGGCCTGTCATGGTCACATAATTAGGGGGTGAGCAGGGACTAGGTTCCAAGTCTTTTGACTCCCAGTCTAGTACTCTGATACAGGGATAGACAAGTTCCATAATATCACTGGTATAGGGAACACCTGGAAAAGGGAAGTCTCTCTCTGCCAGTGCACATAAGCACCCGATCTGCATTTATACTTTCACAGAGTTGCCTGGGGCTCTGAGAATTTAAGCCTAGGGTCATGCTGCCAGTATGTGTCAGCAGTGAAACTTAAACCCAGATCTTTCTGACTCTGAAGATGGCTCTCCTAATCCACCACTCCCATGCCACCTAGAACACTCTTGTTTATGATTCTACATCATAAGGTCATCTTTCATTATGTCGCCACTTCCCAAATGTTTTGACCACAGTGCCCCACCTCTAAAAAGGTTCTGGGTAGGAAAGTCCATGAAATCTGAATTCCTTACCATTAGTCAGGCTTCCCTGATTAGCCATCGTGTCTATTTGCAAAAGGCATAAAATAAATTCTCTGAATTATGTAGAAAGACAGGTTTCAAGGACTGATTCTGTCAGAGATAACAGTGAATTTTCTGGTGTTGAATCTGCCTGAATGTGTGATCTCTCACGCACGTTTGTGTTCCTGTCTTATATCTGATCTGTTAATATCTCTGGGATTTAGATAAGCCAAGGAGTCTCGTTGTCTCAGTGCTCTCCTGTGTTTAAAGAACACAGAAATAGATATCTGAGCTGGAAACACAACTAGAAGGAGTAATAAGGAAAAAAGCCACAATAACAAGAAAAGTTTTTGTTGCAGAAATATTAGGCTGGGAACAGAATGGATTTCTCTGGAGTAACCAAGAAATCCTGGATCAAGAATAAAAATCTAGAACTTGGTTGGGAAACCAGAAGAAAGTTTAAGAGCAGACTGAGATTTGGTGATCTGAAGAGGGAGGAAGACAAACCAAGAACAGAGTGATCAGAAGAGTCAAATTCTAGAATTTTGGTGCTCAAAGGGAGCGCATTTTTCATTCAGTCTGACGGATGAACACAGTTTATGACATCCTGAGCAAATGGCCTTCCAGTCTCTTTAAGAAGGTCTACTGTGATAGTAATGACTATCTCCAGTGCTAGTACTTTACGTACCTAAGATCACCTAAACTGAAAGTTTACACTTAGACTGTCTTTACTGCTTAGAGTAGTCATTATTATTGTTGTTTTTGTGCTGTTAATTGCTGACTAACTGGGCACGTTGGGGATAGAGGTGGAAGTATGAGAGAACCTAGAAGCTTTCTATGAGCAGCTAGGTAGCGCTGTGCATAGAGTATGGGGCTTGGAGTCAGGAAGACTCATCTTCCTGGGTTCAAATCTGGCCTCAGACACTTCCTAGCTGTGTGACCCTGGGCAAGTCACTTCACCCTGTTTGCCTCAGTTTTCTCATTTGTAAAATGATCTAGAGGAGGAAATGACAAACCACTTCTGTATCTTTCCCAAGAAAACCCCAGATGGGGTCAGGAAGATTCGGACACGACTCAACAACAATAAGAAGTCTTCTAGGGGTGGGTGGTAGCAGTAGAGTGTAGCTACAAGAATACTGAGTAAAGAGTCAGCAGGAACAGAGTCTAGGATGATGAGAAGATCCAAAATTCAAATCCCAATTTTGCTACTTATTATGTGCCCTGGAGCCAACTGTTTGCCCTCTTTAGGCTGCAGATTTATCCTCTGGAAAAGGAGAGGGTTGGATTAGATCATCTGGAGGGTCCCTTCCAGCTCCAGTGTGAACATGGAACGGTAGCTGTAAGCTGACCCCTTCTGGCGTGTGCTGGTATAACCAAGAAGGCATTGACTCAAAACGTTGCCCCTGATTCGGAGGGAACTGGAAAACTTTAAAACGCCCACAGCATCTTGATTGATTTGTTTTCTATTGAGTATCCCCTCTGGCACTCCTTAGGTAGGGGACATTGTGGACAATTCTAAACAGTGTCTCATCTAAAAGACCTATTGAGAGCTGATTAATAAATGCTGTTGATTGATGGGAGCAATTAGATTAGAAGCATGAAGCTATTAAAGCTGGAAGGACCCTCAGAGGTCATCTGGTCCATCCCTCATTTAATTTAATTTTCTTTTTCTTCAAAACAAGATTTTATTAATGCCTTTAGTTTTTCCATCAAAGTCATTTCCCTGTTCCCCATGAGCCTTCCCTTGTAACAGAGAAAAATAAACAAAACCAGGGGTATACTAGAGTCAGCTCTAAATGGAAGCCTATTATCTTTTCAGGGAGAGCATTTAACTCTCAGAAATCCTCCAATGCTCTAAATTAGGGCTTGATTTAGTGTTTTGTTCATTGTCTAGACTTAAGAAAGTGGTGGGGGAAATGTTAATAATGGAGGTTAAATTTAAAAGTGTGTGTGACTCATACATTTTCCCCCGCCCCCCAGTCCAGAGCTGGTTGTTAAATATTGACCAATACACCACTTACTGAAAAACCAACAGACACAGTGACCACATCTGGTGGCATAATGCAGCATTCTGCAGATGGGGAAACTGAGGTAAAACGGCAGAGTAGCGTTAGATGGGCTCTGAAATTCCTCCCAGAGCTATGATATTATGATCATAAGTTATTCCACCTTCTTGAATTACTATGCTCCAATAACCTCATCGGCTCCCAACTTCATGCCCAATTTTTATCTCAAAGAAGTTAGCTGCTTCAGCATTGACAATTTTCCGAGTGCGTTCACAGCAGAAAAAGAAGTAAACAGCCCTAGATAATCCTGGCCCTTGTTTTTAATTCTCTTCCCCAAAGACTTAAAACTGCAGAAGCCATCAAAAAAAAAAATCAAGGCAGGCGGGAGGGAGGGAGCCAAGGCTCTTGTCCCAGTTCCATCATAATTAGCTGAGTGACCTTGGGTAACTCTCTCTAGTCCTTGGTTTCTTCCTCAGCAAAATGAAAGGGCCAGGCTTAGGCAATCACTGATTCCTTACCCCCTAACATCCTCTGATTCTGTGTGTGTTTCTGTGTCCTTTGTGAGACACAAGACGATTAACCAGATTGAGGTGAGTCAGTATGAGTGAAAAGATCTTCCCTTCCTGATCAATACTCATTCATTTCTACTTTGCTGAAAATTGGCCCTCCTCTGGAGCAGTAAGCGGAAACTTGATTGATGATTTCTGCATCAAGGCTCCTAATTAAAGGTCGTGGAAAGGGGATAAAATGAGACGCATGAATAGAAACATCAGTGCGTTTCCCCACCCGGGGCTTTTATCTTCCCAAGGCCTTGGGCTGTCTTTCCAACCTTCCCCAGCTGCTTTTGAGGATGCATCACCATGGCAACAGAAGGCCACTCGACGGTGCTAAAAACCTGGTGCCACTAACAGGAACAATGAGCTGTCTCAAGCGTCCATTAGAGGAGGAAGAAGCCGGTACTACCTCCCTGGAGAGGAGGTGGAAGGGCAAAGCCATTCTCCTTCCATAGAAAATGTAGAAATAAAAATGAAAACTAGACCAGGCAGAGACTTGTGAGGCCCTCTAGTTCAACTCCCTCATTTGACAGATGGAGAAACTGAGGTCCAGAGAAGTCATGCGACTTTTCCATGGTCACACAGGTAACTAGTAGTAAAGTTGAAACTGGAGCCCAGGGGCAGCTAGGTGGTACATTGGCCCTGGAGTCAGGAGGACCTGAGTTCAAATCTGGCCTCAGACACTTCCTAGCTGTGCAACCCTGGGCAAGTCACTTAACTCTGACTGCCTCCAAATTAAAAAAGAAAAGAACAGGAACATGGCTCTCCCGACTTAGAGCTCAGAGTACTTATCCTTGACTCCTCACCACACCACCCTGCTTCATCCATTCATTTGCCAAGCCTTATTTGATTCTATCTCTCTGATAACTCTTGTACATATGCCTCTTTCATTCCACTCACATGGCTGCCCTTCTAGTAGGTGGACACCGGCAACGACTTTCTAATCGATCTCCCTGCCTCTGTTCTTGTCCCTTTTCAATTCATCCTCCCCACAGCTGCCAAACCGAAACTCCTATAGCACAGGCCACCATATCACATTGCTTCTAGGATTAAATGCAAACCCCTCTGGCATGTAAAACCCTCCACAACCTGGCTCTTGCCTACTTTTCAGACCTGTTAGACATTATTTCCTTTCACACACTCTGTGGAACAGCTAAACGGACCTTACTGTTATTCCTCACATATAACAATTCATCTTCCACTTCCATACTGTGCACACACTGTTTCCCAGGCCTGTGGCGCTGTGTGTGTGTGTATGTGTGTGTGTGTGTGCGCACGCGCGCATGTACTTTTTCTTCCCATGACAGAATATAAGCATCTTGAGAGTAAGGACTTTTTCATTTTAGCTCTGTATCCCCAGCACCTGGAATAGTGTGCGGCAAACAGCAAGTACTTAATAAATGCTCATTGATTGATTTCTGCTAAGATTTCCCTGCCTCCCTGGTCAGGAGAGACTCTGAAACACCTGAAAGCTAGCTCAAGGACATCACGAATTGCCCCCACAGACTTTCCCCTACTTCGTTTCTAACCACAAAACAACTAAGACCCACATGGGGAATTAGAGGAAACACATCGAAATGGATCCAAACTTTGGGGGTGGTGGTGACTTTTTAACAAAAAGCATGAGGAGATGAGCAAAGATAAAATGCAAATTGTGTGGGCTCATATGAGGAATGGGGCCCCAGGCCTTACCAGAGCTTGCTCGATGAGGAGGCAGAAGAGAATGGCATTGCCCACTTCCCGCAGGCTCTGGAACACATCGGTCTTGAGTTCTGCATATTCGATGATGTCCTTCAGCTGGTGATGGAAAAACTCCAAGATCCCTGGGGAGACAGAGGAGACAGATCATCAGAGAGCTCCCAGCTGGCTTCTTTGGGCTGAAACCCTGGGTGAGCTTTAGGGATGGGAAGAAATGAAGATGTGTCCTCGATGACCTGTTCTAGATTCTACTGAGGGGCGTAAAAATTGCCCGGCTCCTAAGCCACAATCCACAAGAAGAAAACCCAGGTGAAAATCGGGTTTCTCACTGTAGGGAAATATCTCATTCCAACCTCACGTATAATCTCCCCCTGCCCATGTGAGATGGTCCCAGCCCTGGCCCTTGCCCCACTCCTCTTGAACCCCAGACATCACGACGGAAGGGTACAGTTATTTTCCTGCTTGGTCTGGGCTGCTGTGGATTACCTCAGAGGCCTTTGACATAGGGGCAGATCATCTCAGGAGTTTGGAGGAAAAGGTCAGATGGACTGGTATGTAATAATAGTAATGACAATCATAGCTAACCATTATGTAGTATGTGCCAGGCACCGTGCTAAGGGCTTTACAATTATTATCTCGTTTAATCCCTCAGAGCAATTCTGGGAGGTAGGTGCTGTCATCATCTCTGTTTTATAGATGAGGAAACTGAGGCAAATAGAAGCTTACGTGAATTGCCCAGGTTCACACAGTTAGTCCCTGGCTAAGGCTGAATGGGAACTCAGTTCTTCCTGACTCCAGGTCCAGCGCTCTAACCACTAAGCCACCTTGCTGCTCCTTTTTATTATTATTATAATGATACAGCCCTTCCTTTGTATTTTTCAAAACAATTCTATATTCATTATCCTCTTTCATCTTCCCCAGGAGAGGCAGATTGTCCTAGCCGATGGAGAGCCAGTTCAAAGTCAGAAAAATCTGGGTTCAAGTCCTGCCTCTGATGCAAACTGGCTGTGTGACCCTGGACAAGTTACTCTGACACACTTTGAGACTCTAAGTGGCGGGGAATGTGTCCACTTGAATTGGTAGGAGTTTCCTCATCTGGGGATCCTTTACCAACCAATGAAATTACACGTCCAATTCAATCCCTAGCTTATCATGATCTCCCTACCTACCTTGGGATACAGGAGGGGCACTTATAATTCTGCCCCCCTCCGCAATGACAGAGGAATAAACTGAGGTTCAGAGAGGCAAGTGACTTACTGAAGACCTTCTAGGCAGTTTTTCAATCAACAAACATTTATTAAGCACTTACCTTGTACCAGTCACTCTGCTAAATGCTGGTGTTAAGAAAGGCAAAAACGGACCTCAAGAAGCCTACACTCTAATGAGGGAGACAACGTGTTAAGGACTAGGCATAAACAAGATTAAGACCATAAACAAATTAAGACCTGAGATTTGAACCCAAGTCTCTCGAATCCTAGTCCAATGTTCACCATGATGCTGATGCCTGGTGTGCCAAAGGAAAGCTCGCCAAAGGCATCTACTTGGGCAGTAATGGAACCAGGAGAATGAAAGCTCCTCGACAAACCACTTTGTTTTTGTCTTTGCATTGCTTCCTCGTGCAAGGCTCGTAGTAGCCATGAGGCAAATGCCTGTTGAATCGAATGCCTTCCCCATCACTAACCTGGGGAGCCGTATTCATGCCGTGGCAACCTGCATATCTTGGGCATCACCTCTATCAGGGTCTTCACATACTGGAGGATGGTTCCTTGTAGCTGGCAAAAGAAAAGAAGAGAAAAAGTATGGGAAGACAAGAAAGTGCTAGGCTCAAGATCCATTCATGCCAAAGTTCTTTCTCTGACACTGGTACCCAGGGAGGTGAGGGCTATCCAGTTTGATGTCAACCTCAGAGAGGTGAATCTGGGCCTAGGTGTTGTTTCCCTGAATGTTAGTATGTGAAAGAGTATACAGACAGACTCCTTTGCCTGACATTTAAGGTTCTCCACAATCTCATGTCACTGTACCTTTGGGGCCTCATCTATTAATCGTCTTCTCCCACTCCATGTTCCAGCTAAATGCACTGAATTCTATGTCATGACTCACAGGGAAGAGGGACTAGTCATGTTCTCCTTGACCCTCTAAGGGCCAATGGAGCAATGGGTAGAAGTCAAAGAGGCAGATTTAAGGATGGATATTAGGAAAAACCTGCTAACAATTAGAGCCATCCAGAAATGCCTCCTTGGGAGGTAGTAGGTTTTCTTCACTCAAAGTTCTCAGGCGAAGGCTACTGGGTATGTCGTAAAGGTGCTCAGCACTGGGTTGGGCTAAAGGGCTTTGAAGTCCCTTCCAACACTGACCATCCTTCTGCGACCCCATGCCTTTGTTTGTGCTGTTACCTGTGCCTGGGGTGGTCCCCCCTTCTCTTGGCCTATGAAACCTTCCTTGATTCTCTTTACCTGCTCCTTCTCCTTTTCCTGGTTCGCAATGACCTTGCCCCTCATACTCCACATAGCACTATTTTATAACTCTCTGATGCACTTATTGGCTACTCTTGTTATCTTTGTTGATATCTGGTCCCCCTAGTATACCATGAGTTATATATAAGAGGGCAAGGAATATGGCTGATCAAAGCTTTGAATATCTCCTGGAACTTAGCACAGTTCTCCGTATAGAACATGCACTCAACAAATGTTTGTTGTATTTTACTGTATTGTAGATGATGCATTATATGGTATATGATGGAACATATGCAGCACAATGTACTGTAACCCATGAATTTGTCTAGATATTTTCTGAAGCTATTTCTATTTCCTCATCTAGAATGTACCTTGTTGGTGTATTCTCCAATCATTACACAAATTGTATATAGTGATGCTAAAGACCACTGAACTGTGCTCGGAACTTTAAGCCCAAGAATGTGGGGGTTTCAACCTCTCCCCTTCCTCAGAGAGGAAACTAAGCCATGTTCCTTTACCATGGCTACCTTTTATACCCCGTGGTCATGCCCTAATGCTGGCGATTGCTGCTACATCCTCTAAACCAGAACCCCGACCTGAGAATAAGCCAGATTTGTGCTGGAGTTAGCTTGGTGAAAGCTGATGATTAAATTTTCAATGTGGGCACTTGAACTTTGAAATCAGCAAAGCCTATAAATCAGAGCTTGATTTATGGTTGTGTTCATTGTCTAGACTTTGGAGAGTGTTAAATAGTACAGATTAAATTTGTAAGTGGGTTGTGGGTACATTTTTTCCCCTGAGAGATGGCTGTTAAGCATTTATCAGTATACCCTTGGATTGAGCTGTCCTATTTGGAGAGAGCCGATTAAATCTAGCCAGCCCTCAACCCAAAGGTCGATCTCTCCATTTTCCACCACTTGCAATCAAATCTACAGTACCACTGCTTCTGGAAAATATGTGTCAACTAAAACGATGCTACTGTTCCTTTTGTCATCCTTGTGACATTCCAGACCCAAACACCCTTGCCTGGCCACCATCCCCTTATATGTACTGCTTCATCATATTAGAATATGTCTTTAATGGGCAAAGACTGGTCCACTAGCACTTAGCACAAAGTAAAAGCTTAATAAATGCTTTTTCATTCATTCAATCATAAAGACCCTCATTATTAACTTAACTAAAAGTAGACATGGATCAAGCTTTCTGAAGGCAAAACTAGGGTTTTCTCAGGCCTGAACTTACCAAGCTCTTGACAATCTTCAGCAGCTCTTCCATCACCACAGCAATGCCCTGATAACCCAGGAGCCTGCAGATTGTTTTGAAATGAGGTGGCCCCACGAAATTCCTGTAGGAGCTGTAGATGTGGCTGTAGGCAATGTTGAGGGGCTGCGAAAACAAAAACGGTTGTAATTTGAATGGAGCAATGAATGATGGGGTGATTTTTTTCTTACCCTGAAGAATTGTGTTTTAAAGTTCATCTGCTTCAGTGACTAAGCCTTATTTTTAACAGAGTGATAATGAAATATGTCCCCTGCCTCTTAAGAAGTGCTAGACTAGAGGTGGAGGGTAAGGCATTTGTTTTCACACATGGCCAAAGTGCTGGTTTGTCTTGTTGGATTGTACTTATTCATACAAGAAAGGATTCTGGGAATGGGGGAGGACACAGTTAAAAGGAAGTGACTGATGAAAAAAAAGCATCAATAAAATATTTTTTTTAAAAAATAAATAAACGTATCTGTTTATTTTAAGCCCACATAAACATTTTCCAGGTAGATTTTATAAGTTAGTTAAACATACTGCTTCCTAGGTTTGAGTTCACTTTTTATAATCTGGAAGATAAGGATGCTTAGATAATATGCTCATGCCTAATAGTAATGTTGAATAAAATATTTACAGCAACACAGACTGACTACTCAAAAGACAGTAGCACAATGAGGAGGATACAGTTAGACTTGTGCTTTAGGAAAATCTCTTTGGCAGGGGCATGAGGATAGAGCAGAGAAGGGAGAGAGGATGTAGGGAGGCTACTGCAGAAGGGTATTGTAATAATACAGGTGACAGGTCATGAGGTAGGCGGAGAAAAGGAGGTGAGCTGTGAAAAAATGTTGTGGAGGTATAATTGATGGATAGATGTGCTAGGTGAGGGAGAGGGGAGGGAGGCGTGAGAGAGGATGTTGTAATTGTGAACCTGGAAGGAGGGTGGCACCCTCATCAGTAATTGGGAGGTTTGGAAGATGGGTGGGTTGGGGGCATGTAATGAGTTCTGCAATGCAAATTATAACCCAACCAAGACTGCTTATCTTAAAGAACTCATTCTGTCTCAAAAGGGAGGAGGTGGACTGAGGCTCTTACTCACCAGTTACAGCAATGGAGAGTAGAGTCCACCCTTTGAAGGGCACCTACCAAAGCCAGGAGGTGACCTGGGAGGCAGAAGCTAGGTATGCTGGGGGCAAGGAGGGGTGGGAATTTTCCAAATGGCATCTACGCAATTGTCACTGGCTCTCTGGGTAGCAGTTAGATAATTGCCTTGAGGGACAGAAGGACTCAGAAAGGGGAAGCTGGGAGTCCCTGGAGGACAGGTTAGAGAGTAGGGGGTCCTTGTTTTAGAGACAAGCCTAGACTAGCCATGGGAGGAAAGATGGTATGCAACTTGGGTGTGCTGGTAAATGTTTAACAACCAGCTTTCCAACGTATGCAGGGCACATTTTAAAATTTAATCTACATCATTAGTTTGTAGAGTTGTAACTGCGTTCACATTGAAAATTTAATAATTAGCTCTCCAGCCGTAAGAGCTGGCTTCAGCACTCTATAGTAGGCAACCTATATTCTCATACTCTGATCACATACTTCTCATGGTCAGTTTAAGCCCCCTCTCTAGACAAGGACACTGAGAGGTTTAGAGGGAGGGAAGGAATGAACATTTATTAAGTATCAACTATGTGCCAGGTGCTGTACTAGGTGCTTTTTATAATTATTATTTTATTTGAGCCCCCAACAACTTGGTGAAGTGGATTCTATTATTATCCCCATTTTTCTATAGTTGGGGAAACTGAGGCAGTCAGAAGTTTAAGTGACTTGCCCAGGGTCACACAGCTAGGAAGTGTCTGAGGCTAGATATGAACTCAGGCTTTCCTGATTCCAGGCCCAGCACTCTTTTCACTATGCCACCTAGTTGTCTATGCAGCTAGGCTGAGAGACTTGTCTGTGTTCACACAGATAGAATGTGTCCGAGGAAGGACTGGAATCCAGGTTTTCTTGACTTCAAAGCTAGCGAGCTATCTACTGTGCTTACTCTGTCTCTATCAGAAATGAACTGATACACCTTAATCAACAGAAACTGTTATCTGATGCTCTGTTACCCAGAACTCTCTGCTACCAGCAATTCCGCAATATAATGTTAATGGCATTCCTAACTGTGCTTCAGAATCCCTATGCATCCTCAAAGAAAGATTCACTTCTATTCAGTCTAGTTTTACTGCTGGGGCGAAATCTTACTGAATCCTAATCATCTTAAAACTGAAAATCCTACATTGCATATTTGGGAGCTCTCTAAAAATCAGGAAATTTGAACAACTACAATCCCCCATTCCTTCACCATTCTGGATAACAGAACACATTCATTATATGAAAACTTCATCTACTTCGACGTCCTAAAGGTGCTATATGCAGTTGTAACATTTATATGGCAAAAGCCCACTTTGGTGCTATGCAGATGAATTCTTAATTATTGCTTGAGTGTGCTGAAATTCTCAGCTAAATAGAGGGTGAATGGAGACATTATCACATGTAGTTACAAAATATTCCAAAGGCCACTTTGGTTGGGGATAGCAGTGCCTATTACAGATTCAAAAGTATGATAATTGCTTAAGCTAGTATCATGCACATACCAGGCATTTTTATGAAAATGTTCACTTCAGCTCAGTGATATATGTAGCTGGGCTAGTACCATGATTAAGTTTTCATGGGCAGAGCAAATACAGATGTTAACAATTGAGAGAAATGATTACTAATAACCAATGATTTTGGGGAGATCCAGAGTTCTCCTGCTTTTTCTAAAGCCCTTATGTCTAGGCTAAGCAGGACAGGACAGATGACAGCAGGTAAGATTAATATTCTACTCAGTCTAGGTAGTGATACTCCACCCAACCTTAACCAGGAATTTAATTTAAGGTGAAACTCTCACACCCATTGTCTTCTGCTGAGGCTTGGGCTGGGGACACAAATTCTTTGATTAGATTGCCTAAGGCTGGGCAATTTAGAAGTAAATGACAGAACCAAAGTCACATTCCCCCAGCTGCTCATTAAAACAGGTCTGCCTCTCATTGTAATATTCATTCTCTCTTATTACTTGTTAATCAATCAGAGTTGACTGGTACCCTCAGGAACACCCACTCTTCTAAGGGCATATAAATTGTGAGCCTACCACCATGACTGGTCTTTGGCATTCGAGAGTGTCACTTTTATTAATAAAAAGCTAGCATTATTAATGAAATTATTAATTATCCAGAAATTATGTCTCTCAGACTTTTAAAATATCTCACAATTTATTATGTATTACGATTTCTTGTATTATTATATCTGTTGTTTGTTTTTGTATCAGATTTTGATTTCATTGGTATAGGTAGTGCTTCTTAAAGTATAGTCTGGAGACTCCTGGGATACTTTCAAAAGGGAGCCCATGAAGTAAAAACTATTTTCATAATAATACAAAGTCATTTTCATTTCAAATATGGCAAATACTGACAGATATGCCTCACATAAACAAAAGCTCTTTGGTGGGTCCTCAATAATTTTTATCAGTGTAAAGAGGTCCTGAGACCAAAAAGTTTGAGAGGTGCTGCTATAAGAAACTCCTGTTGAGGAAAATCCCCCTAAGGTAGCTCAGTACCTCTCCTTGAAGAACTGCTGGAGGGCTCTGAAAAATTAAGCATCTTGCCAAGGGTCCTAGAGCTGGGAAGTGGGCTTGGAACCCAAGTCTTCCTGATTCTGAGGCTAGTTGTCTAAACTTTGTGTCATGTAGCTTCGTGGGCTGAGATCCAACGTGCCTGCAAGATGGCAGCCACAAAGACTGAGTTCTCTATTTTTTCTGTTTGCTTTTAGGAAAAGGGATTTTTCTTCAAGTGAGTGCCCCTTTAGCTAATGGTCTTTGACAAGTGCCACTAATGGTTTGCCTAGGCCCAGAGGAGCATGTTGAGATGCTGATCTGGTAATGACAAGCATTTGAGAATACTGGCTTTGATAAAAGCTCAGCGTTCATGGTCCATTAGGCTCTTTTCTCAGCTCCAGTTAACCATTTCTTCTAACCCATAGAGTAGCAAGAGTGCACCCTGGTCTTCCTGTGTGGTTCCTTCTTTAGGACATGCTATTGAGAGGAGAATTGGGACAATGATCACTTTTCTGAACTGTGACCACCAAAGGAAAGTCAGCACTTCCCCTCTCTTTCTCCGTCTTTTGGCTTTTTCCTGTGATATGTACCTGAGACCTGCTCAAGAATCAGAGGCAGTCAGGGCCAAAAGTGACACAGAGTTTAGTAATTAGTAATTTAGTCTAACTTGCTTGTTTTACACGTTTCAGGACTGAGACAAACATAACGCCTAACAACTCAACTCACCTATTTACATGGCATTTTAAGGTTCACAAAGCCTACATAGGAATTTAAGCTTCTTGAGGGTAGGGACTCCTCTTTGTACTCCTAGTGCCTGGCACAGCAGCACTGGGTACCTACTAGACTTAATAAATGCTTAAGGGTATACAACTTTGCACAGTACTCTTCTGCAGCTGCCTTGTGGCTTATGACACAATCCCTCCATTTCACCATTTCTCTGAAAAGTGGGCAGGAAGGCCACCTCCAGAATCTATCTGCAGAGCCACTTTAGAGCGAACAAAAGCCTGGTGCAGTCCTACAAGTATCGAATAAATTCCACTCCTTGTCCCCTAAGTCTTGCTTCTGAGATGCTTGTTTTCTAAGGTCTCCTATTGCCCATGGCAGCTTTTCTTAGCAAACATTAATAAATCATACAAAGATGGATGGCAATTCATCAGCTGCCTGACAGGTTTGATAGATCATAGATTTAGAACTGGAAGGGACCTGTAGAGTTGTTTCACCACCACAGGACAGAAATCACAAAACAAAACAAAACAAAACAACAGGCAGACACCATGCAACTGGAAGACTGTCTTTTGGATATGTTGTTACGGACTCAGCTCCGTGAGGGCAGGGACCATATCTTTTGTCTTCTTTGTATCTTTCGTGGTTCCTTACACGTAGCAAACACTCAAGAAATGCTTGCCAAATTGAACGGAACTGAGTTCTCTTTATGTCCCTCAGAAGTCTTTTCTTCAAGGTATGACCCAAGCCTCTCAGGAATAGAACTGAACTGCAGAGAATTCCAAAGTCAGCAGCAGGCAAACCAAACCCCTCTTGGAGCATCACCAACATTCAAAAGTCACTCTTCAGTTCCCAGGACACACCAACACATGCAAGTATAGAAACACACACATGCCAATAGAAACATGCACATACAACCCCTAAGGGCACCCAGTCTAACCTGCTGATTCAACAGGAGGCTGGACCTTACTGCCCCATAGGGGAATGGGTGGAGAGGCAGAAGGCCGGACATATTCTGATGATGTGAAGAAAAACAGGGACGCAATGGTGATTCCAGATATTTGAAACCTACCACAAATATTCCTAGTGAGTGTACTACCAATTAACTAAATCTAAATTGATCCTGCTAACTGACTTCACTAAAATAAAAAAAAAAAAAGCAGAATCAATTAGCAGGATTGGTTCATTAGCAGGCTTGAATATATCCTTTTTGAGCTGACTCAATTAACGGGGCTGAACACTTCTGTCTCTTGGATTCAATGTGTAACTAGTTTTTTTTTAGGAAGGCTCGCTTAAAACAGGCTTCATTTAAAGTCAAACTGCATGAAATAAAAGTCACTTTTCCTCTCTGGATTTCATTTTCCCCATCTGTTGGACTAGATGAGCCCCAGGGTGTCTCCCAGCACTAAAATTATATGATTCTTTGTGTCTAAAATAACAAGCAAATCAAATTTAAGACCACATATTAACCAGGTTTGATGCCAAGTGCATTTTCTTCAGGCAAAGAAGTATCTTAAGAATGGAGGGGGGAAAGGATGTTTAAAGTAGCACAAATTAAAACCCAAATAGTATCTGAAATTGAATGTTGTGAGTCAGGCTATCTGCATTTCTTGGGACTGTCTACTGACCATAAGATAATTCATATTCTCGTTTTAAAGCAAGCACAATGTTAATGAATGTTGGAATTGCTAACCATGCACCCATCATTTCCATATCATTGTTTGGCCCCAAGTCTCAGTCGTTTGTCATCTGATGGAATCTGGTCAGTTAGTTGAACAAACTCTGACTTGCTCAATTTTTCATCACAGAATAGGGTATCTGCCACTGCTCACCCTCAGTGGAGCACCTTATCATCTAAGTGGCTCCATGGACAGGTTTTGTATAATGTATATTCCAAAGCTGAGATTTCCACTTTCTTCTGAACTAATATTCTTATAGATCATGGTGGATAGTACCAGGGAGTTTCATATTTCCACCTTGACTTTTACGGAAATCAGATAATAGTGTCTATGTTTGCAAGTCCCTTCCAGCTCTGACATTACACATGCTAGGGTCCCTTCCAGTTGTAATTTTCTATTATTTCTAAATCCTTTCGTAGCTTCAACAGTCCAGATTCTAAGGTCCTTCCCTGTTCTGAAATTCTATGGTCTCAACTTCCTTCTAGCTCTGTGTTCTAAGGTCACTTCTTGCTTTGAGGTTCTATGTTCTAAGATTCCTTTCAGTTTTAACGTTCTGTTTCCTCCCAGTGTGTGTGGGAGGACAGACTCAAAACACTTAATTCCTTTGTAAACTGTTTGGTAAACATCCCTGAAATCTGGAATCACAACTGCTGTTTCTTTCAAAACTTCTAAGCAATGAGTACTTTTTTTTTTTTCAGGTTAAAGATACTTATGATTTCCTCTCTTTCTTTGCAAGCCTTACAGTTTCTCTACTTCTCCTCGTAGGTATTTGCATATAATCGGCTGGCCACACTTTGACAGATGAACTAGCTCTTCCACTCAGGTGGAGTATGTGGATCTAAACATCCTATATCACTTGGAAAAGCCAGAAAGTGATTAACTAAATGAGCAGTAGACATGCTTGAGGTGGAAGAGGGAACTGGAAGGCCTGGTAAAATACAGAATCCTACAATGTCAGAGCTGGAAGCAACCTCAGAAAATAGAATGTCACACAAAGAAGAGCTCTTGAAGATCCTCATAATTTATCTCCCTCATTTTAGAAAAGGCAAAATTGAGGCAGAGAGAGAAGCAGCCAGTTTTATATTTTTGTTACTCGTTGGAATCCTTCCTAAGACTCACTTCTCTAGCCACTAGATGGTCCAGGGAAAATGAGCTGATGGGAGCTATCTTGCTTGTCCTTTTGGGAGTGGTATGGCTGAGAGGCCTGGTGGAGTAGAGAGAGAGCTGATGTGAAGACCTGAGTCAAGTCCTGCTTCTGATACTGGGTATGTCAACTTTTCTAAGACTACAGATTGCAGAGAAGATGCTGACCTGCATTGATAGAAAGAATTTCATCACCCAGAAGTTACTTAGATCATTGAAACCACAGGTCTAGTCCTTATCCTTATGGCTGAGTACTACACTGCATTTTGGTTTTGGTGATCATGGTACTGTTGACCGTTCAGTTGCTTTTAGTTGCGTCCGACTCTTTGTGACCCCACTTGGAGTTTTCTTGGCAAAGATACTGGAATGGTTTGCCATTTCCTTTCTTCATTTTATAGAGGAGGAAACAGGCAAATAGGATTAAGTGACATCCTTAGGGTCACACAGGTAGGAAGCACCTGAGGCCAGATTTGAACTCAGGAAGATGAGTCTTTCTGACTCTAGGCCTGACAGTCTATCCACTATGCCACCCAATGATCATAGTGGAGTAGCTGCTAAATTCCCTACAGGAAAAGATACCTCTTTAGGCATGACTACTCTTATGGGCACAGTATGCTTTTGGAATGGAGTACAGTTATCCCTTTCACAGCTCAACTTTCCCCATCACAGTTTCTACATATCTCAGGTTGGCATAAGAAATTAAATGGGAACTTTTGGGGAGTTTTGTGGAAGCCGCAAATGACACATAAAGACCGGCAGGCAAAACACAGAGCCTATGACCAAATACTGCACCCACATTTTACATTAAGGTACTGTAAACACCCCATAAAAGCAAAAGGAAAAAATTAGACTTCTTCTGTGGTAGGAAAGGAGGGCCAAAAATTTTACACGAATTTTCCAGATCATGGAAGCCTAACCCCTAGGATGTGGAAGGAATAACTGCAGTTTGAAAGCTGAGGCCAAATGTATTGTACTGTATCCTTCTTTTAATCTTACCCTTTTAATAGGCAATGAAGATTCTGGAAGAAATTTATGGTACATGTTCTCATAATCTGAGCACAGATGATCTTCTTAAGAAGAGAAGGTATTAATTTTTTTGAGATCTATGTCTACTGTGTACAATGAGAATGAGAAAGTATTAATTTTTTTGAGAGCTATGTCTACTATGTAGAATTTGGTGCTCAAAAGGCACTGTGGTACAGTAGAAAGAGTCCTAGACTTGGCATCATGAAGACCTGGATTCAAATCCTACCAATGATACTTATTGACTATGTGACCCTGGGCAATGCACTTAACTGCTCTGAGCCTCAGTTTCCTCTTCTGTAAAAGGGGAATAAAATGGAAAGCCTGGAAATCTTACCTCACAGGGTTCTGTGAGGCCCAAATGAATTAATGCATGTAAAGTGCTTTGGAAATTTTAAGTGATATATCAGCTGTTTGAAAAAAAAAAGTCTGGTTAATTGGAAGTTCTCTGTGGCACCTTTATTTTGGGGGTGGGGAGCTGGAATCAGTGATTTTAATGGTGTAGGGAACTCCCAGTGTTGGAAACTCCCTCCACAGATACTTATCATCAATTTATAGCAGTTGTGTGGGCACTGGGAGGTTAAGTGAACCTCGCTACCATCACACAGCAAGCATAAGCAGGACCAGAACCCAGGTCTTCCTGGCTACAAGGCTGGCCTACTATGTCTTCTGCCAAACTGCTTCTCTATTGGCACTTGAGGGCTCTACTTTGGTAATAATTACTCTCTGGTACTCTCCTCCTTGCTGCACCATGAAACTCTGTCCTGTTGTTTATCCAAAGAGACCATTGGGCATAAATCTTGTCTGGCCAGTGAGTAACTCTGTGTTATTTCCCTCTCTCCCTCTTTTATTAGGCAGCTAAAGGGTATAGTGGGTAGAGTGCCAGGCCTGGAGTCAGGAAGACCCGAGTTCAAATCTGGCCTCGGACACTTACTAGCTGTGTGACCCTGGGCAAGTCACTTAACCCTGTTTGCCTCAGTTTTCACATTTCTAAAGTGAACTGGAGAAGGAAACGGCAAACCACTCCAGTATCTTTGCCAAGAAAACCCCAAATGGAGTCGGACACTATTGAGCGACAACAAAGCATCTTTTACTCTATTAATCCCTGAACTTACTATGGCCAGATATTGATTGTGGGACAGACAGATGCTACTCCATAGCTCCTTCCCTGTCATATGCAGGTGGGATTGATTCTATCGCAGAGCTAGGGTGGCTTTCTCTGACTATGCTAATTACGAAAATGGAAAAGAATCATCAGAGCTTAATGCAGTGAAACAACCATGCTGAGGATTTTTCATCACTGAAAACAGGGCACTGTAGGATGAAGCAGACACCCCCAGACTACTCCCTACTCCTCTAGGTATAACTGTATGGCTGTTCTCGGTTCTGAAAGGCATCAGAGTCAATCTCGCAACGTGGAAAAAGTATTAGCTTAGAGGTCTCCAGACCTGGGTTCTAACTTCACCCTTCCCCTTACTAGCTGAGTGAACTTGGGCAAATAATTTTTACCTCTGGGTCTCAGTTTCCTCATCAGTAACATAAAGAGTTATTAGTTAATCTTCTAAAGCTTCTTCTAGCTAGGATAGTCTATTATTCTCCAGAACTGAATAGTTAAAATCCAGATGAAAAAATGCTGGTGTAGAAAACCGAACTTAGGAATTCCCAGCTCCGAAGAACAGGATGATGGGAGCCATCTGAGCACTTTGTGGCTTTATTAATAACACTGGCTTTCCTCCCCTTCCCACCTTCTTCCTCTGCTCCTAAATAATCCCATTAATACAAACAGACTAGAAGCCACCTGTAGACTTCCTTCTGTAGCAAGAGCAATGTTATATTCTGTGGGGAGACTGGATTTGAGAGGATACTATTAATGTTTGGGAGGAGTTCTTCTGCAGCTTATGCTTCCTGTAAACCTTGGATTTCCCTCTTCATTAAAATAAAAGCCCACTCGTAAATTAGGGGATAGCCTCTAACAGTTATGAAATATTCGAGTTATGAAGAGAATATCATTCAGAAAAACCCTTTTTGTCAGGGCAAAGGCCTCCAACTCCCTCTGGCTAGTGAAATAGAACTTCCTTATCTCTGACAACCATTTCAATAGTATCCCTGGGAGCTGGAGATTCTCTGGGACTTAGTTTCCTCATGTGTAACAAAAGGAGGTTTGACTAGCCAACTTCATAGGACCACTCAGGCTCTGACTTTTGGTAAGTGATCATTTCTCAGATGTGGAAATCTTAAGAGACAAGGATTAAAAAATCAAACAAACAAAACTGTCAAGGAACATTGGGAGTTGTCTCCAATGTATTCTAATCCCTGCTTTCTAGAGCTGACTTGTGGGTAACAGAAGACAGATACCAGGAAACAGAAAGGTCGACACATTAAATAATAGTTCACGTGTCTACAACTCTCTATGATTTATTTACAAAGCACTTTCCATACAATGGCCCTAAAGGGTAGGTTGTAAACAGACCACTACCCCCACTTTGGAGCTTGGAAAACTGAGACTCAGATGGAGTGCCCATGGTCATTAACTACTAAGTGTTGGAGGTGAGGGTCTACCATAGTTGGTCTTCTGACTTTGAGTATAGTGCTTTTAAAAAACCACACCACCAACTTGTGTCTCTCTGCATAGTACAGCTATATCCCCATTTTATTGGAGTAAATCTTCCTATATGCCCCAAACAGGGTTTTGGGCTCATGTTGAACATATGGAGGATAGGCATGAGAGGAGCGGGGGTCTCACAGCCAGAACATGCTGCTATGGAGAAAGGGAACATAGAATCACTGAAAGAGTCCCAGAATCATTGAACTCAAGGACTTTGGAGAGCAAATGGTCTAATCCAGGGGTGGAGAGCCTGTGGCCTCAAGGCCACATGGCCCTCTCGGTCCTCAAATGTGGCCCTTTGACTGAATCCAAACTTCACAGAATGTTCTGTGGACGTTCAGCCAAAGGGCCACACTTGAGGACCTGGAGGGCCACATGTGGCCTCAAGGCCACAGGTTCCCCACCCCTGGCTCTAACCCTCTCATTCTACAAGTGAGGAAACTGAGACCCTGTCTGAATGGTCAAATGGATAAGCCACGTCCAAGCTTGCCTAACTAATGTATAATAACAAGAGTGAAAAGTAAGGAATAGAAAAGATATTGCGGAGGTGAGGAGTCTGGTGGGGGAGGAGAGAAAGTGGTAGGTCAATTCGGATGAGTGGGGATAAGGAAGGAAGGTAATTTTTACCACAAAAACCTAAAATGAGATCTCTTAAATCTTTAATCGTGGTTGAAATGAGCAAAGAAAAATATGGAGGAATAGGAGTAAAAAAGAGATAAAACCAAGGCAAGCAGGAAATTTGATTCTTCCTAAGTATTTTTTTTTAACTTTGTCCAAACTGAAAGGAGAAATGTCTCCCTCCCAGGGCTAAAGGCTTTCAGGAGACAGACCACTGACTGGCTCCCTGAAAACAAAGTGCGTACAGGTCCCACTGGTTGCCATGGTGAGGGATGCTGACGCTGAAGAAATGTATAACACAAAGCTTGGAGAGGAGTAGGGGTGGCAATGGGCTCAAGAAGTCAGCAGCGAAGAGACATCAGGGAGGACCCTAACTGTGAGGGAAGAGAAGGAAAAGCATCATTAATTCTGCTTTCTGTCTGCTCTATCACAGAGAGCTGGGCTCTGGCTGAATAGTTCTCCAGGGAAAAGAACTTGGAAGGTAAGATACACAGCCTTTCTTTCTCATGCTCTGTCTGGAGAAACCCCTGTCATTACTTGGAATAGAGGAGGGAACAAGGGAGTGAATCAACAAAGTCATGGCTTTTAAGAATAAAACCAGAGAGGAAGACAAAAAAGACTTAGGTAGGAAAACAAAGGAATGAGAGCAAGGGAGAAAGGGAGAGTAAGGCTGAATTAAAGGAGGCAGCATTCATCCAGAAAGGCAGGGAATAAATAAAAATATTTATATGAAATATATATTTATGTAAATTATATATTATTTATTAGAAAACTGGAAGAGGTTTTATTAGGGAACTCATTCTGTCAAGTGAGCCAATATACCATGGTCCTGGGCCAGAATGAAGAGAAAAGAAGCTCTTTTTTACTCAAAATGATGGGGTAACCATCACAAAAATCTCCTTTCCCAGTCTGCCATGGGGTACAGCTATGTATCTAAAGTAATGAACAGCATAGATTTGAGGCAAGGCTGTGTAATGGAAAAAAATCACAGGATTGACAGTCCGTAGCCCTGGGTTCATATCCCAAGTCTTCCACTATGGAGCTACGTATCTATTTTAAGTCACTTTACTATTGTGGGCCTCAGCCACCTCAACTTATATGATGGCAGAGGAAAACTAGGTCATCTCTAAGTCTCTTCCACTGGATATTCTATGTAAATGAATTGAGTCCTCCACTCCTAGTCGAACCGGGATGGAGAGAATAGGTGGCTGTGTGGGAGGGGATAGAGGGGATGAACACGAGTTCCAAGACGCAGTCCTGTAATAGCCTCTCAGAGACAGGTCCTGAAAGCACTTAATGAATCCCTTTAGAGTGCGTTATTCAGGGAAGGGGTGCTCAGCCAAACAGAAGTGACATTTCCAAGCCTGAGTGTTGTGAGCTTGGATGAAAAGCAAGATCTGGAAGGTCATTTCAGTGCCATATAGTTCCCGGTAGCTCAGTTCCCTTAAGAGACATAGGTAAGGGAATAAAGAGGCCCCTTGGTGAACTCAAGTTCACGTTGGATTGTCCAATTTTTACCACCTTATAGTAATAAGAAACAGTGCATGTGTATAGGGGGAGATCTGCATGCAGATTCGCATACACTGCATCCTACTGTTACAGCAAGAACTTACAGGGGGAGTCGAGGAAGTACAGGTGGCCCTGGGACAGAGGAAAGTCACTAAACCTCCCTGGGCCTCAGTTTCCTCATTTGTAAAATGAGGGAGTTGGAGTAGAAAGCTTCCGAGGCTCCTTCCAGCTTCTACAAGCTCGCAGAAGAAAAGCAATCATGGCTTCCCTTCAGATGTAGCTGGGCTATTGTTTACAACATCTTTCCCACTCTGAAGGAGCCTCTTTGGGCTTTTACTTGACTTGGTGAAATTTTCTGGTAGCCAAGCGCCTCTCCCCACCACCAGCCCTGAGTTTTGCCAGGACATCGAAGCAGAGCACAGCAGTTCTGTCTTCGGATGTACCCCACCGTGAAGGGTTGACTGCCTTGAGTGGTAAAGCTGGCTTCTGCTGGGTGCCCCATGTTGTGAGACAGAAGCTGTGTGGCACAAAGCCCTCTCCCATGATATCAGGCATGACGCACTTAAAAGCCTAATGACTAGACAAAGGGGAGCTATCACAGAGGAAAGAAGCTGCATAAATTGAATCTGAATTGGTGTCTGGGAGCTCGAGTGACTAAGCCTGAAGCTTCCCATGCTTCTGCCTCTTCCCCCCTCCTCATCTTTTTAAAAATGTTTGTTTTTTAGACCATCCAAAGATGTTCTTGAGAAGGGAACAGGGGAGAACCATCATTGCTCAATGATCTCAGTCAGGGGGAAGCTCCCTCCTACTTAGCCTGGAGAGCTAAATGAGGTCATGCACTGGAGACCACTGGATCCCATAGCATAGGCAAAGCAGATGGGGAAAAGGGAAAGGATGCAGAGAGGGGGAAGGAGGGAAAAGCAGGAGAAGAGAAAGACAAAAGATATGAAATGGAAAGGGAGGGATGGAGAAAAGCAAAAGCCATATATGGTGGTGGGGGGGGGGTTGGGCCTATTCACTGTTGACCCAGCTGTCCCTTGGTGGGGTGTCAATAGCCAGAACTGCCCATCCCTCATTTGTGCCAAAGATCCTGTCTCTCCCATGCTGATATTAGCCACATCTCTCTTAGGCAGGGCCTCCCAGAGCCCTGGGCTGCTCCGCTCTTAGAGTTTGGACCAGAAGATCATTCTAAGCCAAGCTAAGCTAGCCGAGGTCATTTCAATCCTTCCATCCTTTCAACTGTATATTTTTCCTTTCACTCTTCTTTCTCCTTTCCCGGCTCTCACGTTTAACTAGTTTCTAAAGTCTCATCAATGCTACCTCTACAGCGTCTCACATCCCAACCTCTCCTCTCTATTCCCACAGATACCCTATAAGCACAGGCCCTCTTCACACTCTCTTTTACTATTTCGATAGACTCCAAACCAATATTGCCGCTTCTGCACTTTCTCACTCCCCAAAGACATCCCATGTACCCTGCCACACTAACCTTTCTTTTGGCACAGAAATGGTTGTTTCGTTTCCTTGTTCAACATTCCTTCGTGACTCCTCGTCATATACTAAGCAAAGCTCATCCTCTTGAGCCTGGTCTTTTTAGACCTTCCACAATCTGGCCTCATGTTACATTTCCAACCTTATCTTACATTAACCTCCTCCATGTAAGCATGCTTCAGCCAGACCGGACTACTCACCTTTTCCTCTATATGCCCTGAATTTACCTGCCTTCATGTGTTTGCTCATACTATTCCCAATACCTCCACCCTGCTGAATTCTTACTCATCCTTTACTTTAAAAAATGCCTTCACTTTAAGTCAAGATTCCTTGGTTTCTACCATCAGCCCTGGAAGGGAGTAATGGCTTCCCTCCCAACCTTAAATCTCACACAGACCTTAGCTATGTTTACTTCAAAAATTCCAAAGACCTATTCTTTCATGGGGGTTAAAGGGGAGTATTCCCTTAAACAACATTGACTACAGTTGCTCCATGATTCAGGAAACATTCTCCACCTTGGTGGAGTTACTGTGGCCAAAAAGAAATACATCATCTGGTGGTCAGCCAGATACATCCCTCCAAACTGCTGCACTTAGCTCAGTGCCTGGCACTTAATAAATGTTGATTCATTGATTGACTGACTTAGCAAAGCCCATCTTGAAAGGATATGCTCGAAGTCCATCTCTGGGCACATAGTCAAACCCTTGGCCACTTGAAAGGACTTGCCAGGGTTTGTACTTCACTGTCACAGCCTTCAAGATCCCAGGTTCCTCCCCAGGCTGGGATGAGATGAGGCACTGGCAGGGGATGGTACTGGAGGTGCCTTCTGCTTACGTGGCATTGTTTGCCTGGGCTGCCCCCCAGGCCTGAAACCTCTGGGCAAGCTGCATTTCCTACCTGAAAAGCCTTTCCTGGTCCCTTAGTTCTTAGTGCTTTCTCTCTCTTCTTTAATTTAATGGGGAAATTTTCATGTATATATTTATCTGTGAGATAGAGAGATAGCTCTCTCTCTTTCCATATACATGCATATGTGTATATACACATATGTATATATGTATATATGTGTGTATATATACACACACATGTATGCACACACACACATATGCTAAAGAGCTGGCCTTGAAGTCAGAAAGATCTGGGTTCAAGTCTCATGTCTGACACATCTTGCTCATGTAACTGAGGATGAGTCACTGAACTTCTTAGCACTCTAGACAACTCTCTAAGACTACAAATTGCAGAAGAGTTGACCCGCACTGAGAGAGTGCATTTCCTCACCTGAGACTTCCCCATAGCAAATGAAATACAAGTTCAGTCCCTATCCCTATATTCATCTGTTAAGACAGTGTTCTTCCCCTCCCCCATCCTCGCTCCTCATGGGCAGTGACCATTTTTAGGATTTCTTGGTATCGCCGATGCTTAGAGGAGTGCACTGTAAGTAAGATCTTCACAAACGCTCACTGGATTGCCTGTATTTGGTATTACAGTCATTTCCACTTTGTCTCCCCAGACTGTAAGCCTCATGAGATAGGAACTGTATCTGTTCTAAGCTTTGTATCTCCCCATGTCCCAGGCACAGCGTCCTGCAGGTAACAGGCTCTTACTAAATGTCTGAATTGTCCATGGGTCTTCATGAAAAGTATGTCTTGGCCAAGCCAGGCCATGCCTGCTTCTCCTCTTCGGGTTCCTTTCCTTGGGATGCAGATTTACCAGAGTAAGGAGAACTGATGTTTTCTTGTGCTTTGGATTTCAGAGACGTGATGAACATTGAAGTTAAAAATGTATCTTATACCCAAGCCACTATCTCCTGGTCCACGCTGGAGCCCTGTCTGGAGAATAATTACCATATCATGTACAGGCCCAACTGGAACAGCATTTTCTCAGGCTACCTGCGCCACCCCTTTCACCACGAAGAAAGGGTGCCCCGAACCCTCAGCTCCCTGGTCCTTCGCCAACTTGCTCCATCCACGCTCTACTTTCTGTGCATCACCTGCAAGGATTCCTACCCCTCCAGCAACCACTGTACTATGTTCCACACCCTGGATAAAAGCTCCAAAGCTACCCCTGGCTCCCAGTTGGATCCTGGCGTATCTCTCTGGGTGGTCACAGCTCTTCTCCTCGCCTGCTTCATGGCCATCCTAGCCTTCTTCTGTCTCCAGTTCTGGTGTCTGAGGTGCCACGAGCCACGGTGGACATACCACTCAAGCCAGAGGGAGGAAGTTGATGAGTTGGTGAGGTGGGCCGAGGGTGCTCTGGGCCTTGGGCGGAGGGAGGAAGACTTGCAGGAGTTCCCCATGGCAGCACTACTGACCAAGAGTTCTAGTGCCACACCCGAGAGCCCCCACAGCTCTCCCCCTTCCCGCTTCTCCCACAAAGGGACTCAGGATCAAGCTGTTATGTTTCCTCATCGTGGGCTATGAATGACAGATGAATGGTTCAAAAGAGATGTGCCAACGGAGTGTAGCCAACTTCATGACATGTGCTTAAGTAATATTGGTTGGTTTGATTTTTTTCTCCTTTATCAAAAAAAAGGCTCCTTTTCTTCTCTCCTGTGCCATAGAAGGCACAGTTTAGGGTTTGGGTAAATGGCCAGGGATATAAATATGTTGGCAAAAGCCACAGAGTCCATTGTTAGTGCAACATAAAGCCCCCATGGCCTCTAGCCCCCAGTGGCCTCTACATATTCTCAGCTCACCTCCAGTGCAAAACATACATATCCCACCCTACATTCTGGAAGGGAGGAGGTCAGAGTGGGGTGTTGAGACATAGAATCTTTGAGGCAGAAGATAATTTATAGATTACCTAGTCCAACCACCCCTACCTCCCATTTTATATTGGAGGAAGTGAAGCCTTAGGGAGATTGTATGAATTTAGGCAGGGTGTGTAGTGGAAAGAGGACTGGTCTTAGATTGAAAAGATCTGAGTCTGAGTTCCAGCTCCAACACTGAATTAATTAATCCCAGTGATCTTCATCTTCTGCTTTTGTAAAATGAGGATGGTAACATTTGTGCTAGAAAGGAATTGTGGCCTCCTGGACAGAAAGCTAGCCTGGGAGTCAGGAAGACCTCAATTCAAGCCCCAGCCTGGACCCACACTGGCTATGTGACCCTGAGCAGTCACCTGAACTCTCAATGTTCCAGGAGATTTTTTTTTTCCAAACTAAAAGTTGTGGAACAGTTCTTGATCCACATTGATGGAAGTTCTTCATGAGGAGCACCCTATCCAGTCAAGAACAAAAGCCAACATAAGAAATGGGGATGATACGGACTTCATAACAACCTGGAAAAACCTACACGATATAATGCTGAGTGAGCGGAGCAGAACCAGGAGAACATTATACACAACCACAGATGTATGGATTCTGTGAGGACTAACCCTGATAGACTTTGCTCTTCTCAGCAACGCAAGGTGCAAAGACAACTCCAAAGGACTCATGATGGAGAGGGCTATCTACATCCAGAGAAAGAACTATGAAGTATGAATGCAGATTGAGGCACACTTTACGCCTGCCTTTTTTCCCCCTTTTTTTCTCTCTTTTGTTTTTGTTTTTTGGGGTTTTTTTCATTCTGTTTCTTCTTTCTCATGATTCATTCCATTGGTCATAGTTCTTCTTCACAACTTGACTAGTGTGTAAATAAGTTCAATGCAAAGTTATATGTAGAAGATATATCAGATTCCATGCTGTCTTGGGAAAGGAGGAGGATGGAGGGGGAAAAAATCTGGACATCAAAATTATGTAGAACCGAGTGTTGTAAACTAAAAAATAAAAATAAAAAAAACAACTATAGCAAAAAAAAGAAAAGAACAAAAGCAAAGAGAAATCTGTATACTCTCTACTTCATAAGAGTGCTGAGAAGAAAGAGCGTAATAAGCTTTTAAGAATGAGATAAACATAGGTCATCATTGTTGTCCAAGATCACACAATCTCTTTCTACTGCGGATTGTTTCTGTGGACCCTGAGGCCCAAGCCAGATGCTTTGAGAAGGATCTTGATGTTAAGAGTGGTAGAATTTTGTTCAACTGGAAGGAAAATTACTCTTGAATTTTGGTGGAATTTACCATACTTACAATCTCTTTAATAATTGAAATGTTCAATTCTTTTGTTTCTCCTGTTACAAAGTTTGCTGGCAAGAAACTGCCTCCCTAGGCAAGTTGAGTATCAGTGAATGGTCGTGGACGATGGTCCAAAAAGAGCATGAGGGCCTTACACTGGATCCGTGCATGTGGATATAAGTAGCAGGAAGGGAAAGGGAGATTCATTCTGGAGCTCTGGCTACAAGGTTGTGAGGTAAGAGCTTGCTGGCCCTTAAGGCTGAAGCCATGGGACAAAGATAGATATCTCTCAAATCCCTATGCCCCCACAGTCCATTCCTTCCCTCTACTCCACTCCCATGCCATCACCTGGCAGAGTCACAGGATCATATGAGCGCCTTGTAATTAGTATACCAAGAAGGAAGCACAGTGGGGCAACCAAGCTCAAAGAGAGCCATTGTACACCCTCTTCCCATCCTCAAGCCCTCCCTGATAGTCAGTATGTGACTAGGATAAAACAAAACACCATGTCTTTACATTGTCATGCATGACTTTCAGCCTGAATAAAGCTGATTTTTAAGACTCTAATGTCGTTTCTCTTTCAAGTCCTTCTATCTCTAAGCCTTCTGCTTAGCTCCCAGCATGGAAGACACTTTCCTTCATGTGATCTGTTGATGTGGGTTCTCCTACTGATAATTTTACAAGGAATGTACTGATATATCACTGACCTTGGACCCATAGAGGTAGTATGGCTGAACGTTGGCAGGTTTGTCCCTCTGTGGTTCCTGGGTGAAGGGAATGGCTGTTCGGACGAAGCTGACAGAGAAGAAGAGAGGGGCCGAGAGTTAGATAGAGTTAGATGTGTTCTGAAATCCCAGGCAGGGTTATGCACTGTAACAAAGCCCTTCCTGAACAGCATGAAGAGGAGGGTTTGAACCAAAGGCTGTGATGATCATGTTCTATCATATTCAATCAATAAGCATTTATTAAACACCTCGTGTGGGGCAAAGCCTTGAAATGGGTGTTATGGGTCCTTTTTCTACTTTTCTTTTTTGAAGACTGAAGGGGTTATGTGGCCATAGGAAACTGAGATGGGTTTGCACAGCTGGCTATCTGCTCTTAGAGAGCTGTATGCTTATCAAGGTCTGGTAAACTGAGAGGAGGATTGGGGTCCAAGAAGTCCCATGTTTGGCTCCAAAAGGGAGAGTACTCTGTTAGAATCAGCAAAAATAAATAAATAAATAAAATAAAATAAAATAAAATAAAATAAAATAAAATAAAATAAAATAAAATACCACCCTAATGGAGCGACAGGCATGATTATCAAGCCCCTGCCTTTCAAGGTTCTCCCAGTCTTCAGACGTTGTCTCATTAAATTATTATTATCTCCCTTCAGAGATGGGGGAAACCGCAGCCTGAAATAAGTGATTGCTTTGCCTACACACAATCAGCAATTCAGTGGGAGAGGCAAGGCCTGAATCTCTAGCCAGGGGTGAGGACCCTGTGACCACATGTGGCCTCGAGGCCATAGGTTCCCCACTCCTGCTAGCCCTTTGTCAATATCTCCTTATATTCCACCTACATATGTATGTATGCATATACAGATGTCTATTTGTAAACACACATCTTTGACTATGTATGTAGAGGTGAATAATTAGGTTAGGGCCTTGATCTGTGATTTCCTATGTATACAGAACTCCCCTGTAAGGAAGGGTACCCTACTAATGCAGGTTGGCACTTTCTCTCCAGCTTCAAGTCTCAGATACCTAGAACTGTGGTGTCAAACTCATATAGAAATGGGGCCATTAACCTTGCATACAGATCCCTGCCCCCTCACGTTGACATAGAAAAACCACATATTAACATTTCGTTTATTGTTTAGTCGCATGTCTGGCTCTTTGTGACCCCTTTGGAGGTTTTACTGGCAAAGACACTGGAGTGATTTGCTATTTCCTTCACCAGCTCATTTTACAGATGAGGAAACTGAGGCAAATAGTGTTAAATGACTTGCACAGAGTCTCATGGCTAGTAAGTGTATGAGGCCAGATTTGAACTCAGGTCTTCCTGACTCCAGGCCTGGCACTCTATCTACTGTGCCACCTAGCTCCCTGACATCAACATATCTATGCTTTATTGTCTTTTTGCTTAATTTTGTTAAATATTTACCCACTGCATTTTCATCTGATTCAAGCTCCTGTAGGGAGTGCTTCAGGCTGCAGTCAGGCTGCATGTTTGACACTGCTAGCTTAGAGGACTGAGTCCTCTGCCCAGGGTTACCGTATATGTCAGAGGCAGGACCTGAACCCAAGTCTTCTGGCTTCAAGGCTGGTTTTCTAGCTACTACACAAAGCTGCTTCTCTTCCCTCCTTTTACATAGAGAAATGAAGACTCAGAGAGGGAGGTGGCTTGTATAGTCAAACAGCTAATAAATGGCAGAGAATGGATTCTAATCCAAGTCGTCCAACTCTTGAGTCCAGTGACCGTTCTAAGACACCCAGCTATCTCTCCTCTAAATTAGTTTTTCCAGGACAGAGGGAGGGAGGATAGACTCTCAAGGGAACCAAACACCCATTCTAACTTGTGTATTCTGTTGTGTCGGTGTCTATGTATATGACAAGGTGAGCCTGTGTGCATCTTCTGCCCATGAAATCCGGGCATAACTATGAGTATACACATTTCTGCACATACAAGCTCACTGAGTGTCATGGTTATTCGTGAACATGATTTACTCTCCCATCCAGCATGTAAGTTCTTAAAGGACAAGGAGCCATGTCTTGTACCCTTTTGTGTGTAGAGCACGCAGCTAGGATTTAACTCCACCTCTCACTTGCGTGGTATGACTTGGTCAATTCCCCTAACCTCTCAAAGCCTTAGTTTTACCATACCTATAATATACAGATAATAATAACCCTGCTTATACTACTAATCCTGTAGGATCATAGTAAGGAAAAGCACCATGGCAACATGAGTTTTGGTATCCCCTGCAATACCAGGTGGGTACAGTGCCATATACATGGTAGGTCCTTGAGGAATGTTTGTTGACTGACTGCAGTTATGCACGGGCATATTGGGATATGCATATATGTAAACATATTCATGAACATGAGTACTATACAGCTGTGCATTTGCATGGCTCCTGTATGCATCATCTCCCCCATTTAGGATTCGAGCTTCTGGTGAGCAAGGCCTTTGTTGGCTCTTCTATTATTTGTATCTCTAGCACTGTCCTTGGCACTTAGTAAGCACTCAATAAATGCTCTTTCTTTCATTCATTCATGTATATTCAGCTTGACATTCAAGGCCTGGAACTTTCCAGTTTTATCTCATATTACAACCTTTGATGCACTCTATACACCAGCCAAACTGGGCAATGCTATGCTCCTGAACAGGCAATGTATCTTCATGCCTCTCTGTCTTTTCTCATACTGTCTCCTATGCCAGGAATGCCCTTACAGGTGGGACAGTAGATAGAGTGCTGGGCCTTGAGTCAGGAAGACCCGAGTTCAAATATGACCTCAGATACTTACTAGCTGTGTGACCCTGGGTAAATCATTTCACCTGTTTGTCTCAGTTGCCTCAACTGTAAAATGAGGACAACAGATCTCCCTCAGAGGGTTGTTGTGGCGATCAAATGAGATAGTAATAGCTTAGCATGGTGCCTGGCATATAGCAGGTGTTTTATAAATGCTTATTCCTGCCCCTCCCCTTCTCTTCTTCCTTTGAAATCCAGTACAATGCCATCTCCTCTGGCATAGTTTCCTGACCTCTCCAGTTGGTAATGACCCCCTCCCCTCAGTACTTTTTTTTGCACCTCTGTTAATGCACCAATCATATAATATTGTCCATTATTGCCTATGTTTTAGTCTTAGGCCCCTACTAGACTTTAAGCTGCTTAAGGGTTAGGACCATATCTTACCTAACTCTGGATATCCCATAGTACCTACACGGTGCTCTGCACACAGTAGGTGCTTAACATTTATTGTAGGCACATACACATGCACACCTGCCCTAGAAGCAAAACCCCACAGCTTTTCTCCATCCTTCACAGAAAGCCTCTTACCGGTTAGTGGATCCATTGTAGCAGTAGTTAGGCAGGAAGTCAAAGTTCAGCTCCCAGAACACATGGAGGGTGATGCGGCCATAAGGGGCAGAAACGTTGTGATTGGCTTCCCGGAACATGGCATCAAAGCTATCCAGGGTCATGTGCTTACACAGTAGCCGATGGGTTAGACGGTTGATCTCCAAAAGCCATTCAAGCTCCTGCCCCAGAGAAAGAAGACAAAGTTGGTGTCTGAGCCTTGACTAACCTCCGGGATTTTGATGAGGGGGCAATGAAATAATAGTATATGAAAATTCTTTGAAATAAAAACTGCCAAGGCAACGTAAGGGATTAAGGGACTTGATTAGACAGAAGGGAAGTTGATACAACAGGAACTTAAAAACATATACAAAGCTATCAGTGCTGTAGGTCTGATCATGTCCCCTATTTCCTCAATAAACTCCAGTGGTTGGTTCCCTTCTACCTCCAGGATCAAATATGAAGCCCTTTGTTTGGCATTTTAAGCTCTTCTCAGCCTGGACCCTTCCAGTTTCCTTACAGTTTAGCTCTTCCATGTAATCTGCAACCCAGCTGTACTTGCCTCCTGGCTGGTGTTTACACACAGCACCTCATCCCCCTTCTCTGCACCTTTTGCACTCTCTCATTTTCTCACTCTGTCTCTTTCTGTCTCTCCCTTCCTTCCCCTCTCTTTCTTTTTCTCCCTCCCACTCTCACTCTCCCCCCTTCTCTCCACCTCTCTGTCTCTCTCCCTTCTCTCTGTCTCTCTCTCTCTCCCTGCCTCTTTCACTCCCACCATCTATCTGTCTCTGTCTCTCTCTTCTTCCCTCTACTGCTGTCTCTCTCCCTTCTGTCTCTCTCTCCTTATCTGTCTCTCTCCTTCTCTATCTCTCTCTCTTTTCCCCTCTCTCTCCTGCCTCTTAGAACTCCTGCCTTTCCTCAAAACTCATCTCAAACATCTCCTTCTACAGGAAATCTTTCCTAGTTCTCCCAACTATGAGAGCCTTCTTTTCTAAGGTTACTGTCCTTCCACTCTTTATGTATCTAATATATATATATATATATATATGTATATGTATATCTGATTATTTATATAGTCTCTTTCCATACGTCCCCCTCCCTCCCTCCATAAATCCCTTTTTGCCTCTCTTTGTACCTCCATAGCTTATCACACCATCTAGCATGAGTAAGTGCTTAATAAATATTTGTTGATTGATTAGTTAATAGTCCTTGACATTTATTTATCTCCTTTAATTCTATGAATAACTCTGTGATATAGTTAGGCAGTACCGTGGATAGAGTGCTGGGCCTGGAGGCAAAAAGATGCGAGTTCAAATTTAGACTCAGACCCTTACTACCTGTGAGACCCTGCACAAATCACTTAAACTCTGTCTGCCTCAGTTTCCTTGGGATATAATAGTACCTGCCTCACAGGGATCAGCGATGATATTGGTAAAGCACTTTACACAATGCCTAGTTAATTAAATAGTTGCTCATTCCCTTTCTTGACATATACTATCTCCTTTGGTTCTATGAATAATCCTGTGAGGTAGGTGATGTGGTTCATTTATTTCAGTTGTGTCTGACTCTTTGTAAGACCCATTTGAGGATTCTTGGTAAACATACTAAAGAGGTTTGCCATTTCCTTCTCCAGCTTATTTTACAGATGAGGAAACTGAGGCAAACAGGGTTAAATGACTTGCCCATGGTCACACAGCTAGTAAGTGTCTGAGGCAAGATTTGAACTCGGGAACATGAGTCTTCCTGACTTCAGGTCCAGGACTCTATCCACTGCAGCGCCACCTAGCTGCCCCATGAGGTGGGTACTATAAGGAATTGGTCCAGATTTGAGATTTCATCAATGGAGGAAAATCTCACCACAGAAATTCCTTCCACCAATGAAGGATCCTCATGACAACCCTGGGAGGTAGGTGCGATTATCAGCCCCATTTGACAGAGGAGGAAACTGAGGCAGAGGTCAAGTGACTCGTTCAGAATCACATAGTAAATATCTGAGGTCGGATCTGAACTCAGGTCTTCCTAATTCCAGGTCCAGCACTCTATCCACTCTATGTCTGAAAGGCTACCATGTGCATGGTCCCAGAAGTTAAACTAGGAACAGGATAGGAGTTAAAGATGTAGGCTCAATATATGGGAAAACTTCCTAAAATTTAGAGCTATCCCAAAGTGAAAGGTGCTTCCCTAGAAAGTAATGAGCTCCCTCTCCTAAGAGTTCTTGAAGGAAAGTCTGGATGAGCACTAACTGAATGTGTTATACAGGGAATTAGTGATCAGGTACCATTGGATTACATGGCTTCAGAGGGTCCTTTTAGCTCCAGGATTCTGGGAGGTTAAACCAGATGGTCCCTAAGATCTCTTCCTGCAAAAATACTAACAAAGTTATTAAGAGCCTCCTGTGTTCAGAGCACTGTTTTCCATCCTGAGGAAGACTATCTCTACCCTCCCGAAGTTTCCAATCTAGTAGGAAGATACGAAATAGACTCATGTAATTATAATCCAAAATGAAACATGAAAAGTGCTTGAGATGCACAAACCAAGGACTCTTTAAGGCCTAAGGGGAGAGGACTCAGCTCTGACTCTTAACATTCTGCTATTCCCAGCACTCACTAGGTATCAGGTTTCTAAAGCAGAAAGCAGCGAAGCAATTACTTCTGTTGGATTGTGGCTATGCAGCACCAAAAGCTTCTCCCTCCTAATCACCATGAGCTAAGGACACCCTGACTTAGCAAACAGAGCACTACCTTGGGGTTACTGTACTGGGCTCTCAGAAAAAGATGCTCTCTGGGGGCTGCCTTTCTTTGTGTGATCAAAACCAGTACCTTTTAAATTTTCGAGCAAAGAGCACATTTTGCACCATGAGGAAAGAAGAGAGACCATTTTGGTCTCTGAGTTAGTCAAAATGAACTCCTATGGAACACGAGCTAATGTTACATTTTTCTGATGTGGTCTGGGGCCACCAGAATGTGCCAACTGATGCTTTCATTGTGAAAGCCTGGCAAAAATTCACTGCAAAAAGAAAAGCTTCCATTTCCCTCTCAGGTCCTATTGAAACAAAATGCTCCCCACAGCTCCCACTTTATGTGTGCCACCTAAGTCTATTTTAAATTCTGGGACATTCAAAGACATATAGAATTTCAGAGCTAGAAAGGACCTTAGACATAGAATGTTGGGGCATCAAAGTAGAATGGAAATTGTGCTCCCTTTGGGTGACCTGAATTCAAATCCTATTGCTGCCATTTGCTACCTGTGTGATCTTGGGTGAATCAGTCACTTAACCTCCCCAGGTCTTGGTTTTTTCATATAAAATAATTTGGGATGGACCAAATGGCCTCTAAGGTCTCTCTCAGTTCCAGATCCATGACCTGTCATCAGAAGTGGAATGAGAATACAGAATGTAAGAACTGGAGGAAACATTAGATCAGAAAATAGAATTTGTTTTGTTGTTTAATTGTTTAGTCATGTCTGACTCTTCATGACCCCATAGACTCTGTTCATGGGGTTTTCTTGGCAAAGTTGCTGGTTTTCTCGGCAAAGATGCTGGTTCACCATTCTCTTTTCTGATGGATCATCTTTTTGGATCACCTTTTGTCAGGAAAATGGAGGTTAAGTGACTTACTCAGAGTCACACAGTTAGGAAGTGCCTGAGGCTGGATTTGAAGTCAGGTGTTTCTGGCTTTAGGTCCAGTGCTCCATCCACTGAGCTACCAGCTGCCTCAAAATATAATTACGTAGATGAAAAAGAACTTAAGAGATTCATTTAGTGCCATCTTCTCATTCTGGAGATGTGGGATCCGACCCTCGGAGGGGAGAGCACCTGCATGATGCCCCTCAATATTTGTGTCTGAGCTGAGAGTAGATAGCAAGCCTCGTATCTTCCACCCGAGGCCTCTTTCCTCTATGTCGCCCTCAGAAGAGAGGGATCCGGGATAGGATGGTCATGTCTGTGTTCCATCCTCCAACATTCCGGTGACACCTGTTGGTGCATTTTGTTCTTGGCACCTTGGAGAATAAACAGCTCTGCCTGTGAGTCAGGAGCAGAACTCTAGGAGATTCCTGGAGAATGCCAAAGAGTTGGCAAAATGACTGCTTCGGCTTTTGTTTCCTATTACAGATCATAGATTTAGAGCTGGAAGGGACTTTAGAAGGCCCTGGGTCTGACCCTCTCTTTTTGAAAATGAGGAAACTGAGGAATAGAAAAGTTACATCATACATCATACAGCTAATCATTGTCTCAGGCAGGATTCAAATCCAGGTATTCTCTGCCTGACTCCAAGGCCAACACTATCTACTATACCATGTTTCCTCTCAATTTTACTGGGAAAAGATAAGAGATCTATTTCTCTTCATAGGAAACTACTCTATAAACTGCAACTAGTCACTTCCTTCCTTGGTCTTCTAGCTCCACGACCTGAAACCCAAGAGCCAGTTCTGGGTCCAGACCCTCAGAGTTCCCGGTCCCCATTCTCTTACCACAATAGAGGTCAGGTCCTCGCTCTCAAAGCGGCTGATGGCTTGGTCTAAGGATTTATACATGGCAGCAGAGATGCGCTGGGTAATGAGCCTGTTTAGGTCAATTGACCTACCAAGCAGCTGTGGAGAAGGAGGGAAGTTATTTAACCTTCATGTAGGCAGTGGGGAAAATGCTGACAGCAGGCTTGGGGCAGGGATTCTGGGCACTGACTCAGGTGCCTTTTTTCAACTCATATCCTAAATTTAGCTTCTCTGTTTCTCCTGTAGCTCCTCACCTTCCCTCCCCCAGCCCCACATCCCAACAAACCTTCTCAGAGTCACTGCAAAGCAGCAAGCACCTTGAGCATGACCTACTTCTTCTACACAGCTACTGCTGTCATATCATAGAGGTGCATTTTAATGCCGGTGGCATGAAGGGAAGGGTTTATTTTAGGAACACAAAATATAGCAGAGGAGGAAATTTCCCCAGTGTACAGATATGGATATTATCCCATATGTCCTATATAATAACATACACTTCATTGGAAAAGTCTCCTTTGTATCAATAGCATTTCATCATTATCATCATTACTGTTATTTAAATTTTCTATCCCTCTCTCCCCACAGGGAAGAAAATGTACTGATAGTAATGGACCTCTTGTAGCAAATGAGTTGTACTGCATTCTCTTAGGGCCATCTTGTGGATCATTATGGCTGCTTCCAGAACTGAATTCGATGTATCGGCTTTTGGGAAAGTGGAGTCACATTCAATTCAACACATTCAACAGTCATTTATTAAGCACTTCTCAGGTGTCGAGTGTCCAGGCAACAGTCCTGGGTTCAAATCTCACCTCTGATACTTATTTGCTGTATGACCCTGGGCAAGTCACTTAACCCCCTTGTACCTTAAGCAACTCTTTAAGACTTATGTACTAAGTCATGGAGGAGTTGTGATCTGTGACCTACCTAAGTTGAGAGCGTTTCCATACCAGAAATTCCCTACATCAATGAATCCACAGATGGCTCCAACCTACCTTTCCAGCTTTATTACACATTACTCTCCTTCACACAGTCTTTGGTACAACCAAACTGCCTTTTTTGTTGTTCCTCACAGCTGAAACTCCACCTTCTGTCTCTGCATTTTAGTGCTAGCTGTCCCCACTGCCTGGAATGGAGTTTCCTTCCAAGTCCTGCTCAAACTTTTCCTCCTACCCAAGGCCTTTTCTTACCCCCTCAGCAGCTAGTGTACCTCCTCCCCCCATTATCATGTACATATTCATTTATTTTTGTATAAACTCTTTATAAACTTAGAGCTGTTTAGGTTATCTCCTCCAGTAGAATGTAAGCTCCTTGAGGGCAGTTCTGTTCCTTGAAGGCAGTGTCTAGTACACAGCAGGCATTTAATAAATGTTTGTTGATTGACTGGTATATGTGCAAAGCACCGTGTTAAGTACAGGGGCCACACAAAGATGAATGCTGAAGAACACTAAAGCTTTCTTTCAGAGTCCTTTGGACCCTGCTGTCTGTCGATATGACAGAATGTTCATGATTACAAATACTTCTTTTTGTATCCTTTTAATTGCTCTGAAGGATCAATATTCATGGGATCAAAGATGTGGAGCTGAAAGAGATCTCAGAGTTCAAGCCCAAGTCCCTCACTTTACACATGAAGAGACTGAAGCTGGGAAAAACAAAGTGATTTGCCCAAAGTTACAAGCAGAACCAGGGTTCAAAGCCAGGTCCTGTCACTTCCGACCCAGCACTCTCTCTGTCACTACGTCATGGTGGTGGTTGGTTATAGTAAGGGTGTACTGGAGCCAGCTCTAGCTGGCTTTCCTCAGAATATTCAATTTTCAGTGTGAGCATTTAAATGTCAGAAATTAGCAAATGCTACAAGTCAGGGCTTGATTTATTCTTTTGTTGATTTCTAGACTTAAGAAAGTGTTAATACAAATTAAACTTAAAAGCGGGTATGTATTCATTTTTTCCCCCAGAGAGTCTGGCTGTTAAACATTTCCCAAATCTTGATTGAGCTCAGTAGGAATGCAGTAGAAGGGTCAGGGAATAAAGTCATCACCAGACTGGAGGCCTAGTGACTGGAGGCATCATTGGCATAATCATCGCCATCCTCTTCTTCCTCCTCCTCCTCATCATGATAAGCCTTTATATAGCTCTTTAAGGTTTCCAAAGTACTTTGCATCCATTATCTCATTTGAGCCCCACAATACCCCTGATTACAGTTTTCACCGCTTCCTTTTGATCTTTGGGACCTTTGGAACTCAGCCTTTGTTGTGACATTACTTCTCTCCTCTCCCTGAAAAATCACTGGGCAAGTAAGGACTGTGCACAGACTGTGTAATCAGCACAGAGAGCTAAGAGCTCCAGGGTCATTTAGCTGACAGCTTGTCACACAGTGGGGTACCCAAAAGTAGGATATGAAGTCTCCATGGTGTATCTGGGTTCTGACTGCCCTAGTCATATTAAAACCTTTCACTGAGGAAATTTTCATGCTTAGCTCCCAGAACTATTTCCTGGATATCAAGAATCAAACATGAGAATGGAGAATATTAATTTTTATCTTTGGATTATTTGGGTATCCTACACATCAGAGATTCCCCCCCTCCCCATCCTTCTAAACTTAAAGGTCTGATCAAGGATGAAATCTCGCATTTACAAATGGGTAAGAAGAGAGGCACTTAAAAATTATGTAGGTGATGAATAAAATGTTGATAATTTGACCAATCAGACAATAAACATTAATTACCATGTGCCAGGGACTGTGCAAAGAGCTACTGACACAAAAACGAAAATGATACAGTCCTTTCTCTCAAGGATCTTATAGCTTAGCCAGGGGAGATGATGTTTACCTATATGGGAAAGAGCTACTAGATACACAGCAGTTGATTTTGGGGGGCAGTGCTAGTAGCTGGGGGGGTGAGGAAAGGCTTCATGTAAAAGGTGGCACTTCAGCAGAGCTCTGAGGGAAACGAAAGTTTCTAAGAGATAAAGGTAAAGACAGAGTGCATTCTAGGTGGGGGGGCACATAGAAAGGACCACAGTGGACAGCAGCTTAGGGATAGAGGGGAAGGTAGGGGAAAAAAAAGCCCAAACTATATAAAGCCTACTATGTGCTAGCACTTACACAAATATTAAATGCTTTCATAAATACTATTTCATTTGATCCATCCAACAACCCTGGGAGGCTGCTGTTACTGTTTTATTGTTTTAGTTGTGTCTGACTCTCTGTGACCCCATTTGGGGGTTTCTGGACAAAGATATTGGAGTAGTTTGCTATTTCCATCTCCAGCTCATTTTATAGATGAGGAACCCTGGGAAGTACGTGCTATTATTTCCCCCCCCACCTTTCCACAGCTGAGGAAACTGAGGCAAACAGGTTAAAGTGACTTGCTCAGGGTCACACAGCTAGTAAATGTCTGAGGCTGAGATTTGAACCCAGGTCTTACTGATCTTCTGGCCAGTGCTCTAACCACCAGACCATTAGCTACCTCTGGTGAGAGAGATCTGTAGCAGCCAATAGCTACACAAAGTGGGCTCAGAGGAGGAAGAATAATCACTCAGACTAGTGTTCATATATATTGAGAGATACAACTTCTTATCACACTTGGAATACTATGGATGTTTTACATCCTTCAATGCTCTAAGGCTGGGAGATGTGGGGGCTGATTTGAGTTTTTGACCTGCCTTTCACAGATCACATCCACCCACCTCTGAAAGAGTTTTAGGGGTTCCTTGGTTATTGGTTCTCTTCCACCTTACCTGGACGTGTCTCTGTTTCAGTAGAGTTTCATAACGGTTAGATGGTGGATATGGAATAATCACTCCATAATTCTTGCATTCTGCTCTAAAACGTTTATCCAATAGTACACTGGATGGAGAAAAAAAATAAATAAGACCAATGAACATAACCACCCTCAGACCTGTCAGTTACATCTGTTCAGAACAGAAGAGCTATATTATCAGAGTTTTCCTGAATGCTTTTCAGTGCTAATTTCTACCCTAGGCAGCAGAAAGTGGAGTCAAAGTGTCTGCTGCCTGGTCATGCCTCTTCTCTTTTCATCTTATATAGATAAATAACTTACTATAAGAGATGTACTGTATTCCTGAATAGGAGTTTTGCAAGAAATCAAATTTGGGTAAAGGGAAACATACTTCAAACCTGTCACAGCAGTTCACCATCTAAAGCACTGGTTCTCCAAGGGTGTATGCAGCTGTGGTTTGAAATTTTGGATGCTCCACTATTGCAGATAAGGGGAAATTTTTAAATGATTTTATTTTAATACAAATTTCACTCACCCAATTTTTATAATATAATATTTCCAAACTAAACAAACTTGCCTATTTTACATAGTAACCTCAATACACATCAGACTCTACAAAAATAGCTACTGGGCATGCCTGAGTGTCCTCATTCTCCTGTTATGTTGCCAACTCAAATGTCCATAGGCATTTAGTTGTGTCTGACTCTCTGTGACCCCATTTGGGGTTTTCTTGACAAAGATATTGGAGGACTCCTCACAGTAAAGAATACTGTATCATGAGCCAAAATGTCAGGACCTGAAGTAATATTGCAGGGAATGCTCTTAAAATAAGAAATATCACTTGATAATGAAAATAAGCACTTCCTAATTCATTTGGTTTGCAAATTCAGATTTTCTCAGATTAGATTTTCTTAAAGTGGGCCATAACTATGCTTGAGGCCCTTTCTGATAATCATACTGAGTCTGATAAGGAGTGACAGATTGGAGAGTGAGTAAGATATTCTCATAATAGCATTGGAACTAATTAGGATGACCTTCTGAATCTGAATTTAGGTTCTAACAGTGGGATCATGGAAAGCACATCTCTTTTTTTAGAGAAGCAGGAGACTGAACCCTTGACAATGGGGAATATAAATTTTTACTTTTGGATTATCTGGGTATCCTTCACCTCAGAGACTCTTTCTATCCCTCTAAACTTGACAGTCTGATTAAGGATAAAACCTCCCATTTACAGATGATCAATATGGATGAGGAGAGAGTTACTCTGAACTTATGTAGGTGATGAATAAAATGTTGATAGCTTGATCAATCGACAAGTATTAATTATTATGTGCCAGGAACTGTGCAAAGAGCTGGAGAAGCAAAACCAAAAAAATGATACGGTCCTTTCCATCGGGGTCTTTAGTTCAGCCAAGGAAGATGACTTGTCTCAGTGGAGTCTTTAGAGGTAATATCACTAAGCACTCCATCCAGGGGATCCCCATACCTGCCAGCCATCGCTTTGTAGTAGGCAAAGATCTGATCCGCTAATTTATACACAAACTGATCGAAGCATAGATTGACCTGATGGAGAAAAAGCAGAAAGCATTATGGGCATCTCTTTATCACTATTACGTGAATTTATGAAATGGAAGAGACACAACGCATGTGCTCTTCCACACTAACTTGGCCTACAGTGAGAGCTGGGGTGGCAGAAGGAAATGAGTTCTGGACTCTGAGTGAGGAGGCCTGGATTCATATTTCACCTCTGATGCATACTGGTTGCGTGACCCTGGAGAAGTCACTTCAATCTCTTTGAGGCTCGGTTTCCCCATCCGTAAAATGGGAATGGTAATACTTGCACTATTTGCCTTATAGGGTTGTTGTGAAGAAAGCATTCTGTAAATATTAAAATGCTATGGAAACATGATGAATTAACATTATTATTATTTTATAGGTGAAAGCTCAGGCCCTTCTTCTCCATGGGCCTCCAGCTTGTCCTCAGAGAATGACAAAGTTGCTTAGTCACCAAACCATTGAACTCTTCACAGAAGCAGGAGCACAAAGGCTAATCTGCCATCAATCAATCAACAAAGCACATATTAAGTGCCTGCTACGTGCCATGGACTCAGCATGCAAAGACAAAAATGAAAAATTTTCTTCCCTCAAGAAGCTTGTACCAGTGGGAGAAACTGTGGGGTCTGGGGTGGGGTGGAGCAGGGCAACGCCTCTTACAGGTTTATCTTCTTACCCTGTAACGCATGGCATGGGACTCTCTCTCAGTCTTAACCTCTTCCATTTATTGCTGCACTGGTGTGTTTCCATTTCCCATCTGGCTTTGGACATGCTTTCCAATCTCTAGCACAGACTTTTTTTTACCCCTCTGGCTTCTGAACTTTTTTTCCTTCCTGTCTTTTGTTTTTACCAGTTTTTCACATTTCTTTAAAGAACTGAAAAGAACCTTAGATGTCATCTTGTCTAAGCTGAACCTAAAAAAAAAAATTCCCTCTACGACACTTTCTAACAAGTGATCTTCCACTTGAAAACCTCTGGTGAAGGGAAATGTGCTATGGTATTCCATTTCCCTTTAGGGCAGATCTGATCATGAGGAAGATTTTCCTAACACCTAGATAAAATGATCTCTCTGCAACTTCCCTTTGCTCTCTGGGACAAAGTAAAACACGTCTAGATGTTTGTTTTTGTTTCCCATGACAGCCCTTCAAATATTTGAAGAAAATGATCATATCCTACCTATATCTTTTTTCCAGGTTAAATATTCCCAGTGCCTTCAACCAATCCTCATATGGTATGGTAAGCCTCTATGACACGTCGTTTAGGTACTGATGGCTCAGAATGAGTAAATAGCAATTGTTTTCTGTTCTGGCCAGAAACTCTGAGGGTCTTCTCCACCCCAGCTAGATTTCTTTGGGATGGCAAACTGGGCCACTTTTTTGGTCTCAATTCCTACCTCGCCCTCAGTCACTGAATGGGTGAAGCCTAAGACAGACTGAGACCTGGGAAAGAACTTAATTTAAAAAGGCCAAGGTTACCCACTGCATCCTGGACCGTTGCTAGTCATCTTGACCTTCGTCTTGTCACTGGCCTTCACGACTCTGGAGAAGAGAGCTAGGCTAACTTTGTGCAACTCTGCCTCACTCCAGTCCAATTCATGAGCAAGTCAAGACATCATGTTCTTGAGAACGAAGGACAAACAACAACCACATATGGTATCGTCTATGGTCTTTTCACCAGGTTCACTCCGGGCATGCTCCGGATTGTCGATATCTTTCCTGGAATGTGGTGTCCAGTACAGAACCCAAAGCTAAAACATTCTGTCCTAATACACATAGAAAACCTTTATTACACTGATTCGGAGTTCATCAACTGTGAAGTTGTCATGTTCCAGGATGAATAAAGGTTCACATCAGACACAGAAGGTCAACGACCCAACCAAGACAGGAGCTGTAAATGACCCAGGGCTGGGGACATAAAAGAGATGTGGATGAGGATAGCTCAGGGTGTGAAAACAATTATAAAGGAAATGGGTTATATTTAACTGTTTTATCCTACGTTCTTCTGTCACCAAATCCACAGATCTGGAAGACCTAATTCTTTTGTTGAAACTTCTTTGATTTCTGACAGAACTTTTGTATCACTGCAATTACCTATAAAACAGAGAAAGCTGACCAGTAGGAACATCCACCTCCCCATTTCGCTTGTTTGTTTTTTGTTCTACTGCTTTGGTTTTGCTTCCTTTTGTGGTAGCTTGCTGAAGAAAAAAAGTATCTAAAGTCAGAAATGGGTATCCAAGCATTAATGAATCGTCTGCTATGGACAAAGACCTGTGCCACTGGAGAAACAGAGATGAAATAAGACACAGTCCTTGCCCTCAGGAATCTTACAATGACTAAGAAAGATCCAGTAAATTCAGGTTGCCTTTGATGCCACGTTCCTCAAAGCCTTGCCACGCTCAGTATCTGCGGCATCCAACTTGGGTTGGTGTTTATAACCGTTTTGGTGCGTACGCCACCAGCCCAGGGCACGAGACTGAGTTTGGAAAGAGGTCGGCATTCTTGTTCATTTTTCCCCTGAAACATACAAGCTTTTGCTCCTCAACGCACTGCAGGAGCATCCCCCAGGGCTTCCCCAATCATGACTCCTTGACTGGTCCTCAGCTTGATATTTCAAAGTGTTTTTCTCATCCGTTATTTCATTCATTCCTCATGACGTCTCTTCAGATGGGGTAGGGCAGGAGAGGAATCACTTCTTTATAGGTAATAAAAGTGAGGCACAGAAAGTACGTCAAATGACTGACTAAAGGTTGGTTGGTTTGTTCAGGGGTGGCGGCAAGGTCAAGGCAGTGATTACGCTTTTCACTGCAATTATTTGGACAGGTGATTTCATCCATGTACTGAACTCCCAGTGTGGAAACTACTTCTTTCCTGGATGCTGATCAGCAACTCAATGTAAATGAGTCCTAGATAGTTGCCTGGGGTATTGAAAGGTTAAGTGGGTTATCCATGGTCTCATAGAAAGTGTGGATAAGAGGAAGAGCCTGAATCCCACAACAAGGGGCCCCCTCTCCACTTCATCGTATTACCTCTCTGACCCAAGATGACCTAGACATGAATGTCCCTTTATTACACTAATCCTTCCCAAACAGCTGTAGGAGATACTTTAATTTATTTTTTTTCTTTTTTTATTATTAAAAAACTCGACGGATATGAGCAAATATAAACATACCCTCATACGAAGAAGCAAAAAAGAGGATTGTGTTGGAAACTGTGAATCTCTAGTATGTATAGCTTGGAATTTTTAAAAAGGAGATATTAAATTTAGCTTGATAGTTCCAACACTGCCTTGCTTATCTGTGTCTTCTTCTGAGGTTCCTTCTGTTCCCCTTTATGTATTTGCTAAAATGTTTCATGCTGGTGCTTCTTTAAAGGTGGCTGTGTCTATATTCAAGACTAGAGGTCTCCTTTGTCAGTTAAAAAGGAGGGGAGAGGCAGAAATGAGAGGCGACGCTTGGTCCTTACCTCAGCTTCAATCTCATCGTATAGGAACTGCTTTTTGAACTTCGTCAAGGCATAATATGCACTGTCGTTGTAGAGATCCAAAGGATACAGCACATACCTTAGGGGAACAAACAAAGGCTGTTGGTTGTTAGCTCTGAAAATGATCTTCATCACAATGCAGTATTTTTGGACTCCCATGGAAAACAAAAAGGATGAACACAATTTGGGAATTGATTAAGGCCTGATGTACTATGTATATACTTGGACTCAAGGCTTGTTGTTGTTCAGTCATTTTCAGTTGTGTGTAACTCCATTTGGGCTTTTCTTGGCAGAGATACTAGAGTGGTTTGCCATTTCCTTCTCCAGCTCATTTTACAGATGAGGAAACTGAGGCAAACAGGGTCAAGTGACTTGCTTAAGGTCACACAGCTAGGAAGTATCTGAGGCCACATTTGAACTCAAGCTAGCTATTTAGAATGAGGAAAGAACAGTGCTCATTCCTGTACTGCTTTATAGTACCCCTGGGAGTCAGTAATGGATAGAGAGAAATAACCGTGTAGAGAGGAAGACCTAGGTTTGAGTTGCACCTCGAATACACATACTAGCTTCTTGAACATAGCCAAGCAACTAAACCTCTTAGCAACCTAGACATCTCTATAAGACTAAAATTTACAGGTGACTTTCCAGTCTGAGTCAGAGGAAAGAGTTTCCACACAAATGTTCCCTATACAAATGAAAACACACACACACACACACACACACACACACACACACAATAATCTCCATAGTCTTGGGTGAATTACTATTTTTTTATCTCAAGAATCCACTGAGGTGGGTAAGTACTTAAGATTTATGGATACAGAAACCAAAAGATCAGGTCAGTCAGGACATTGAGCCCAAGGCCCTAATTAAATTAGTCTGCAAAAAAATCAGGCAGCAAATAGGAATGCTGACAAGCATACAAACCCAAATGTTCCCTACAGAGATCATTTCTCTCAAAATTGCTGGTGCTCTCTGCCATCAGACCTGACTGTCATGAGTGTGGGTAAGGGTATAAATGGGGCAGCTAGGTGGTACAGTGGACAGAGTGCTGGGCCTGGAGTCAGGAATACCTGAGTTCAAATCTGGCTTCAGACACATACCACCTGTGTGACTCTGGGCAAGTCACCTAACCCTGTTTGCCTCAGCTTTCTCATTTGAAAAAAATGAGCTGGAGAGGAAAACGGCAACTACTCTGGCATCTCTGCCAAGAAAACCCTAAATGGGGTCACAAAGAGTTGGACACGACTGAAACAACTGAATAACAACAAGAGGTGTGTAAACAGGTGACTGTTCCCAGTCTATTTACAAAGCTGATCCAAATGATTGGTGTTCAGGACAATGCCTAGCCCGAGTTTCTTTCAGGCAGGCACTGCTTCTTCTCCAGTTTCCCCAGTGGGTTTATGACAAGCACTTGGTCCTGGGGGGACCAGACCTCTCAGCAGTCATCTCCCTTGCAAGCCTCCCCATGAATCCCAGCCCTGCCTCTTCTTACTCCATCATGGAAGGTTCTTTGGTTTCCAGGATATGGTCTGTTAAAATCCAGGGCATGGACATCTCAATAGGGAACTGGATTCGACGGCCCATTGTTAATTCCAGGAAGAACTCTCGGAACCAAAGCTGGGAGAGGTCACAGCATTGCTGCAGGGCTTCTAAAGGCACAAGTAAGAGAAGCTAGAATTAGTCATTATACAGAGGGATGACGCCTGCAGCAGTGGGGACCAGAGTCTGGTGTGTTCCTTTGGGTTTGGTGCAGGTGGCCTAGAAGAAGACCATGGACTGCTCTCTCAGGGCTGCTGCCAGGCTCAAATGAATCCATGCAAATCATGATGGGCTATAATAATGTCAGTTAATCCTCCTCCTGGTCATCATCACTGATATTATTACTGGTTAATGCCTTTGCAGATCACGGGAGCCATCAGTTTGCTGAAGATGTAAAGGACAAAAATGTTGATGGAAATATTGAGTAAATATGACATGGTAGAGTAATCTTATCCAGCTCTACTTCTCACTAATCCCTAAAAGGAACCCTAGGTGGGTCTCTTTGGTGCCTCCCGTGCCTCCAACCCATGCTGACTCCTTGATGTCTCTCTCCCTCACCTGAAAATTTTCTTCTCTGCTTTTGAATATAAATTCTATTCTTAGGGCAGCTGGGTGGCACAGTGGATAGAGTGCTGGGCCTGGAACAAGGAGGACCTCAGTTCAAATCTGGCCTCAGACACCTTCTTGCTATGTGACCTTGGGCAAGTCACTTAACCACAACTGCTTTCAAAAAAAATTCTATTTTTGTCTCTAGATCCTGCTCAAGTCTCACCTCTTCCACGAAGCCCACCCTTGACTACTCCAAACTAAACTGATTTCCTTTCTCTTAAACCTACAACATTTAATGATCTGTAAAACACATGCTGGTGTTTATTATATTTGTTAGAATGTAAGCTCCTGTAAGGGCAAGCAAAGTGGGACTTTTTGTCGTCTTTTGTTTTGGAGTGCTTCTCAGCACTAAGGCAATCAAGTGCCTTTGGTTGAGTCTTGCCTTTGTTTGTAGGAAGGCACAGGCCCATTTGTTAGGTAAGTCTTGAGAGGTGTGAAACCCTCAAGAGGCATGAAGCACTCTGACCCTGAAGAAGTGTATATATACTCTGAGGTAAGTCTTTTGCTTGGGGGCTCACTCATTGGAAGAGTGTTGATGTGGAGACTCTGGGTAGCCATTAAGGAGCCCCCTGGCTTTGAAAACCCAGATATTGGTGCTTCTCTCTGGTAACTATGTATGTATTGTGATTTGGTCAGACAGATAAAAGTCTGTCTGTTGATCTGTTTGTAATTTCTGTTTGTATTTGCTCTGAAGTTCAGCTGGCTTTTCCCCTTGAACTAAGTGAATGGTATATGTATGTTTAATTAAAGTAAGACTGTTAACCCCTTAAAGTTGCTTTCCTTAGAAAAGCAGATCAAAGAACCTGTGCTAGCAGCCCTCCTGTGTGTTGGTGTTACTGGCCTTACACCTCCACAGCAGCTGCACGCAACCTTGTCGTCCCAGCTCCTTGCAGGTAGGGATTATTTCATTCTTTGTATTTGTTTCCTTCATATCCAGTATAGCACCTGGAACGTAATAGGTGCGTAATAAATGATTGACTAGCTGACTTCTTTGTTCTACTCTCAAATTGTTTAATGTGTATTAATCTAGCATTTCCAATAGACTTCAGATCAGACATTATAGTTCCCCAAATAAATACTATCAGACTGATTGAATGATCAGCCTGTCTATAGAATCACAGTCTATACTAACTTATATTTGGAGAATAAAATTTTGTGCTAACTTTAGAAGACAATGAAGCCATGACTGAGTCTTAGAGCAATCCTGATTGTATGAATCACTCAAGAATTCTTTAAGGTTACCCATGGCATCATACCGTTCACATCCCTGGGGTCCCATTCTTCCTTTATCTTGTCCTGTCCAACCTAGACAAAACCAAACCTATAAGGTGGAAAAGGAAGATGAGAAAACTGGTAGAAATGCCCTGGAATCCTGCCTTGCTGTAAGCTAAGTATTACTAATTAATGGATCTTAAGTAGCTAACTTGACAGATGTGGTAATAATAAGAAGAAAGTTATGTTAGTCTTATTCCCTAAGGACATGGAGGCTTATGTCCATTCCTCCCTCGAGAGTTACGAGCCAAGCCAGCCACAAACATCTGCTGAAAGAAATTCTGCTAAATCAGGAAGAAAAGAAGCCAGACCGATCCCAGTTTCCCTAATCTCTCAAATCACACCATAAATATGCTCCACGGGGAATTGAGCAATTACGGGAACAAAAGAGGTTCAATCAGACTAGTGCGCTCTTACCCTCGCCTCACCCTCTTCTGATTAGGAATTTGGAATCAGGGCTCACCACTGATGTTGAGCAGATGAGTGAAGAAGAAGGATTGCTTGTGGAACTCCTCAATGGCAAGAACAATTGGTCCATCAAGGCTGCTCCTCAAGGTCTTCTTGGAGCCACTTTTGTCTGCGATGAGGGACTCCAGCATGGTCCTCACCATGTAAAGCTTGAAAGGACAAAAAGATGCCAGAGAGTTAGAGGATGGGCACTTTTATCCTAATAATGATACCCAAATTAGTAATACCCTTAGTAATACCCAATGGTTCAGCAACATGATAAGGTGGCATCTGAATCATCAGCAAAAGATCTGACCACATTCAGTCTATTTTTAGTGTCAAGTGTTTTGTACTCAATTTTTATTCTTTGAGACAAATAGTCATCTGTATGTGACATGGAAGTATATTTGAAACATCCTTTTTTGTTCAACTGAAAATATGAAGAAATACTATTTCACCCGCCTTTCTAGAATTTTCCCTTTAGGAAAGTATGGAACAAAAATACTGAGGCTTCAGAAAGATGGAGTAAGAGTGGTAGACAAATTTAGAACAAAAAATTATACTTTTTTCTATTTAAGATATTCTATTAAGATAATATTTCATTCTGAAGGGATGAGGGAATTGATCGCAGGGAGGGCCCCTTTAAGTACTCTAGGAGAACATTTGAGGAGAATGGTCAAAGAAGGAACTGAGTGACTGGGTGACTATCCTATTTGATACACTAGAGTATGAACCCAAAACTATATTTTAAAATATTGTGACCTTTTCGTCATTCAAGATTCCTATAAATGTTACTTCAAATTATCTCGGGGTATAGAGAGATGTCCAAGGGCACAGGAAGACAGTGTAATTTTGGACATTTCTCTCTAATCTAGAAATGCTTGAATTTAGAATAATGTTAACAAAAATAGTTTCGGGTAGTATTCTGCCTGATGCACATAGTACAGTACAGTATTTATATTAATGTTTTCTTCTCCAACAATCTATATTGGGTAGCAGTCCTTGACTTAGAGCCAACTTGGTGGCTCAGCGGATAGTGCCCTGGGCCTGGAGTCAGGAAAACTTGAGTTCAAATGCAGTCTCAGATACTTACCAGCTGTGTGAACCTGGGCAAGTCACTTAATCTCTGCTTGTCTTAATCCACTGGAGAAGAAAATGGCAAACCACTCCAGTATCTTTGCCAAGAAAACTCCATGGTTGCTGTGATATGGTCCATGGGGTCACAAAGAGTGAGACAGGACTGAACAACAGCAACACAGTCCTTTCCCTATTGTAGGGGGCTGACTGTAACTGCCTATTGTTTGCATGCTTTAAAATCAAGGCAACGTGCTCTCTTTCTTTTTTCTGTGAGGTTTTAGAAACTGTGCCAAGGAATATACCGACAATGAACACTTACTCGCTAAAGGCTGTTTTATTGATGCATGCTGGAACTAATATGCCATATCTTGGGGAAGCCACAAAGGGACCCAGCACTCTCTAAGTCCAAGATGCCCAGCAGCATGGATTTACTGGAACTCATACCAAGGTGAGGTTGCCTAAACAACTTTCAAGACTTAAGCCTTTGTGCTGCAATGGTCCCCAAAGAAATTTACTGTGGTGAGCCTTGGATCTGTCAGAGCACAAGGAGACAGGCCAATAAAAACTTTTACAGAGCTGTTGAAATTGCTACTGCCTGTGGAGGTAATGCCAGGGATACAATAAATAGGACAAGACAGAGAGTCACTCAAATGTCTCATCTCAACAGCCGTCTATCCCATAGCGCTGGCTTTCCCAGGACCCCCATAAGCACCTAAGCCCCTCTGCTTGCTGGAATCTGTGCTTAACAGCCCTCTCCCTAACCATGTCACACAATGAGAATAACCCTATAATAAAGGGCTCTTGAGTCATGAGCCTCTCTGGCAGTCTGGTGAAGCCTATACACCACTTCTCGGAATATTTTTTTTAATTCATAACTGAAGGAAATGCTAGATTTCTGTCAGAGGTTAGTGAAAATAAAGAGGCAATTTTTTCACAGACCCTTTGAAATCTACCCCTGAATCCCTTGAGGATCTGCAGACCCCAGGTTAAGAACCCTTGCTATGATATAAATGACTATAAAGTGGAGACGTGCAAATGCTTACCTAAGAAATGCTCTGTGACTGATGGCTGTTGTTATTGAGAAGAGATGGAGGCCAGCATGGGGCTGGGTAGCACTGAAGATAAAGGCTCATAGACCTCTCCTATTCCCCACTACTCACAACTTTTCCTTAATAATAATAATAATGATGATGATGATAATAATACGAGGGGCAGCTAGATGGCGCAGTAAGTAGAGCACCAGCCCTGGAGTCAGGAGGACCTGAGTTCAAATTCGGCCTCAGACACTTAACACACTTACTAGCTGTGTGACCTTGGGCAAGTCACTTAACCCCAATTGTCCTGCCTTCCACCCTCCAAAAAAAATAATTATGGCTAATATTTTCATTGTGCTTACTATGTCTCAAGTACTGTATTAAGTGATTTCCAAATATGCATTTGATCCTCACAAAAAACCCTGGAAAGGTAGGTCATATTATTGTCCCCACTTTACAGATAAGGGGGCTGGGGCAAATGGGGGTTAAGTGACTTGCCCGAGTCACTTCTCTTTTGTTTCCCCTCTCCATCCATCTCTTGACATCTCCCTCATTTTTTCTCCAGCATGTTTTCTTGCTCTGTTTTTCCTCTCCTTCTTTTATCTTTCTCTCCTGCTCACTTCTTAATGCCCTATGGCATTCAGAGCTGGTGTGAAACATAAGTCCATGCAGCTGACCATGGCATAGAGGATTAATGACTGGGCTTAGGGTCAGGAGACCAGGGTTTAATCCTTGCATCTGCCATTTACTATCTGTGTGTCTTGGGCAAGTCAAATCATTTCTCAGAAATGCTATAAAATGAGGGGGATGTGTCCAATGATCTCTGGGGTCCTTTCTGGTTCTAAAATCCCATTATGCCAAGTGAAATGCTTCCCTCTTACCTAGGGGGACACCAGGAAGAAAAAAGTGTCTCGATGGATTCTTTTTCCTGTGACCCTTTTTGAAAACGGTCTTTCTCAGATTTGGGATCTGTCCCCCCACTCCCTCCATCTGCCCCTCGGATTAGGAGAAATTACACCATCTGTGGGTTCTTAGAAAGATTCTATTTCTTTATTTTTCGTTGTCATTTACCTGACTATCCTATTCCAATTAAATATTTTGCTGTTAGGGGAGAGGGTGAGGAGCAAAGATTCTTCCAAATGATAAATTATGTTGTATAGAAAGCAGAAAATAGTCAGGTGTCAATTAATCTGACGGACACGAAAACAAGAGAAATTATGAGGCAATAACAATACAAGTTCTGAGAAGAGAAGGGAGACTAGCTACTTGACTTGTGACATCGGTCAGCTTGTTTCTTTTCTCTGAGTCTCAGTTTCCCCATCTGTGTAATGAGGATGGATTAGATAACCTCGAAGGTCCCTTTAAGAGAATCTGTGATTCTGCAATGCTGAGATAATTCTACAAAGCTCTAAGGAGCTCCTTGGACCGAGCAAAGGTACCGTTACAATTGACACCATTATATCTGAATAGAGAGACGATAACAAGCACAGACAGAATAATACACCTTGCACTTGTATGGTGTTTTAGACTTTTCAAAGGATTTTCAAATATATCACCTCACTTGGACCATACAAGAACCCTGTAAGGAGGGTGGGGAATCGTCATAATACCATTTCTGCATCACAGATAAGGAGACAGAAGCATGGAAAGGTTAGGTGACTTGCCCAAAATCGCACGACCCATTTACATCATATCTGAAACTAGGCCTCTGGTCTCCTGAAGCACAACCCAGTGCCTTTTCAACCTTAACAGCACAAGGTGGGATGACCAGACCAGAGTATCTATTTTTTCTCTGATGCCTTGTCGGTTTGGGCCTACAACCTCCACGCCAAACTATGCACCTGCTGCCTCTTACCTGAGTGCTAGAGGGCCCAACAGCTCGCCGTGGAACCTTGATGTCAAAGCCACCCTTTGGGTCCTTTTCCCCTCTCAGGCAAGGGTCGTTGGGTGGTTCTCGACCTCCCTCCCAGTCGCAGATTGTTTTCCGAATAGCCTGTAGGACGCTGGAGCAGGAAGGGACATGAAATGAGACCCGGTGCTCCAAGAGAGGAAATTAAACTCATATGCAGGGAAGTAACTTGGGTGGAAGATCATAGAGTCATAGACATGAAACTAGAAGGAGCTTTAAGAAGCCATCTAGTCCAGCCCCTCATTTTGCAGGTGAGGAAACTGAGGCCCAAGGTAACAAAGGTAGGCAGCGTCAGGGGCAGGACTCGCACCCAGGTCCTCTGATTTCAGAGCTTTTCCCCCTGTATCACAGAGACTGGACCCATTAAGGTGCTTACAGCTTGGGTATTTTTTTCATTTTGGGTGGAAGGGAAATCTCGCTTTTCAGGCCTTTCTGGCTAAACTCCTTCCTCTGTTACCTGGACTGCCCTGATGAAGGTGGCCCAGCTCCTACACAGGGAAACACACCTGGTTTGTCCAAGCACCACAGCACATGGGAATCTGCTAAGGAATCAGGATGGGGAGCTAATGAAGGGTGTTGTTTCCTTAAGCCTTCAACCTCTAGAAATCCCATAGGAAAGGCAGAGGCGGGGTCCTAGTGTGGATACTGTCACTAACCTGATGAGGACATTCTTCTTCTTCCTCACAGCCTGCCTCAGGGGCTCCCTCAGGGTCACCTGGGCAAAGTCCTGCAGGGCAGCATAGATGGTGTTCCTGATGGCCTGGTTAAAGACGCTCTCCATTCTGCCCATGAGCACCTGTAGACCTTTGATCATAGCAATCACCTGGGCCAAGAACAAGTGTGAGAGTCAGTCACACCTAGCCCTCCTACAGCACATTCACCTGCCTTTGACTAGAATCATCAGGTAAAGTGAGAAGGGACGTTCAATCCGGGTCAGTCCTCTCATTTTACAGATGAAGAATTGAAGCACTGGGAAGTCAAGTGACTTGTCCAAGGCCATACAGGCAGTAAAATGACAGAGCTGGTATTCCAACCCACATACTTTGACTCCAAGACCATGCCGTCGTGTTGCATTTTGGGGGGGAGGGGGGCTGGTCCTATAATTTCATTTGTGTAGTGAGATCCTAGTGAGGAAACTCCCTCTACCGATGTAAAATCAGAAGCTATTCTGCAACTTAGAGCTTTGGAGACTTGCCTAAAACCGTAACGGATAATGTGACTGGCCCACAGTCACAAAGCTAGTATATGTCAGACACAGGACTTGAACCCAGGTCTTCCTGACTCAGAGGCTGGCCCTCCCTCCATTCCACCACACTGCCTGCCTGGGGCACTCTGAAGTGACAAAGCAGTGAACACTGTCCTTTCTTTGTTCTGGATAGCAAGCTTGGGTCAACGCACAGCACAGTGGACCTGGATTAATCCCCAAATTGCACTCGTTCTTTGTGGTTCCCAAGGGAGTCCCCAATCCTTCTGAGTCGTGACAGAAGTCATTTTCACAGTGAACAACCTTTGTTTGTTCCCCTTGGGGGCTGCACTTTATCCCTCGTGTCTCTACAAGGACAGCTGCTGCCCCACATTCATTTTTCCAAAGCACTGTCTAACCACGATATCCTTGAGGTCAGTAGGACGAGGATTATCACAATTCCATTTTTACTTATTAATTTTTTTGTTTTAAAGAAAACGGAAGGAAATGAGAGAAAGGTCAAGGGCATGACCAAGGTCACACAATGAGTTAGTAAAGCTGGGATGAGAATGCAACAATCCTGACCCCGACTCTGAGTTTGTCTTCTGGATGACAAAAATAATTCCCACTTAGGAAGTGCTTTAATGTTAACAAAGTTCCTTCCTTACAACGACCTGTGAGGTGTCCCTTCTCCCAATAGAGAGATAGAGGACAATGGAGGAGGAATGTGGTAAATGCAATCAGACAAGGTCTCTGTGCCCATTGGTCTCCCTTAAATGTTTTTATTTGTTACAAGAAGGCTTTGGTGGAGGGGGAGGAGAGGGGAAGAGGTTAAAGGGAATAGGCTATAAAACAAGATGCTGCTACCTTCCTTGCTGTAGAGAGGTGAGAGACTGCCAAATCAGAATAGTGTATATATCTGTAGACAAAAAGAGGTTTTGTTTGGGTTTTTTTGTTATGTAGATGGGGAAGGGGGCAAGGGAAAGAAATGACTGTAATTTAAAGATAAAAATCATTAGTTAAACATTTTTAAAGGTGTCAGTATAACTGGAAAAAAAACAACAGAAGAAGACCTCTAAGTAGAGGTTGTTGTTGTTTGTCCTTTGTTCTTGAAGAGGACTGTGACATCAGGAAGGTGATGCCATGACTTGCAAGTGAATTGGATTTAAGTGAGGGCGGGCTGTGCAAAGTCACCAGCCTCACTTTCTCCTCCAAAGCCATCTGGGTGCAGATGGTCCAAGATACAGATCAGGATGACTGGAGATGGCCCCAGAGGCAGTGGGAGACCTTGGCTTTTTAAAGCTAAGGTCTTTCCTAGGTCGAAGTTTGACTGAGACAGTGCCCATTCAGTGATTAAGGCTAGTTGAGAAATGAGGCAAAGAATGGCCTCTTTTACCTAGTTAAAAAAAATATATGTGTGTGTGTGTATGTATATATGTATATAATGGGGGGAAGAGGGCAGGGAGGAGACAGAAAAGGGTCCCAGCCTTGGCATTCCATCTCAACCCGTGCAGTTCACAAAATTAGGAAAGGTTCACAGAGCTGCAAGAACTTAAACTAAGCCTTGAAGGAAAGGTAGACCTTAGACAAGGGAAACAAAGAGAGGAGGGCATGTCAGGAAGAGGGGGAAGCAAAAATAGTGAGGTGGGAATATATGAGGCAACTTTGGGAAGAGTTAGGAACTAGCCTGCTAAAGTGGATGGTTTGTATAGTGGGAATAAGTTGAAACAAGTGACTGGGACCTAGCTGTGTGACCGTAAGTCACTTCATGCCTCAGTTTCCCCATCCATAAAAGGGGTTGTACTAGATGACTTCTAAAGCCTTTTTCACTTCTAACATTTTGGAAATTCTCTCTCTGTCTCTCTTTCTTGGTGCCCTAGTTAATTCTCAAAGACTATAAGTTACAGACAATTTCTCAGTTTACATTAATATATAGAGGGACTGTGCCTAGATTGAGGAAATACAGATGTGGTATATAGACATATATCTAAGTCCCTGGGCCTCTCAAAAGTGCACATTCTTCTGTTTTGGTCAGGACCTCATCTGGGTAGAGAACTCCTGATAAGATGGATCACAGCATCAATTTAGAACTGAAAGGGATGTTAGAAATCATCTAGTCCAAACCCACCTAGGTGGTGCAGCGGATAGAGTGCCAGGCCTAGAATCTGGAATACCGGAGTTCAAATTTGGCCTCAGGCACTTACTAGCTATATGACCCTGGGAAAGTCACTTAACCCTGTTTGCCTCAGTTTGCTTATCTGTAAAATGAGCCGGAGCAGAGAATGGCAAACCACTCCAGTATCTCTGGCCAAGAAAACCCCAAATGAGGTCATGAAAAGTTGGACACGACTGAACAGCAATCTGAACCCCTGCTTTCACAGATGAAGGACTGGGGCCCAGAGAAGTTGTAACTTGCCTAAGGTCCCTCCACAGGTAGAGTGAATGGCAGTGCCAGGATTTGGACCCAGGTCCTTAGATTCCAAATCCAGCATTCTGTCCACTGTATCAACCTGCCATCCTGCAGATTATAGTTTTAGAGAGGTGCCTGGAGCTCTGAGAACTCAAGTGACTTGTCCAGGGTCACACTGCCAATATGTTTCAGGAGGGAGACTTGAATTCTGCTAATCCTTACTCAGGGGTCGGCTCTCTATTCTCTATCTCTTGGAGCCTCAATGTAGACCCTAGTGAGGTCTACAAGTGTATTTCCCTGCAAGAGGCGTTGTGGTCCAGCGGACATATCACTGACTCCAGCGTGATATGCCTTGGGTTTGAATCTCAGCTTAACTATTTACCGCCTGTAGGACCCTGGACAAGTCACTGAAAGTCTTTGGGCCTCAGTTCCCTCATCTGCGAAATGATGGGCAATCTTGAAGGATCTTTCCAGCTCTAAAGTCTGTGACACCAAGGGCTGATACCTGTGGTAAGCAAGATCTTGAACTAAATGATGACCCCTCGATGAGAATGGGCTGCATTAAATTTCTAAATCTCCAAACACACACTAGGTTGGAGGCTGCCACAAAGTTTAAACACACACCCAGATGAACCAGGTCAGCTGCAGCCAAGCCTATTCAGCTGAGCGCAGTCAGTATTCATAAAGACTTGTTGGCCATTGATTAATCCTGATGGAATGAGAAGAGAGGGGTGATTCTACAACCATTTCCTCCTATTCTCTACCCCCACCTCACCCCCACCCCCATCTTATAGCTGTCTCTATGGCTGCAAAGGAAGGCAACCTTCAGGAGGCTCTCCTGTGGACCCCAGCAGCGCCTCCAGCTCTGAGACTGGATGACATCACAACTTGGTTGTTCTCAGTCCTTTATGCCTCAGGATTAATGAGTTTCAGATCCTGGCCTGGGAACAACTTTTGTTCCCAGTTAGGACCATAAAGGGACAAATGGGGCACTAGGAGCCTGGGGGGAGGAGGGAGAAGGTATACCAAGAGGGCAAAAGATAGGAAAGGAAGGTTAACAAGAAATATTTGTAGATGACCACGATGTGCAAGTGGGAGATAAACCCAAAAAGGTGGGTTGGGGCCATTCGGTGAAGGCCATAGGGTGCCACGAACATAGAAATTGTACTTCGGGCCTTGGCCTAGATGCACCATTCTAAACATTGCTGTCCAGCATGAGAAGGGAGATGCTCACCTCCACAAACGCAAACTTTTCCTCGCTAGTGTAGTTGTAGCGGGTTGCTCTCTCATACTCCTCGGCTGTGCCGGGGCAGTCCTTGTTGCAGAACTTGTCAGTAGGGTGAACCAGCTTCCAGGAGTACTGGGGAGGGGAACACACCAGGCTGTTGTTAAAGGCCAGATGGACGGGAGGGAGACGCTGGGGTCGGAGTGGAGGTCACTTACCACCTCCATGACGTGGGCGCTCCACTTGGAGAGCAGCTGAAGCCCCCGCAAAGCCAGATCAAAGAGCTCCCTGTACTCTTCATCGGACTTCTGGCTGTCTAATCCAGAACCAGTCACCACCTGGAGAACATCACCCAACAAGGGGGTCAGGCCAATCTGCACATTCATCCCTCCCACCCCAGACCCGGCTCTGCTCTTGTTTCTAGCTCAGGTCTCTTTCTTAAGGAAACAGGCCTTTTTTTCTGCATTCATTTCTACTTGCCTCAGGGGTACATGGGAAGAGCAATGGTACCAGGTGCAGGGAACACTTCCTCTACCACAGTATCTTCTCTGCATATAATCTTATATAATTATAATCTTAGAGAGTCGCCTAGAGCAATGAGAGGTCATGTGACTTGCCAGGATCACAGAGCTGGTGTGCGTCAAATGCAGGACTTGAACCTAGGTCTTCCTACTCTAAGGTCAGTTGTCCATCCACTGGCGCTTATCTTGGACAGCGCTGCTGCTGAATGCTACTAACCCATTATAGACAGAATCGCAGAAAGGTAGGATAATAGGCCCAGAATTCAAAGGGACCTTATGGAACATCTAGCCCAGCCATACCCTCCTCTGTACAAACTTTCACTTTCCTACCTTATCTTGTCATTCCTTCACCTGTACTGCCCTTCCCCCTTCTCTAGCCCATCAAACACTTATCCATCCTTCAAGGGCCAGCCCAACCCCCACACCTCTGTCAAACCCTCGGTAACCACTCAGCCCAAAGTGACCTTTTCCTCCTCCGACCTCCATCCCCACATTACCTCCCTTCGTCTGACAGTTATCACATGCTGCCTCACATTAGCTGTGTTTTTTTTAACGTGCCTTATTTCCTCAGACAAAATTATAAACAAGTTCTTTTTGGGCAGAAACTATGTGTTTTATTTTTTATCTATCCCACCTCCCCACAGTGCCTGTGAAAGTATCAAACACGTAGTGGGAACTTAATCACTACCCGACTAACTGCTGACTGAAAAATGGACCAAATCAAAACATAGCATCAAAGTGCCAAGAATGGCAGCTGAAGGTCCTAATCAATTATTTCTGTAGTCTTGACTATGGCTGGTTAGAACACAGTGCAATACGACCATTATTGTAGATTTGAGCCCTGTGGGATGTTTGCTTTGTTTTGCTTCATGGCCATGATGAAATACCAGGGTACAGTGTTTGGGTGCTAGACTTAGGGTCAATTAGACTTGAATTTAAATGATATGATGCTGGGCAAGTCAATTAACCTAACTGTGCCTCAGTTTCCTCATCTGTAATATGAGGTGGGTGGCCTCAATGACCTCAAAGGTCCCTTCTACCTCTAAATCTACAATTCTATAACCCATAACCTATATTCTCCATGCCCAAGGCAGCCACCTTAAAAATCCAAGTCATATGTCACGCCCTTCTTTGCAGAGGGCTAAGGGAAGGGAATGACCACAAAGGCAGTTACAGGTATAGGGCATTGAACCTGCTGTCAGACTCTAGTAATACGTGGATCAGTTTTGCTTGTTGATGCTTTTTTCCTTTTTCTTTTTTTTTCTGTTACAAGAGATGACTCAGCTGGGCAGTAGAATATTTAGAAGTAAAGATGATATAAAAACAAAAGCTAACAATATTTTAAATGCAAGTCACTGGCCACAATATGATGAGAGGATATAAATGGTAACTCATCACTACTGAAGAAAAAACAACCGCAAACCTGTGACCTACTGACAGCATATGTTTTTAGTCCCAGCGTATGTGGTCCAAAATAGATTCTAAAAGTCCTTTTGAAACTCTCTCATCTTGGCCGAATATGAAAAACTTGGGGGAAAGCTAAAGGCGTCTCCTTCTTTGGTGCAAAGAATACTGCGGAGAATTCAAGAGTGTGCAAGAATTGGCTTCAATTGGCCCCTGAGAGCTAATTGTTAAATTTTCATTGTGAGCACGTACACCTCAGAAATCTGTAGATGTTACAAATTTATCATTCTGTTGATTTATCATTCTGTTGATTGTCTAGACTTAAGAAGGCGATGGAGAAAATGTCAGTAATGCAGATTAAATTTAAAAGTGTATCACAGTACTTTTTTTTCCCCTTGGAGAGCCACTTGTTAAAACATTTACCAGCATAACTCTGACAGTAATCCTCAGGCTCTGACCTCTTCCTCACTTGGTCATGTCTACAAGCTTTCAGAATTTGTCCTTTTTCCTTTCTCTCCTGCATTCTCTCATTTTTTCTTGTTTTCTCTCTCTGCTTCTGTCACTCTTTCTGTCTCTGCCTCCGTCTCCCTCTCTCCCTTTCTCCTTCCCTTTCCCTCTCGGGGGCAGCGAACTTCTCTGCTGCCTCTTGGTCCCTTTTTTGCCTTCCCACACCCAATCCCAGTAGCCCTGGGCCAGGGCTCACCTCACTGTTGCTATAGCGAGCGAGCTCGGAGATGAAGCGGATGTGGTCATCCCGGATCTGGACCATCTGCTCACAGATGTTGTACTGGGGGCTGATGCTGCTCTGTGTGCATGTCCACCTGGACAGAAAAGCATGGGGTCTGAGTAGGCACCCAGCATCACACTCATGGGTGGGGCAGAGTCCTTCTGTTCAGAAGCCGCTTCTTTTGTATCCATCAGTCTGTCACTATGGCCCTCTTGGGGCTTTGGAACAAGCAAGGATCCATGAACATGATACATCTCAGTCAGCATGGCCAGGGGAACCTGCTAAGCCAACTATGTGAAGGACCCACAGTGGAGTGGGTCAGTCTTTTTGCTTCCTCTTCTCTGAGGCATGTGGAATCCCTAGGAAACTAGCTTCTACATACGTAGGACCATCTTCTGCTGACCACCACAACCCTCTTTGAGGCAGCCCCTCCCCACTGTGTACTTACCTGACAGGGAGGAGGGGTGAGAACATGGCCAACCCTCTCCTCAACTACTCTCCAGGACTTCTGGTGACTGTAGAAAGGCAGTGCAAGCTGTGCAATGTGCCAGTACCATTATGCTACCATCCTGGGGATGCATCTTTATTTGGGATGGGGGCATAGCTTTGGGATAGGTGCATCAGAGTGGAGAAACTCCACGCTTCACAAGCCCATCACTTATGTGGAATCACTATGGAAGAGCGATACCATGCTGCTGACCACATGCTGTTTATTTTTCTTCTTTTCACACCAAATGATTTCCCTTTGGTCCAGAAAACCTCCAGAATTGGAAGTGAAGCCCCTGTCTCTCTTTATAAATACTGGAGAAGGGGAAGAGTGATCCTGAATCCTAAGCTAGGGCTAGAAAAGAGCTTAGAGATCCTCCGGCTTGGCTTCCTTGTTTGGCATAATGTGTCAGCATGTACAGTAGAGGAAAGAGCCCTGAATCTCTAAGCAGAGGAGTTTGAATTCGGGCCCTGCTTAGGATTAGTCATTTAACCTCTCTGGGCCTCAGTTTTTGTCATCTGTGAAGTGAGGGTATTTAAACAGATGATTTCTAATGTTCCTTTCAGCCCTATACCTGCAATCCTATTAAACTGGAGGCCCAGAAAGAGGGGCTTTGTTTGCCCAGTGTCATAAAGTCAGTTTTTATCAGAGCCAGGACTAGAACCCAGGTCTCCTAATGCTGGCCCACTTCTCCTCATCAATCTAGATATAACTACAGCACCTGCCTTCACCCTTAACTTCTTCTCTCTGAGAACTCATGTACACTTGGGAAAAATGAGTTTGAAGTTCTCAACTTGGTGCCCATCTCAAAAAATCTCTGCACGCAATGTGATAACACAGTGGGCAGCACTGGCTAGGGAGAGACAAAAGGCATCATCATCACCATCATCGCCATCGCTATTACTATTTTCAGCCATTTACATAGTGATGTAAGGTTTGCTTCGCATGCATTATCCTATTACAGAGACTCATCTGGCCTACTTTGGCTGGCACAGGCCAATGTGATCTGACAGTTCTTTGTGTACCCAGAACTTCCCACAGTGCCTGGCATATAGTAAATACAAAACACGCTTGTTGACTGAGTGATTGATTGATCTCTATCTCAGGTATAAGGCCTAAGGCAGGCTGAATTCAAGGATGCCACATCAGATTTCCTGGGATGCTTAAGCTCCTGGATTAAGCACTGCTGATAACTGTGCCACATGGTACAAAACGGGGTGATTTTGTGAGATGGGCTAAGATGAGAGTGTCAGACCCACTCCATATGCGGTAGGGTCCTCACCACATCTATGGCTAGAGGTAACTCACTCGTGGCACCCACACAGTTTCCAAAGCAAGCACTATTCCCAGTGCCATATCCTGCATTCCTCTCTAAGTCCTGAGTGGAGGGGGGCCTTCTTTGCTTCTTGGGGACACCCAAAGATATGGGGAGTGGCATGTCCTAACTTCACAGAGAGAGAGAGAGAGTGCTGTGGCTATGCTCTGAGCATGTTTGTACCCTGAGAACAAAGGGTGGGTAAAAAAGTGTTCAGAGCACGCCACCATGCACACCTGCACACTCACTCCTTGCCACGAGCCACGAGGCCACGAGCCCAGGAAGCATGACCTCGAAGGCCAGGTGCCAGGGGCTAAGGCTCGCATCCAGACCCCCACACACTCCCCAAGCCAGGGAGGGAGGAGAGGCCGAAGCTGCTCCCTCGGCCTCCCTGCCAGGTGGGACCACACAGGAGCCAAGAGACATTACGGCACGCACTCACTTGGATTTGTTCTCCTCATAGTGAGCACTGGTCTTAATGTATCTGGCCAATTCTATCTGCATATCGCCGAATAAGGGGACCACCTGCAGCTGCTGCAAAGGAAACAAAACACAATAACACAATAAGAGATGGAATGGGAAAGGTTCAGAGGGATTTTCTATGCTGGCAAAGGAGAAGAGGAGTGAGCATGAAGACAAGAGTGGTTCGCTCCCATGCAGAGGACTCCGTGTTCCCTCCTGTTGGTGGTAAGCCTCCTGGAGGCAGGAACTATTTCATTTTTGCTTTCATATCTAAGTACAGTATAGTGTCTTACATACTAAATACACATAGTAGCCACTTAATGTCTGTTGAATTAAACTGCTGGTTGAACGTAGGTCTATTGTAGCTTACGGATGTGAGCCCAGAACCGATGTCTAGGGATCCTTCTTTCAGGTACTATGATCCCCATTTTACAGAGAAGTAACTGAAGCCCAGGAAGATTCAGTAACCTGCCCAAAGTCACATAGCTAGTTAGTGGGCATGCCAACTTTAGAAACCCAAGCCTGATGCCAGGCCAGTGCTATGTCCTCTACACCACAGTACCTCTTCAAATTAGCAGAAAGACTCAGGACGATTTCCATTAATGTCAAGAACAAGCTGTTACTATTTCGTTTCACTAACAGAAGGAAGTTAGAGACTGGAGGGAATGCAATTGGGGGATGAAATTATAAAGCTGCAGAATTTTTTTTTCATGAAAACATAAAGGAATTTTAACTAAGAGAAGATATTGGAACTCAACATTCCAATCAATAAAGCATTAGAAGAGATCCTGGAAGGGTGTTCTCTTCCCTTAGGGATCTTTAAAAACGAGAGTCTAGTTGGACCATGAGACAGTTCTTCTTGGAGACACGGAACTGGATAAGATTATCTAATACATCAAGGTGCTTTCAGCACTTTCTGATCCCACCTAATTCAATGTGAAATCTCAGTTTGGTTCTTCCCATGGTATAATGCAAAAAGCCCTAAACCTGGAGCCAGAAAGTCTGGGTTCAAGTCCCAACTCTCCCAACGACAAGTTATATCACCTTGGGCCAAACATTTCAGCTCTGAGTCTCCTTCCTCACCTATAGAATGGTGAAACAATACCTGTCCTACATATCGTCCAGAGTCGTTGGGTCCAGATGAAAAAAATACACTCAAAATATCTACAAATTGTAAAGTATAATCCCAACATAAGCTATCAGTGCCTAGTATGTTTTTTGTATGCTACAGGTATTTACTCTATGGCTGAATGATTGTAGGAATGGAGGAGAGCCTTGCTTAAGCAGAAAATGAGACTAGGAGATGCCTCCTTCGATGACTTTTTCTGGATGACAGAGAGGGGATGTGGTGACTCAGAAAAAGCCTATCAACCACTACCTTCCTCATCGGACAGAGTCATGGACTATGGCTTGAAAGCTTCTATGCTGTATCTTCCAGCACCTTGAAAGCCCAAACCCAAATTCCATCCCATTGCATTTCTCCAGCTCTCCCTGTGTGTGCAGATGGTGGTGCTCTCATTTATCTCTTGGTTCTCTTGGACATAGGCAGCACTTCAGATGCTCTCAACCCCCTTGGTTCTCTGAGCGGCACCCCCTGCGGCAGAGAGCCTACTCTTCAGTTTCCCCACAGCCATCTGACCTGACCCCAACTGCAGGCACTGACCTTAAAGAACTTATCTATTTTGCTGAGGTTGATTCTCTTCTTGGCATCCAGTTTGTAAATGTTACTGACATTTCCATCCATCAAGTAGAGGCCAAAGCCCATGACCTAGAAGAAGAGGGGGGGAAAGCAAGAGAAGCTGGGCCCAAGACATCCCATGGCAGGCTCTCCTTGAAAGCCATTCTCTCAAAAGAATACATTTTAAAAAGCATATTATGCATTTCAGCTTCAAATAAGGAAAAGAAGCAAAAGGCTGAGCTCTAATTTCACTTTTTTACAAAGGCCTCAATTTCTCCTAAAGAGACACTGAATGTATAAGATATCACTTGAGGATCAATGCAAAGAAGTAGGTATGTTCAGCCTGGAGAAGAGAGCTAGGAGAGAATGTAATTGTTATCTGCCAATACAGGGTTTCCCAAAAGTCTTGGTGCAGAAACTGTACCAAGATTTTTTCAGACACTCTGCATTCGATGGTCTGTCATTTGGAAGTGGAATTAGTCACAGCTTAGAAGAACCAGAACCAATGAATGATTGGAAGCTGCATGAAGGTAGATTTCTTTTCAACATAATGTAAGACTTTCTAACAGAGCTAATCAACAGTAGAATAGGCAGCCTCACAAAGTAGTGAATCTCTTTTATGAGAGTCTTCAAGTGAAAGCTGGATAATTATTTGCTGCGGAAGTTGCAGAGATTTGTATTCAGGCAGAGGGTGAACTAGATCACCTCTCAGGTTCAGGGGATGACAGATTCAGAGACAAAAGGGACTTTCTCTTCAGACTGATATGCTGTAAGATGTTCCAACGGGCCACTCCCAACATTGTTAGATTTCAAAGAAGGCCTTTTTACAACTTTCACAGGCATCCTTGGTCAGAGATCATTTTTCTAATGCTCTCCTGGATTTTAGATTGTTTTTCTTTCCCATAGTATACCCTAAGTTTCTTCATAAGACACCACCTTTAGGGAATGACCTTTATGAAATAAAAGGAGAGAAAATGGATAGAAAGAAAAAAAACATGCCCTTCCCCTAGGCAAAATTTTCCCTTGGTAGGTAAGAGCACATAAGTTCCCACTGAAAAATCTAAGGAAAAAGTTTCCCTCAATACATCCTTAAATGGCGGGCATCTTTCTGTTCAGTGTATTGGTAAGGTATCTCCACCTGGTGGTGGCAGAGGATAATACACTGACATGGAGACAGTGGGACAGATTATTTTTTTTATCATTGTACCTGAAATGACTGATGATGATGATGGTGACGATGACTGACATTTATGCATCTACTATGTCCACGGCACTATATGTCAACCTCTTTACAATTATTACCTTATTTTATTCTCACAATAACCCAAGGAAGTAGGGGATACTATTATCTCCATTTTGCAGATGAGGAAACTGAGGTGAACAGGTTAAGTCACAAAGCTTATAAGTGAGGCCAGATTCGGGTCTTTCTGACTTCAGGCCCGGAGTTCGCTCTGTCCACTGTGCTACCTAACTGGCCTGTATGATAGATTTAAAAGGAGAAGATGACAAAGACGACTTAGAAAAGAAGGATTGAAGGTAGCGGGTGGGAAAAGAGGGTGAAAGAGAGATACTGGTAAGGAAAGGAGTAATAATTGGAAAGTGAAATCTATGATTGCTTGGGCATCTGAGTTAAGTCTGGTTATTTGAAACAGCAAGGCCCTAGAAATGCTCTAACTGCAGCATGACCCTGGTGCCCCAGGTAGGAGGCCTCACTGTCCTGGGCAGTTCAAATAGGTTTGGGGAAGTGACCCATAAAATCAAACTCAGCTATAGAAAACTTGATGAAGAAAACTGAGATAGAAAAAACGAGTAGGGTCTCTCCTAAGGAGACCTCAAAGGAAATGAGGACATGAGGCATCAAGGGAGAAGACTGGCGTGGCTAGGATTCCTGAAAAGAGAGAGGCATTGGGAGGGAGACGGAGGACAGAGACAACTAGAGTGGGAGTTTAAACAAAAATGAAAATTCAGGTGAAGTGAAATTTTGAGAAAGAAGAAACAAGTCAAAATGGAGATGAGAGGGTTTGTTTGGTTTGGGCAATGGTGGTGGGGCTTGGCCCAGAACTCCTTGTAAGGAGACTCCATCTATCAATGCAGTTGGAACTCTCTCGGCAATTGTATCTTAGAGAGGCTTGCTGGACAATGAGAGATTAGAGGACGTGCCAGAGGTCACACGGCCAGGATGCATTAGAAGCAGGACGTGACCCTAGGTCTTCCTGAGCCAGCCTTCTATTCACCATGCCAAGCTGCCTTGAGAAACAGGGAACAAGGGAGTCAAACTGGAAACAAGAGTAAGGTAGAATAAATATGAGGTAGTCAGAGAAACATGGGAAAACCTGTACAAACAGATGTAAGGCAAAGACAGTAGAACCAGGAGAATAATATACATAATGACTACAATGATTAAAATGAAAATAAGACTGAAAGGCAGGAGATTCTGGGTTACCATGGTCAATCTGAGTCCCAGAGACAGCAGAATTCAGACAGCAAAATTTAGGCTATACACAAGGATTAATCTTGATTTCAAAGAATTGATATGGAAGAAAATGCCCTTCTCTCAGACATCCACGACAGGTGCTTTTGCTGTTAAGTAATAGTCTTATACATCCGTGCTATATTTTTTTGGATAACTATTTTTTTCTTTAGGATTCTATGGGGTTATTGGGAAGTAACAATGGTATAAAAAAGCATTTAGTAAGGCATCTTAAAAAATGAAGGAGAGGCTAGGAAAGGGGAAAACACAAGACAAGAAGACACATGATGAATAAACGTTTTACCTTAAGGAGCATATGTTTCTCACTGGGGGTTAGGTACATCTTATTCTCATAGTAATCCACACAGATATTGACAATGTCAGCCAGTAGCTCCTCATAGCCTGGGATCACCTCCAGTTGCTGATGGAGACACTGAAGAAAGCACCCACAGTGTTAGAGATACACACAAAACCTTTGCTCCTTCCTACCCAGGACCTTCCGTCTCCATGTGCAGACTCATCTGCCTCTGGAATGAGCCTCTGTAGTGTGATGGTGGAGAGCACCCACTAGGAGGTGAGACATTTGAGAAGCCAGAGAGTTGTGGGCAGCCCTGCTCCACCACGATGATAATAGAAGCACCGGCCAGCAGGAAACCAGTGAAGCTCATTGGGGTCCCTTTAAATGCCCAAAGGACAAATGGACAAATGGAGTTGGTGAGGGATTTCCATAAACTGGCATTACTGGGGCATCCATCGTCAGTGTCTAGATGAGACGGTGAAAGCACTAGTTCTTTGCAAAAGAAATTATTTCTCTTCCCAACTCTAAGCAGTATTATCCAACCAACTGAAGGCAAGATGGACAACGAAAACCCAGTCCTGGTAAAAGGGATTTGAGCATGACCGCTTTCCACAGAGGAACAGCTATCCTCAGGAGGTTCCCCGTTTTGTCTGATAACATGCCATTGAGGTCAGCTTGGGTTGAGTGACTGCCGCGAATGGCAGTGTTCTGGAAGGCCTGAGTTTGAATCCTGCCTCAGGCACATACTAGCTCAGTTTCGCTGCCTCTGTTTTCCCATCTATGAAATGGGGATAATAACAGCACCTACCTCACAGGATTGTTTTGAGGGTCAAATGAGATAATGAATGTAAGCATTTTAGAGCTTTTAAAAATGTTATACAGAAAGCCTAAGTTAGCTGTCATATACCTAGAAGCTAGAGACTAGTTAGAAGAAGATTACCAAAGGCTAACTTTTGGTAGAAAAGGAAGGCTGAAATCATAGTGGGATGGGTTTTCCCACTGGTTTTTTGGTTTTTATGGTAGCTTAAGGCTATTACAGAAAAGTAGACTGGTGAAGAGATGGTCTCTGTAACACAGGGACTAGGCTGGTTACTGACTACAAAACATTCCATTCATGGCATGCCTTCCCTTGCCCACCCAGAGTTAGCATTCCTGAGAACACTAACCCAGTAGGGAGGGAGAAGAGCGAAGGGGAAAAAGGGGAAGAAGGGAGGGGCAAGGGAGCCTGTGGTTGTCACCTGTGTGATCCTGTTATGGTTTGCCAGGAACATGGAGAGGTTCTGAGACTCCTGGATAGACTGGGGATCAGCCATCTTCCTCAGGAACTGGGCTGCTCTGAAATACAGAAAATCCCCTCAGAAAATTCCTCAGGAAAATCCTGGCACTGTGACTCTGAGCTGATCCTGAAGCTTTTCACCCTTTGTGTTTGTGTTGAAATGAAAGGCTGTGGGTTTCCTCAACTAGAAGAAGCATATTATGGGTTTATTTTTATGTACAAAGCAACTCCTTCCAGGGTCCAGTTGTGGCATCTCCTGCCCCATCTCCCCCAAACTTCATATTGTATCAAAAAACATGGTCTGCAAACCTCTGAGAAGCTGGGCCCTCACCCCAAGTGTCACCTAAGGCTCAGACCGTCGGACCTGTTAGAAAGTTTCAGCTATATCCCTCAGCTATATCCCTCTCCCCACCTGGAATGAAGGAGGGTGAGGCTTTGGGAAGGGGTTCCCCTGACCTCTTGTAGGCAGAGTGGTCATTCTTGACACTGCACTTCATGTTCTTCAGCTCATCGAGGACGGCGAACATGTTGATAAACTTGCCCAGGGTCAGGAGGTAGGCCTCAGAGACAAAGTCCTTCCTCCGTTCTGTGTGGCACAGTCTCTTCACCTCGCTGCAGAACCGCTCGATGGCCTTGCGCTGGAAAGCAATGCAAGAAAGGCTAGAGTGAACTGAAGACCAAGGTAGCCTGGAAGACAGCTGTTCCTGGAAGGCCTTACCTAAGCCCAGACCTGATTTCTAAGGTAGGGAGGAGTCCACGTGCCCCATGTTGCTTAAGTCAAGAGACTTATTCATTTAGCAAGGACCTATTGACACCACTGTTTTCCAGTTCTCTCCAGCACTAACCCTCTCCCCCAATCAGGTTATTCCTTTTCCTGTCTCCTGTACACCCTACGCCCATTCTGTTTCCATAGGCAAATTTTGTTCATGGGGAGAAGAGTGTATTAAGATATAGAGTCCTGGATAGGATCATAGACTCATGGCTGTAGAGTTGGAAGGGACCTTAGAGGCCAACTAGCCCAATCCATTATTTTACAGATGAGGAAATTGAGGCACAGGAAGCTTAAGTGACTTGACCAAGGTCATACAGCTAGTAAAGGTCTGAGGCAGGATTTGAACCTGGGTCTTCTTGTCTTTGACTAAATCCTATCTCAGATACTTGACTTGGGAGTAGGGAAGACACCAGTTCAAATCCCATCTCTCCTACTTATTAGATGTGTGACGTCTCTGAGACTCAGTTTTCTAACATATCATATGAGAATAATAAATAACTCCACGGGCTTTTTGTGAGAATAAAACGAGATATTAAATGTAAAGTGCTTTGCAAATATTAAAGCACAAATGAATGTGAATTGTTGCTATCTTTATTTTGGACCGGACCTGTGATTCCATTAATATAGAGAACTCCAGGTGAGAAAACTCCCTTTACTAAGCAGGTCACTGCTTACTTTGCAACTTATTGTCTTACAGAGTTATTTTTATTCATTTTACTTCCCTTGCTTAAAATTTCCATTCCCTCCCTCTTTTTGCCCCTCCTCCCTATCCTTCAAGGCCCAGCTCCAGGTCCATCCCCTTCCCTGGCACCTCCAGGACAGGAGTTAACTCTGGCCTTCCCTAAGCAGCTAATGTACTGAAGTCACAGGATCACAGATATGGAAATGGAAAGGACCTTAGACGGCATCTAGTCCATGCTCCTCATTTAACAGAAGAGGAAACTGAGGCCCAGAAAAGTGAAGTGACTTGCCCAAGGTGTCGACCTTGTAGGTATGAAGTAACAGAGCCAGCACGCAAACCGAGGTCACTGAACTCCAAACCCACAGCTCCTTCCACCCACTGCGTGTTTGTTACACATTTGTCAATTTCACTTCCTCTAACCTGTCGACTCTGTGAGGGCAGAGACCGTGCTCCTCGGCTTCTCTTGTGCCTGACACGCATGCTCTTCTGGCACCTACGGTGCTCGACAGACTCAGTCCCTAGCTGACTAAACCAAGATCCTTAGTTTGGTGTAACAGAGAAAGTAGAGATACCAGAGCAACAGATCCTTAGAGAGTGGCTTAAAGTCTGCAAGGTGTTTTGCACCTATTATCTCATTTGAGCCTCACAGCAACCCAATGAGGCGGGGACTAGCGGCATTATTATGGCATTTCACAGATGAGGAAACGTGTATGTAAAAATGAGGCTCAGCCTAGTTAAGGGACTTGTCTATAGTCATAAAGCTAGTAAGTGTCAGAAGAGAAATTTGAATCCAGGTTTTCCTGACAAGTCCAACATACTGTCATGTCTCTAAGATATGTGAAATGACCCCCACTTTGGTCTAACTGCTCTGAGTTGAAAGGTAGGCTTTCAAGTGCCTAGACCAAGAAAGCAATCTGTAAAATCTCTGCAACCATTTTATTAATATATATATATAAATTATATACACATATATGCATATATGTTGTATATGTGTGCCAGACATATAAAACAAAAATGTGTACATATTCATACATGCGTGTACACATAAAATAGAATTATATACACAAATGTGTATTGTGTGAACATATATAATATACACAATACACATAATATGTACACACAATATAACATGCACATGTTATATTATGTCTACATATGTGTGTGTCTACATATGATAAAATGCAATATATATGTGTGTGTATATACACATATATGTATTTATGCTTCAATATGGCTAAAATGGAAATATAATTTAATAAAGGTCTCTTAGAGTTTGTAAGGGTGTTTTGTATGTGGGCTTTTGGTTTCATTTTGTTTTTTAAATCAGTTCACCTTTTCCTATGGAAGACCCTGTTATCTTTTCTGCTTGATGAGAGGAGAATGCAATGATGAGATAGATAATGAGATGATGAGATAGTGTATGGCGGTAGGAAAAACACTGGCTTGCGTGGTTTCTGCTCCCAGCACTGCCACAGACTAGCCATGGGATTCAGGGCAGGTCACCTCCCCTTTCTGAGTCTCAGTTTCCCTGTCAGTAAAATGAGAGGAGGTAATGGTCTTGATGGTCTGTCTGTTCTAGGTTTAACCTGCGATGAAGTTTTGACCTCACACAAGGTAATCTCTCTGAGATTCATGGCCTCATCTGTAAAGTGGGGATGATATCTGTACTACATAGTTCACAAGTATCTAGGTGGCACAATGGATAGACTGTAGGACTTGGAATCAGGAAGACGAGTTCAAATCCTACCTCAGACACTCCCTAACCGTATGACCTCAGGAAAGTTGCTTACCTTCTCTCCGTGCCTCAGCTTCTTCATATGTAAAATGGGAATGATAATAGCCCCTGCCTAACAGGGTTTTTGTGAGGATCAAGAATTAAGATATATACCTTGTAAATGAGAGCTGTCATTACTGTTAGTTCACTCTAATGAGTCTTCAGCTTTGTGATAGACCATTTTTTCTATGACAGTAAACAAGTCACTTCCTCTTTCCCAACCTGAGTTTCATCATCTGTCAAAGGGAGAGTTGAGCTAGGTGCTCTCTAAAATCTCTTTAAGCTCTAAAGTTTTTAAAACATAAAGCCATACATTTTAATAGCTGTCAACAAAAAGCTACGGGCTCAGCAATCAGATTAATATGACCACCGCATCTGACAAGGGCATGCCAACCAGCTGCCCTATGAAGCAACTCAGTGACTCCCCATAAGAAAGCAGCCTTCCCTAGACACCACTCCCTGTAGGTATAATCTCCCACTATTTGAAGGTAAGCTCCTTGAGGGCAGGGATATCTCACTTTTATATGTGTGTTCCTAGTTTTGGGGGCAGCCAGGTGGCACGGTGGATAGAGTGCTGGGCCTGGAGTCAGGAAGACTCATCTTCATGAGTTCAAATGTGGCCTCACACACTTACTAACTGCGTGACCCTGGCCAAGTCACTTAACCCTGTTTGTCTCAGTTTCCTCACCTGTAAAATAAGCTAGAGAAGGAAATGGCAAACTACTCCAGTATCTCTGCCAAGAAAACACCAAGTGGGGTCGTGAAGAGTCAGACACGACTGAAACGACAACAAATTCCCTACTGAATTCACTGTTTAACACGCTGTCAGTTAGGCATAGAGTAAGCATTTAATAAATGCTGCGTTCATTCATTCACAGGCAGCTGGTGGCACAGTAGACAGAGTGCTGGGCATGGAGGCAGGAAGCCCTGAGTTCAAATCCATCCTCAAACATTAGCTGTATGACCCTAGGCAAATCATTTATCATCTTTTGGCCTCAGTTTCCTTAACTGTGAAATGGGGGAGGGAGGGTAATAATAGCACCTACCTCAAAAGTTTGTTAAGAAGACCAAATCAAACAATAGTTGGGTTTTTTAAGTGCTAAGAATAAATATTATCTAATTATTATATCATTATATATCATATATAATATCAGTATTAATACTATAATTATATTTTATTAATATTAGTTGATTAAAATTAATTAATATTAATAATAAATACAATATAAATTATACTATAATTAATTATATATGATATATAAATAATACAATAAATTAATAATAGATAATATGATAATAAATGTGTCTGACACATAGTAGGTACTATATAAATGTTTATTACTTTCCCTCATTCATTCATTCATTCATTCAATCCATCCAACCAAGCAAACTCAAAAAATAAAGAGCAAAATGTTACCCCAACCATCTATCCTTTAACAAGGCAGGACCAAATGAGTGAACAAACAATAAACAATTCTGACCCCCCAGTGCTTTTGTTCTGTGTCCCTTTCCAGGCTCACTTGAAGTTTTAACAGTCTGGTTTCTGTCTTCCTTTCTTACTTCCTCTTTTCTTCTTCCTTTTTTACACAGTTGCAGTCAGAGTGTTAAGGTCTGTTCTGCTGATTTCGATAAGCTGTGTATTCTTTAAGAAAGGAACTGAGTGTGTAGGTCCCTGATTCCTATTTGACCTGTTTCCTGGGGCAGGTGTCAAGTTCACTTTCCCTTCCCCTTTTGTAAAAGGGGAAGGTGAGGCCTCTCCAAAACAGTGGTCATTGAAGAACAATAATAAAGAGGATTGAAAAGCCCAGTCACCATCCACGCAGCCAAGTGACCCTGCGCCAGGTGGGGGTAGCTGTCAGAACACTGTCATGATTCCTCTTGTTATTACTTCTCCTCCCGCATGAGTGGATATGTTGATAACACACATTCCAATCATACTTTGCAAAGTGCTTTCGGATCCTAGATTTAGAGCTAGGAGGGACCTTAGAGCACATCTAATCCAATATGTGTGTGTGTGTGTGTGCGTGTGTATACACACACATACACATATACACACATATATATATACACACATACATACATACACGTGTATATATACACACATATACACACACGAATAGGTGTGTGTGTCTGTGTATAATCCTACAAATGAAGAAATCGAAGCCTAGAGAAATTAAGTGAATTGCCTAAGATCACATAGTAAGTGGTGGAGCCAGGATTTGAACCCAGATTCTCAGACTGTAAATTCAGTTCTCTCTCCACTGTACCAAGCTGCTTTCCTCACAATGACCCTATTTGGGAGGTCACGAAAACATTTCACAGATGAGGAAACTGACCCTCAGAGAAGTCAAGCGCCTTACATGGTCACATAGCTATGAAGCGATTGAAGTGGGATTCAAACCCAGGTCTCCTGACTCCAAGTCAGTTCAGCACTCTCCCCATTAGGCTACACTGCCTTCGTGTCTGTAAAGGGTGGGCACTTCCAAGGCAGTTAGGATATGTGAGGTGGCAGGAACCTGCAAACCCTTATCTTTGGAATAAGAAGATTCTTTGAAGATACCTTAGCACCCAGTCCCACCTCCAGGCCATGCCCTCACCTGAAAGTACATGAACTTCATCAGTTTGGTGACTTCTGGCTCCAACACCTCCACTGTCTTCTCATAGATCTCCACACGATTTGGCTGCTCGTTACATTTCACCTGTGAGGGGAGAAGAGGCCGTGGAGTGATGGATGTTTGGGGGATAACATAGGGGCGGAGGACCCTGGCTTGGCTGGGGGCTGGATGGACCCTGCAGAAGACCAGCGGAGACATGCAAACAGCCACATCCAAGAATTTCATCCTCCTTACATTCTTCCTTCTCTCTCTGTCCTGACTCAGATCTGTGTAAATATCTTCCCCTCCCACCTGGAAGGCCTGTCTCTTCTATTCTTACCACCACTCCCAATGCCCTTCCCCCGATTTTTGTTTTCCCAGTGGAAACAGATGGGCAGGGAACAGATTCTGGACAGGGGAGAATGCCCTATCCATCCTTCTCAGGGTGAGGCACAGAGGGCAAAATGCAGGAATATGCTGGTAAATGTTTAACAAGCAGCTCTTGGATGGGGGTGGGTGAGGATGTACACACAACACACTTTTAAGTTTGATCTTCATTATTAACATTTTCTCCATCACTTTTTCAAGTCTAGACAATCAACAAAACAATAAATCAAGCCCTGAATTGTAGAGTTTGCAAGTTTCCAAGTTGCACATTGAAAATTTAACTGCCTCCTGAGAGATGATTCAGGCTGGCTCTAGCACATCCATGGCTCCCAAATAGTGTTCCTTCTGCTCCATCACACTGCCCGCAACAACCCAGAGGAAAACCCTATCCCATATGTAGAGCTGGGCAGACTAGGAAGGGATCCTTGTTAGGGACCAAAAAGAAATCCATTTAATTGTCATGCTCTCTATGAACCACAGGCATTTACTTGATATGTCAAGACGGCATGGCGGCGCGGCTAAGGGGCTGGCCTCAGAGTTAGGACTCCCTGGGCTCGTCGCATCTGACACACACTGGCTGTGACAGTGGGCAAATCATTTAACCTTCAATGCCCCCACTCAACTTGCTAAGGCCAGAGGTTGTAGACCGGAGCCAATTTTCACTGGCAGGGGTTTCCTCAAGCAGAGGGCCTACGCTAATGAAATCTGGAACAAAAATTCAATAATAAAAAATGCGATAGTCTGCTACAGGGACACATGTAGTGGAAAGAGCACAGAATCTGGAGTCAAAAAATCTGGTTTGAATCCTGCCACCAGTAACCTTAGTCAAATCACTTCCTCTCTTCCGGCTGCATTTTCCTCATCTGTAAAAAGAGGGGGTAGGACAAGCTGATTTCTAAGGCTCCTTCAACCTCTAAATCCGGTGACCTTCTTTGTAAACCTCTGTGAATTCTTCTCCTGTCTGAGGAAGAGAATCTGTCCTTATATGCGACTATTTCTTGGTGTAACCCATTAGCCACCAAAGGGTGAGAAGAGGGAGAAGATGACCAGATTCCAGGACGCTTCTTACCTGGGGGATGGCCCTCGAACAGCTTCTCCAGGTGTAAAGCATGACTGCATATTCATGCCCTTCCTCTAACATTTCATTCTGAAACAAAGAGATAAATGTGTATGTTCCTGGGACCCCACACAATAGTGAGAAACAGTTCCTGCTCCCCCAGACTCTAAAAGAAGCTCCCAAATCCCTGTTCAGAACCCTGACTGCTCCCACAGTGAGTACTAATTTCCAGACAAATGATCCAACTGAAATTCAGCACAAATAAGAAGACTGCAGTGAGTGAATCATCCCTCTTCCTGGCCATCTCCACTAAGGTCATCATCTCTGCTTCCTTCCTTCTAGAACCTTGGACTTCACCCCAAGAACACCCTTAGGCTCTGACAGGTAATCTTCCACTAATTTTGTTTGGATCCAGGCCTCCATCTCACTTCCTAGCCTTCTCAAAGCCAAGCCTTCTGGGTGGGTGCCTGCCTTTCCACACATAGACAAATTCATATCCCCTTTATATGTTATCTTCCCCCGGTAGGATGTAAGCTTTCTGAGGTTTGGGGCTATTTTGCTTACTTAAATTTGTATCCTCAGCACTTTGCACAATGTCTGGCACAAAGTAAGTGCTTAATAAATATTCTATCTATCCCATTTATCTATCCATCCATCCACCCATCCATCTATCCATCCATGCTACCTACCTACCTATCATCCATCCATCCATCTACCTATTTATCTATCCACCTATCCCATCCATCCATCCATCCATCCATTCATCCAACTTTCTATCCATCCACCCTACCTACCTATATCCATCCATCCATCTATTTATCTATCTACTTATCCCATCCATCCATCCATCCATCCATCCATCCATCCATCCTTCTATCCATCTACCCATCCTACATATCATCCATCCATCTATCTATCTATCTATCTATCTATCTATCTATCTATCTATCTATCTATATTCCATTCATCTATCTATCCATCCATCCATCCATCTATCCATCCACCCTACCTACCTATCATCCATCTGTCTATCCATCTATCTAATTCATCCATCCATCCATCCATCCAACTATCTATCCATCCACCCTACCTATCATCCATCCATCTGTCTATCTATCTATCCCATTCATCTATCCATCCATCCAACTACCCATCCATTCACCCTACCTACCTATCATCCATCCATCCATCTATCTATCTATCTATCTATCTATCTATCTATCTATCTATCTATCTATCTATCTAATGTATCTATCTCATTCATATAACTATTTATCCACCTACCTACCTACCATCTATTTATCTATCTATCCATCAATTTATCCATCCATCTATCCTGCCAAGTCACACTTGCATCTGAAAAAATAAAATTACATAGATTATTTTCGATCTGTAATAATAAAAAAAGAGATGTGGAATGTTGTAGTGTACAGAGAGCTGGCCTGAGAGTCAAATCCAGCCTCTGATACACATTGACTGTGTGATCTTTGCCAAGTCACTTAACTTCTTAGTGTGTCAGACAACTGTCTAAGTTATAGAACACTTGCTGTTCTGCACTGGAAGCTGAGAGAAAACTATGGCAGTGAAATCATAGGTCTGGTGAATAATAACAATAATAAAATCCACAAAATGCACTTATTTCATCAGACATTAGCTACCAATCCTCTTCATACCACTTTGCCTATCTATTGCCTCCCACCTCTAGTTATGACTTTCTGTACTTCAACCTCATGCCTCAGCTGCAATCTCACTTTGGAACCTCCCTCAGGACCTGGGACCTCCTCGTTCTGGAGTTTCCATCCTCCATATGGGTCACCTTCTCCCAGTGATGAGTTCCTCCAAGGCCTTTCATTTTGGGGAGCAGTCAAGGTGGGCCGACCTTCATTCCCCTCCCATCTCTGCTTCTGACTTTCCAAACTTCAGTACTATGCCTTAAATACAGTCTCACCCCAAAATGTACTTCAGCACCTGGGGCCTCCTCATCCTGGAGCATCTATCTACTCCTAGCCTTTCTCATCCTGAAACAATCCTCTGCCATATTGGCCCTCTTTTCCCATTTTCCATACTGGCCTCTTGGGGGGAGAAGGGAAGCTCCATTTGGGGAGGGGTCTAGGTCAGCAAACCCTCATCTCCCTCCCAGATAAAGTCAGCTTCTGACTTTACAGACTTTGATGTCATACTCCTGCAGGAATATCTTTCCTCCATTTCCCTTTTATGTTTTGTCTTCCCCCATTAGAATGTAAGATCTTTGAAAGCAGGAACTGGCTTCATTTTGCTTGTATTTTATTTATTTGTAGTTATTTATTATAACACAGTACCTGGAACAATTGCTTAATAAACGCTTGTTGACTATCTATCTATTAAAGTAGGCGCATGTAGCTAATTGTAGGAGTTGGTAGTGGTTAGGTTTTCTAAACAGCTCTACCCTTTACAGCAAATATTGTCTAGAATCAAATGTTTGATTCCTAGATTAGGTGCTTAAAAAAAGGAAGGAAGGAAGGAAGAAAAGAAAAAGGGAAGGGAAGGGAAAGAAGGACGAAAAGAAGGAAGGAAAAGGAAAAGGAGGGAGAGAGGGAGAAAAAAGGCAAAAGGCTCTGCACTGAGACCACAGAAGAGCAGCTGATAGAGTAAGACCCAGTCAGCAGGCATCCTTCTACCATTTGCCCCCAGAGTTCACATCAGAAAAGGAAACCCGTAAATGGGAGAGATGTTTCTCCACTCAACAGCACTTAACCCTTCCCCCCACCCCTCCACTCCCCTAGCAGGGTGGGTGCTGGTCATGTCCAGGCTGCGGTTGTTGGGAGGAGGCTCTGGATTTTCCATGTGTATAGAGGAGGAGGAGGAGGAGGAGGAGGAGGAGGAGGAGGAGGAGGAGGAGGAGGAGGAGGAGGAAGAGGAGGAGGAGGAGGAGCAGCTTCTTTGGAGCTAGAGCCGCCTGGGCTAATTGTTTTGCTTCACTACATGTGTGGATGAGAGGACACTCATTTCATTTTCTTCTGAACAGCAACACATTCTGATTTCTGACACTGAGGGATCCCAAGAGCTCTCCCGGCCCTTCGATTATTTAGATTGTAGTCTGGGCCCTTGGCTACTCTCAACGGGGCACTTTGTCATGGGCCATCTTGTACCCATCTCCAGTTGTATCAGATGGTAGTCTTGTCTCCCTTGTAAGCTGTGCAGGCAACCCTGTGGATGCAGGCTAGAGAACTAAAAGGAGAGTTAGAAATCATCTAACCCAACTCCCTCATTTTATACGTGAGTTAACTGAGGTCTAGAAAAATTAAGTGACTTGCCCAAGGTCACACAGAAGCAGAGCTACTGGGATTCAAATCGAATTCTTTTGTCTTATACTTCCCTGACATCCCCACAGAAGACAACATGGTACAGCAGGCAGAGGACCAGTCTTAGAGTCAGGATCAGTAAGGGTTCAGGTCCTGTCTCTGATACATACTGTCTGTGTGACCATAGGTAAGTCACAACTTCTTAGGCCCTCAGGTAAATAAGTTACAGACCAGTTGTCCATCTGCATTGAAGGAGGGAATACCCACACTGGGACTTCCCTACACTGATGAAACCACAGATCTGGACCAAAAAATAACCTTCCTCCCCACCTAGGCTTTATATATAAGGCGCTTTATATGTGTGTGTGTATGTGTGTGTATTTACTGAATTTAGTCCCAGAAACTTGCACTGAGTATGTGGCATAGTAGAATGGGTGCTGGATTTGGAGCAAGAGATTCTGGGTTTGAATCTTGGCTCTGCCACTTCTGACCCTGCACAAGTCACTTCACTTCCTGAGTTTCAGTTTCTTTGTCTGTAAATGGAGGGGGTTGGGCAAGATAATGTCTAAGGTCCCCTCCAGCTTTAAATCTATGATCTAGCAGTCTTCCTAATTATGTGCTCTGGTCTGGTTGGTCTTCTAGACAACTGCAAAAACGATTATTTAATTTTGATTGCAATGGGGAAGGTAGTCTGCTAGAATGGAAAGCGCTCTGGATTGAGGTTGATGAGATCCAGGATCTAGCCCTTATTCCACCAGTAAATGGCTATGTGTCAATAGTATGACACCTCACTTCTCTGAGTGTTCAGTCATTTTCCAGTCATGTCCAACTCTTTCTGATGCCCTTTGGATTTTTTTGGCAAAGATACCAGAATGGTTTGTCATTTCCTTCTCCAGTTCACTTTTCCAGTTGAGGAAACTGAGGCAACAAGGTTAAGTGACTTGCCCAGGGTCACAAAGCTAGTAAGTGTTTGAGGCCAGATTTGAACTCAGAAAGAGGCATCTTCCTAACTTCAGGCTCAGCACTCTATCCATTGTGTCGCCTAGCTGCCTACTTTTCTGTTCTTCATCTATAAAGTGAGGGGGTTGTGCAAAAGATACCTAAAGGTCCCTTCTAGTGCTGAAATTCTAGAATTCTTTGAGATATGTTTAATATTCTTGGAGTGTAGCTGACATTATCTACATTTCAGAATTAGCTACAGAAAACGTTTTCTGTTCTGGCTTTGAGGGCCCACCTTCATAAAACAATGCTCAACTGACTGACATTCATACTGTATGTAATATCTTCTTCATCTTTCTCCTCCTCCTTGCTCTGGCTGCTATACTTGTTTCCCTGTCCCCAAAGGGAAAGAAAAATTACACAGAAAAACAAGTTTTCATCAATCCACTCTATGCATTCCAAGCAGCCATAATGAAAGCTTTGATAAAATTGAGGTCCATTGAGCCATTTCATTCATCCATGATGCCCTCTACCCCACAACAATAAGTTATGTCTACGGTTTAAATAAGTCTACAGTAAATAAAGTCTACGGTCTTTGCCCCAGAATAGCTTGAGGAGACTAGACTTATTTGGGGAAAAGAAAAATATAAGAAAATATGACAGTATTAAATAAAAGGGAAAGATTACTGAAAGGGGGCAGTTGGAGAAGTTTTATCAGAGGTGGTAGGGCTGGAGGTGGGCCTTGAAGGATGGGAAAGACTTAGAGAGGAAGAGGGGAGAGAAGGCAACATGAACAATAGCAAGAAGTAGGGGTCAGTGAGCATGATATGAAGATGTTAGACAGGCAGGAGCTCTGGAAGAACGTGAACTGGGAAGACTGGCTAGAGCTGAGGATATTACTTCCCCCTGTCAGATGGCATGCCATATTCTCTCCAGCTTCAAAGATCTACATGTGTGTATATATATATATATATATATATATATCTATATATATGTGTGTGTGTGTGTGTGTGTGTACATGCAGATACATCTTCAGAGACTCACCATGCTGGAGTGCACTGTGGCCTGCTCAATGTACCTTGCGATGCCCGTCACGAAGGCATTCCGGTCCTCAAAGTTTGTGTCAAAGTTGGCCTGTGGAATAAGAAATGAGGAACAGGTGCTTTTCAGAAAAAAAACCTGGAAAGATTTGTATAAACTGATGCAAAGTGAAATAAGCAGAACCAGGAAAACACTGTACACAGTACTGGCAACATTGTGTGATGACCAGCTATGAATGACTTGGTTCTTCTCAGCCACACAACAATGCAAGACAAGTACAAAGGACTCATGAAGGAAAATGCTGTCCATATCCAGATAAAAAACTGATGGACTCAATGCAGATCGAATCTTATTTTTTTCACTTACTTTATTTTTTCTCATGTTTTTTTTTTCCTTTTGATCTGTTTCTTCCTCCATAACTGTGATGAATATGGAAATATGTTTTACATGATAGCATATGTATAAACTATATCAAATTGCCTACCATTTTCAGAAGAGGGAAGGAGAAGGAGGGAAGGAAGGAGGAAGAAAAATTTGAAACTCAAAATCTTGTATAAATGAATGCTAAAATTTTCCTTGATATGTAATTGTGGGAAAAAATGAAATCCTATTTAAAGTAAACAAAACAAAACAAAGTTGGCCTGCGGGAATCCAAAGCTTAGAAGTCACTGCCAGATAGGAAGAGAACAGTTCCAAGGGCATTAGATGTCTTCTGTTGAGTGGAGTTTGGCAACTGGGAATCTCATTGCTTCCACATGATACCCAGTTGAAACAGAACAGGTCATTGTGGCATGACCTTTACAAAGCAGGTTAAGGGAACTTCGGGGATGCTGGTAACCAGGCAGAATCTTCCAGCACTTGGAGTGATGGCATTCTCCCCAACCAGAAAGTACCCTGCCAAAACCAAAGCCAGGTGCAAAAAAACAATTGGGCTTCCAAAGGGGAGAATGTTCCTCCATGCCCTTCTCATTTCCACCAATCAAGGGACAGATCAGTCAATCAGCCAATAAGCATTTATTAATCACCTACTATGTGCCAGGAATTGTGTTCTATGTGCCAGGAATTGTGCTAAGTGTAAGAAGTACAAAGACAAAGGTGAAAAAATCTTTGCCGTCAAGGAGTTTATATTCTATTGGATCAGGCTAAATACGCTAGTCAAGTCTGTATCATAACAATTATAACAGTTAGCATTTAGGTTTACAAAGCACTTCACATGCTTTCTCATGTTACCCTCACGGCAACTTTGAGAGGTAGGTATTATTACCCCCATATCACAGATGAGGAAACTGGAGCTAAGAGACCTTAAGTGACTTGCCTGAGTTAACACAGCTAATAGGTGTCTGAGGCAGGATTAGTACTCCTCTCTACTGAGCTACCTGGCTCCCATAAGTGTTATGTCAATAGGTGGTGAACTCCATGCCCAATATCCCTGAATAGGACCTTGGACAAAAAGAGTCCTCTGAAGTCCTCCTTCCAATAAGGTCACGGCATGTTGCGGTATGGCATGGAGATGATTCTAGGTGACTCTATATTTTACATGTATGCTATATGTAATTATGTGTGTAAATGGTGTGTCCTCCACTAGAATGTAAGCCTTTCGAGGGCAGGGACTGCTTGCCTTTGTACGCCCAGCGCTTAACACAGTGCCTTACGCAGAGTAAGTCCTTACTAAATGCTTATTAATCAATCAATTCTGAAGTATTGAAATGTTGGAAATAAGTATAGTACTGACAATCCACTAGCCCCTGGAATTATTTATCAGCCCACCATAGGCAGGCAAATGAATAAACCAACATGGTGGAAAGTTTAACTTGCCCAGACTGACATGGCCACTGGCTATTTGCAAGGCTAATTGGATCTGCATCAGGAGGCACCCCCCCCCCCCAGCTGCAGTTGCCTCCTTGGGTGAGCCAATCAATATTTATTACAAACATTCTCTTTGCACTTAAGTTAAAACAAACAACCATGACCCAAGCTCCACATACATGAAGGAAATGCAATTACCCATTTGGGGCTCCAGGGGTTTTTAAATTGCAATATTTAATTCATGAGGTCGGTGCTGCAGGTTGGTTCAGCCCCTGGAGCAGTAAGTGAGTTATCTGGGGTCACAGTATATCAGGGGAGGGGAGAAGGCCCTCAATACACTCTTCAGTCTATTCCTCCAGAAGAGCCAAGTCTAAGGTTAAGAGAGGTGGACAGCTGCCCAAGGCACCACCTAGGGTGGTATAATAAGGTACACTTTCTAATACAACTTTTCATAAATGCACATATCTTTCATGTCAGAAAATTCTACTCTTCATACTCCACAGGGATTTATTTTGTACTAAGGCAAGTTGTATACATTATGGTGAAGGCACAATTTCCTAATTTTGACTAGGGAGGATAAAGGCTTGCCTTGACCTTATCTACCACAGTCACTTACTAACCTGCACCTGGGAATGGACCTCCTAACTCATCACTTTTTACCTCCCTGAGACTGGCCTGGGTCTCCCTTTAACCCCCTTTAACTCCCTTTAACCCCCTTTAAGCCCCTTTAACTCCCTTTAACAGTTCCCTTTAACCGCCTATCTGCTTGTGAATCGATCTTGTCAAGGGATGCTTGAGCCCTGCTGCTCTGGGCCCGGTCCTGAAGGTACTTACTTGGTACATGATAGAAGACGGCGGGGGTTCGATGCATGGCTGCTGGTCGGGGAGAGGCAGCTCCTCCAACAGGTCCACATTGGACAGGGCATCTTCCAGGGTGACGTGCGTCGTCATGGTTCTGGCGTCTCAGTTCTGTTCTGGTTGCAGAGTGAGGGAAGAGGAGAGAACATTTGGAAACTTCAGATGTTGCCAGAAAGTCCTCCCCACCCCCACCCCCAGCCAATACACTGTAGCCAAGCTGAGGAAGGGGAAATTGCCTTACAATCAATTCCTGTAATTAGTGGTTCTTCAACGGAAACTCCTATGGGCATGGCCCCTGCTAAGTGACCAAGAGAAGTGACTTTATAGTATATGTTGAATGGGAACCAGGGACCTACACAGACATTTGCTTTCTGAATACATATCTTAGGTCAAAGGTTCTTGGCTTTTGTTGTGTCATGGATCCCTTTGGCAGTCTGATGAAGTCTATGGACCCCTTCTAAGAATAATGTTTTAAAATACATAAATATGCATATACAGGATTGAAAAGAAAACCTATTGCATAGAAATCATCCAAATATTTTTTTTAAAAGTTCACAGACCCCAGGTTAAGAACCTCTGTTGTAAAACACAGAACTTTAGAATTAGGAGTTTAGGGATCCTCTATTAAAATCACAGGATCCCATGACTTAGAAGAGACCACAGAGATCATCTCATTCAATGCCCCTCATTTTACAGACCATAATAATAACTCCCATTTGCCCAGTGCTTTAGAAAGTGCTTTTGTTTACGGCAGTTCTGTAAGGCAGCTAATATGAGTACCTCCCTTACCATTAAAATATAATGAGATAAAGAAATTGAGGTTGAGCAATTAATTATCACTGTTGAGATTTGAACTCTGGTCTTCTGGTTACAAATCTATTGTTCTTTCTGGTCCATTATATGGATAGGGAAACTGAGGCACAGAGAGGTAAAGTCATTCCTCCAAGGCAGGGGTTGAGAACCTGCTGCCTCGAGGATATATATGGGCCTCTAGGTCCTTGGGTGTAGCCTTTTGACTTAGTCCAAGTTTTACAGAACAAATCCTTTTATTAAGGGGATTTGTTCTGTGAAGTTTGGATTCAGTCAAAGGGCTACATGTGGCCTTGAGGGTGCAGGTTCTCCACCCCTGCTCCAAGGTGACATATACCCTATTAGACCTGGGAGGAAGGTGAGAACCAGAGAAGTTCAAAGGGCTATTCATGGACACACAGCTAGGAAGCATTGGAGTTAGACTCTGAATCCAGACCTTCTGACATCATGTGCTTTCATGTGTCTTTCAAATATGACACAGTTCCTAAAGTTGTATAGATATTAGGTTTGGTCTAAAAGAAATGAAATCCTGAAAAGCTGGGAGGACTTGTACGAACTGATCCAGAGTGAAGTGAGCAGAACCAGGAGAATGGTTTAAACAGGAACATTTTAAGACAACTGTGTAAACTCAAGAATTCTCATAAACATAATGACCAATGATGATTCTGGAGGCATCATTATAAAACATGATACCTACTTCTAGACAAAAAGGTGATAGACTCAGGGCACAGAAGGTGACATATTTTTTTGGACATGGTCAATACAAGTATTTGTTTTGATTTGTGTATTTGTTATGATTTCTGCTTTTCTTCCTTTAAAAAAATATATGTATGTATATATGTATATGTATACATATATAGGACATATAAATCTATATTTAAAAAATAAAAGAAATGAGATCTTGACAAATAAACCATTTTTTTCAAAGAAGGGAAAAAATTGTTTCCAGACATAAGTATTTGGAGAGTCACACTAACCAAATGAGGCCCAAATAAGAAATTATGTGTCCTGGGTAAGATCTTGTTGGCAGGGTGCAGCGCTTAGATGATCTGAAATGAGGTGGAAAGGAATTCTTCAGAAAAGGAGTTTCATTCCTGCATATCAATGTGCCTGATGTTGGAGAAAGTAAATAAAGGGAATGATGATAAATACTGATTAAATCATAAGGTACAACTAAACGGCCACAAGATGGAATTGGGTAACCATGATCCCTACTTTGTTTCACGAGCTGGGAGAAAACTTAGAGGACATTGAGTCCGGGGTTTCTTAAGCTTTTTTGTGTATTGGACCCCTTTGACAGTCTGTTTTATAATGCATAAATTAAGAAACATAGAATTACAAAGGAAAGCAATTATATTGAAATATGGTTATCAAATTTTTTTAAAGTTCACATACCAAAGGTTAAGAACCCCCTCTCCAACTCCACCCCCCAGAAAAATAACATACATAGGATTACAAAGGAAACCAATTATATTGAAAAATGGTTATAAATTTTTTTTCAAGTTTGTATACCCAGGGTTAAGAATCCCTCTTATTTTATAGATGAACAAACTGGGGACCTGGGGGATTGTAATTTGCCCAAAAGCATGCACCTAGTAACTGGAACTGGAACATGGGTCCTCTGGTTTCCTTTTTGATTAACAGCACTGCGTCAAAGGCTGGTGAAAAATCCAATTATACATTCAATATAGGCCTCATTCTCTCCCCTTTTACTATCATATTTTTATCTTTCTTTTCATGCTTAGATTAGTTCTAATAAATAGTGGAAGAAAAAAAAGGAAGGAAGGAAGGAAGAGAGAGAAAAGGAGAGAGGAAAGGAAGAAAGGAAGAAATGAGAAAAGAAGGAAGAAAGAAGGAAAAGAAAAAAGAAAGAAGAAAGGAAAGAAGAAAGAAAAAAGGAAGGAAGGGGGGGGTGGAAACAAGAAAAGGAAGGAAGGAAGGGAGAAAGAGGGAGAAAGGAACAAAGGAAGGAATGAGGGAATGAGAGAAAAAGAAAAGATGAAAGAAGAGAAAAAAAAACCAAAACAAAAACACCAACAGTCACCCACATGAGAGCAGAATCTAGTGGGCTGAGGCCAAGCCAAAGCAGATGCAAGGGCCGCTGATACCTTGGCAGTCCTGAACCCATATCCCTTTGGGACCATCCATATGAAAGGCCAACAGTGCCTGAACCTGATGAACTGAAGAATCTTCCTAAACCCCTGTGCAGATGACTGAACTATTTCACCCTTAAGCGCTTGTGTGAGTACATCTTCCTGTTATGAACTGTGGTAACAGCTAAAAGCCACAGCCCAACAAGGGCATACCATGTTCAGAGACAACTTCTCCTTCCTGTCCTCTGTGTACCACCCACTGGGTAACCTGACCTCCAGGGAGGCGGGAGGTAGCATGGTGAAGCCGAGACCACCCTGGCCTGGGAGCTGGCAGACCGGCACGCATCACCAATCCTGGCTGTGCTACTTATTTCCTTCTTCCTCATCTGTAAAACAAAGTTGAACTACTTCTAAGGTGCCTTACAGGGCAAGGCTTCTCTGATTCTTCTAGATACTTCGTTTCTTCTCCTGGGTTTCCCCAAAGCTTTCAATTTTTTTTTCTTTAAACCAGAATGGTGCTTGAGGACTGACTGGAAGTGAAATCAGAGGACCTGGTTCTGATCCTAGGTCGACTTGACTTTTAGCTTGCTTAACTAGCTGTGTGATGTGGAGCAAGTCTCTTAACCTCACGGCCTCGAAACTTTTAATCTGTAAAAGAGAGAGTGGGGTGGAGGTGGTTGTGGTTGAACTAGCTACAGTCCTATGTGTTGAGAGCCAATAAATAAATAAATGAGTGAATGAATGAATGAACTTACAAGGCAGGTAAATTAAGAGTGTGTATGCCTATGTATCGTTGTCCAGTTGTGTCTGACTCTTTGTGAACCCATTTGGTGTTTTCTTGGCAAAGATACTGGAGTGGTTTGCCATTTCCTTCTCCAGCTCATTTTACGAACGAGGAAACTGAAGCAAACAGGGTTAAATGACTTGCCCAGGGTCACACAGCTAGTAAGTGTCTGAGGCCAGATTTGAACTCAGGAAGATGAGTCTTCCTCACTCCAGGCCTATCCACTGCACCACCTAGCTGCCCCAATATATGTAGACACACACATATAAAGGATTCTTATGCCCTTTGCAAAAGCTGCTCTTGTGAATCATTTCTGAGTTTATTTACATCTGCTAACCTCCTGGGGGAGACTCGAGAAATCTAGCTTATATGTTACAAACTCTGCAGCCTGAAGACCAACCAGAAGAGAGAAAAAAAAGAGAAAAAAAAACCCTTGAAAATCCCATTAAATCCCATAGGTATTCATTAAGCACCCACTCTGCTCAAGGTATTGTGGAAATAAAAAGATATAAAATGACAGTTACTGATCTCAAGAAGCTTACACTCTATTAGAGATGGACTTAACCCGTATGCCAATAAGTATAACATTAGGCAGGTTGTCACATGGCGACGAAGAGCCCCAAAGTACTGGGGGAAAATGTGATGAGGCAGAGGATAGTTTCAGTTGCAGAGATCAAAGGAGTGCTCCATTGGAAGTGATGGCAATTTAGTGGAGCCTTCAAAAAGGAAAGAAGGAATTACACGAGCAGAAATGAGAAGGGAGTGATTACAGGCTTGGGGAACAGCCCTCAAGAGCAAGGGAACTCCAAGGCAGAGGACAGTGGAATGAAACCGGAGGAATGGGTCATAGTCTCATTACCTGAGATGGAGAGGTGTAAAGGTAAGTAATGTATATGTGTATGTGTATGTGCATGTATGTGTATATATATATATATATATATATATATATACATTATATGTATATGTGTATGTATATATACACATTATATGTATATGTGTGTGTGCACATATATGTGTGTGTTTATGTGTGTATACATAGATATGTATGTATGTGTATATGAAAAAGGGTACAAAGGTGGGCTGGAACCTCGAATGCCAGGCCACAGAATCTGTACGGCATATACACCATTTCAACTTTTCCAAATCAACTTTACACAGCAATCTTTGGCTCTTGCCCAAAGTGAGGTTTGCCTCTATGGTCTTGCTTATTTCTCCCGCTTGAGTTTCCAAGCTATTGTGGAAGCTTCCTGCTGAAGATGATTCGTGTTCTTTACCATTTGCACATGGAATAAGCCCAGCAAAACTGCAATCTCCCCATGTGTGGGAGGGCACAGATTTGTCTTAATAGGCAAGTCAGACGCTGTGGACTGGCACAGCTCGGGGAACCTAAGTATCCTTGGTTACACAGACGACAGGGCTGGTAATACATTTTCAGCGCCAGCCGTGGTAGGAGAAAGGACAGTGGCTCAGTCGGTCAACGAGGGCGCTGTGGGAACTTGGCTGTGGGACTGAAGAAATTCTGGCCCCGGAGCCCCAGCCTTGTTTAACACATTAGCAATGGCTTTGTATTAGAATCCCCTATTTCGTGTACTGGAAGGAAAAAAGGGAAAAGAAAAGTCTTGTCCTTGGGGTAGGAAACTAGTATCCTCGAGGACTCTGATGTAAATAATTAAAAAAATCTTTTAACCTCTGAAGCTTGGAAAAAGAGAAATTATAAATAATAATAAGGATGAGAGGTAGCACAGGTTAGTGAATGGAGGGCCAGTGCTAGAATCAGGAACACCTAAATGCAAGCCCTGCTTTGGACACACGCACACACGCACACATGCATGCACATGCACTCATGAACACATGACCTTGGACAGGTCACTTAACCTCTTGGTGTCTCAGGCACTCAAAGAATAAATTACAAACCACTGGGAAATCTGCATTAGTGGAGGGGATTTCCACACAGGGAATTCCACACACAGATACAATAGCAGATCTCTGCCTTGACATCATCACCCACCTCCCCAAAACAAGTAATAGTGTATGGCTACGTAAACATTGTGATTTTCCAAAAAAAAATTACACTCCTATTAATTGCATGTACAGCCCTTTTAGGTAGGAAGAGCAGAAATCTGTCTCCATTTGACAGATGGGAGAAATGAGCCACGAGAGGTAAAGTAAATTGTCCAGGGTTATGATGCTATAAGAATTAGAATCAGAAAAATAATTGAAGTCTTTTTAAAAAAATATAAACTTGACAAACATCAAAAAACATGAACATTTCCATAATTAAAGGACAGAAAAAATATGTTTATATATGAAACTGTAAATCTAGTATGTACAGATTTTTACTAGTATATATTACATTTAATAAGGTAGTATAAACACTGCCCTTCTTTTGTGCGTCCCCTTTTGGACTCCCTTTTGTTCTTTTCTGTATGTTTTTATAATGTTTCACTGATATTCTTTCTTCTTTTTAAAATCACTTTCCACTCCTATTCCCCTCTCTAAGCTCTTCTTGCTCTCCAAATAAAAGCTGTCCCTTATAACCAGCACATATAATCAAACAAAACAAATTCCTACTTTGGTCATGTCTACAAATGCATGTCTCATTCTGTACCTGTAGTCTCTGCCAATAGGTGGGAAACATGCTTGTTTCAGAATCAGTCTTTTGGACTTGTGACTTATCACTTTATTGATCTAATTCTTAAGTCTTTCAAAGTTGCCTTTCTTTATGACATTGTAATTACTATGAAAATTGTTCTCCTAACTCTGCTTACTTCCCTTTGCATCAGTTCATATAAGTCATCCCAGATTTCTCTGAATCCATGCCTTTCCCCATTTCTTACAGCGCAATAATATTCCATTAAATTTACATTCCATAGAACTCAGATTTTCTGATGATCACTCCTGCTCTGTCTTACCTAGATGGCACCTGCTTTTGCAATTCTTTTAAACGTGCCAAGTTTATTTTATTTAATTCATTGATTTATTAGCTAGAAACTGAACTTCTTGGCATAATAGTCTTTCTAAAGTGAAATATGATCATGTTTCTCAAAGCCTTTCAATGGCTCATCACTATTCACCAAATTAAGTCCTAACTCCTTAAGCATTCAAGATCCTCCATATTCTGACCCCAATTTACCTTTCCAAACTTTCTCCCCTTATTCTCTTTCATATATCTTAAACTCTAGCCAGACTGAATCACTTTCTTGTGATTCCCTTTCCTCCCATTCCTGTGCTTTTGCTCATCATTTTCTTGACCTAGATATCTTCCCAAACCCAACTGCAACTCCTTTGGTCAAAATAATCACTAACATACATACATACACATACATATACATATATGCCTATATATACCTATACACACACACACACACACACACACACACACACACACACACATATGTATGTATTGCTTAATGTGTGCCAGGCACTGTGTTAAGTGCTTTACAATTATTACCTCATCTGATCATCACAACAACCATAGGAGATAGGTGCTATAATAACCCCTATTTTGTGATAAAGAAACTGAGGCAAACAGGGATTAAGTAACTGGACCAGAGTCACACAGCTAGTAGGCGTCTGAGGCCTGATTTGAATTCAGGACTCTCTGACTCTGGGGTAGTTAGGTGGTGCCATGGATATGCTGGGCCTGAAGTCAGGAAGACTCATCTTCTTTAGTTCAAATCTAGCCTCAGATACTTAGTTTCTGTGTGACCCTGGGCAAGTCACTTAACCCCTATTTGCCTCAGTTCCTTGATCTGTAAAATGAGGACATGCTAGAGAAGGAAATGGTAAAACGCTCCAGCATCTTTGCCAAGAAAATCCCAAGGACAATGGCAATGGGGTCATGTAGAGTCAGACACAACTGAACAACAACTTTCTGACTCCAGGGCCAGCGATCTCTCCACTGCATCACCTAGCTGCCAGTCAGGACAGATTGAATGTCTTGATTTCTACAACCAAATATGAAGTCTCCCTCCTCCGAACACCCATGATCTTTTGTTCTTATCACTCCAATAACATCTTGTTCTCTTATTCTGCCTTGTATTCTAGTTACTTATGTATTGGTCTTTCCTCTGATTTTAAATGAAATGCAAAGAAGTGCCAACATTTCTTCACAAAGTGTGAAGAAATTCTTCCATCAAACTTGATAGAATTGAAAAGCAGCTGGACGCTAATGGCTAAAGGATCAGCCACGCCCCAGTGGCTCTTTAAAAACCAAGACACGTTTCTTTGGGATTCAGTCAAGGCTGGAGACAGCTATGACAAGTATGAGCTCTGGCAGTTGAGAAATGAGCCACATACAGAAGAAGAACCCAGTTCTTGAAAGGCAGTAACTCCTTGGAAGAAAGGGGATTCTCTCTCCTTCCTCCTCCCCATTAGCTCTGGTGTCTTCCAGTGGAACTACTTGCCCAGGAGGAGATCTAACCCATTGGGGGAAGCCCTGGGGAGCCCATCATAATAACATGCCAGCAAAAATGATGCATCCTTGGGAAGGGAAGTGAGGACACCACAAAAAAGGTGGATGTCAGGACCTTGCAGCATCAGAGTTGTCTTGGTCACATGTATTCCATAAGCACATGCCTCTCTAATGATGTACTCCATAGATGTGTCTAATCATCCTAGTAGTGCTGTGTGTATTTGTGAGAGAGTGGGCCCCATGTTTATGGGTAGAATGATTTGAAATAATAATGGCTAGTGTATACGCACACGCACACGCGCACACACACACAAACACACGTATACATAGGTCTCTTTTGATACTTACAACCACCCTTTTAAGTAGGTGCTGTAATAATCCCCATTTTACAGATGAGGAAACTGAGGCTGAAAGAGGTTAAGTGACTTGTCCAGGATCACCTATCTAGGAAGGATCTGAGGCTGGATTTGAACTCAGGTCTTTCTGACTCCGAGGCTAGCGCTCTTACCTAGTGGGCCACCTAGCTGTCTCTACTGTTCTTATAATGGCACCTCAGTAAATGCCTTTGCTTTGTGCTAATTATGTCCTCTGTGTGACTACTAAAAGTAAAAACACTAGTGGCAGCTTGTGAATTATAGTTTTGGGAATGCAGACCCACAGACCCTGGGGAGAGTCACTTCCCAGGTACCCAACCTCAGAGAACATGTTAGAGAGAGGAAGCCTCGGAGGGGATGCCACAGATGCAGAAACTGTTAAAGGAGGAAAGGGCCACAGGATTTATCTGGTCTAATCATCTCTTTTTAAAGATGAAGGATATGAGGTCCAGACAAAGGAACTGACTTAGCCCAGACCATATAGCTAAGCACAGCACAGGTGGAATAAGAAGCCAGGAGTCCGGATTTTGTGAAATGTTTACATGCTATTCTTGATTAAACTGCTAACCCCACTGTGCGTAATCATTACCAAATGATCTGAATTCCTGGTATCCATAGTAAATAAGCAGTTATGTGATGTAGCCCTGAGTCACACAGTGCAAAGAACATTGGACTCAGGGCCAAAAGGACCTTCTCTCCATTGAGTCACCACCCTAACCTCTCGGCCAGGCTACTGCTTTCCATGTCTATGGCCCTCCAATATATCCTCCACACGGCTGACAAAATGATATTCCAAAAACACAGCTCTGACCATGTCACTCCCTGCTCCAGAAGCTTCTTTCGCCTCTGGGAGGGAATGCAAACTCCTTTCTTTGGTTTTTACAGGACATCACAGTCTGGATCTAGCCTCCCTTTGTAGGCTTATTTCTCATGACTCTCCTTTATCTGAACTAGCCAACCGGGCTCACTTGCTATTCCCCCCACACCCAAAACAATCCATTTCCCCACCTCCATGACTGCATAGGCTGTCTGCCATGGTATACCCTCCCTCCTTCATCCCAGAATCTTCCTACAGGAAACCAACTTGATTCCTACCTCTATTCCCCAAGGTGTTAGTGCCATTATCCTGGAAATTACTTGGTATCCACGTTGTATATACTTTGTATTTAACTGTCATTTTATATCTTCTACACCTTTCCCCTCCAATTGAACGGAAGGTCCTTGAGGGCAGGAACGGTTTCTTTTTTTTTAAGGCAGCTAGATGGCAAAGTGCACAAGGCCTAGAGTCAGGAAGTTGTTCAGTTGTTTCAGTTGTGTCCAACTCTTTCTTTCTGACTCCTTCTTGAGGTTTTCTCGGCAAAGATACTGAAATGATTTGCCATTTCCTTCTCCAGTTCATTTTACAGATGAGGAAATTGAGGCAAACAGGGGTAAGTCACTTGCCCAGGGTCACACAACTAGGAAGTGTCAGAGGCCAGTTTTGAACTTAGGTCTTTCTGCCTCCGGGCCCCAGTGCTCTATCCACTGTGCCACCTAGCTGCCTGGCCTCAGAGACTTTCCAGCTTTGTGACCCTAGGCTACATACTTAACCTTGGTCTGCCTCAGTTTCCTCACCTATAGAAATGGGGATGATAATAGCACCTACCTCACAGGTTTGTTGTGATGATCAAAGGAGATAATATTTATAAAGTGCTTGGCACATACGTGATTAACGAATGCTCGTTCCCTTCCCTTTGCATCCCCAGCATCTGGCACACAGTAGGTGTTTGATAGATGGTTTTGACAGCTGGTTTGACAGATGGCTGAATAAAGTTCCAGCTTCGATATTCACTAGCTGTGTAACCTAAGCCAAGTTGGATAAGCCCCGCTAGTAGAGGTATATTTACATATATGTCCTACCTCCCTTACAAGCTTGTAGTAAGGAAAACACATTATAAACCATTAAGCACTTAGAAAGACAAGTTATTATGAAGAGGATAAGTCTCCTCAATCTCCAGTTCTTCCCCAAAAGAACGTACCATTCTATCATTAACAAACTCTGAGTTTACTTTCCAGCTAGGGGCAGCTTCAAAATGCTAAGGATGGAAAGAAACTGAGCCGTCACTGAGCCAACAGGTGCCACAATCAATGAAGGCAAGACACGCCCACATCGTTCCTCTGAGCAACTTCCTGCCTTACCAGGCTTGAACCAAAGGGAGGTACCAGAGGAAGGGGCCCAAATACCTCTTCTCTTTATTTTTACCACAGATAGTCCATGGGGCTTCCCCAACCCAATCCGAAAAACTCCTGTGATGAGAAATCTCTAGGCCAGAAGAGAGAAAGGTACTCTGAGCTAATCAATTAGAATGTCTGAGATGATGGGGTTCTGTAACATGAAATGTAGCATGTGAGAGCTGGAAGGGAACTAGAACATGGAATGTTAAAGTTAGAAAGGAACCTAGAACTTAGGAGCTAAGAGCTAGAAATTACCTTAGAACAGAGATTCTCAAAGCTTGGTTTGGGGACCCCTAGAGGTCCCCAAAACCATTTCAGAGAGAGGGTCAGTGAGATCAAAACTATTTTCACAATGATACTAAGATGTTTAAATTCCTAATACAACAAAAGTTGATAGGTAAAACTCACATAAACAAATCTCTTTGGAATATCCTCAATAATTTTTAAGAATGTAAAGAGGTCCTGAGAAATTTGAGAGCCACTGCCTTAGAACAAGGAATGAATAATATCAGAGCTAGAAGAGATTTTAAAATATAGAATTTTAGAATTATAAGGCACCTTAGGACATACAATAGGGCAGGTCAGATCTGGAAGTAGACTTAGAACATAGAACATTAAAGATAGAAGAAACATAGACTCTAAGTGCTAGAGGGTACCTTACAATGTACAATGTCCAAGTTGGAAAAGACTTTAGAATGCAGAATGTCTGAGGTAAAAAGTATCTGAAAGGTCATCTAGTCCGACCCACTCATTCTATAGATTTTATAGACATTTGGCCCAGAATGGTGAAATGATTTGGTCAAGGTTACACCACTAGTGGAAGAACCAAGTCTCCTCCCTTCCCAGGCAGCATGGAAACTTTTACCATGAAAATCCAACGTGAATCAATTTACCAGGATAGGATGGATTGAGAGCAGGGTGTCTGATTTATACATAACCTCTGGTTGTTTTTTATGAGCTCTGAGGTTTGGTCTAGGTTCATTGTTTAACCTAGGTAACCCAGTTCTCAGTTTCTTTCTATGAATTTTTCTTATCAAAGGATTTCAGGCCGATGGAGGCAATCTAGCCTGATCAGTTTTATTTTTTCCTACATCAAGTCCTGAGATTGCATCTCTAATTTCAATCCAAGTATTTATTGTCTCCTAAGAAGCACTCGGAAGCAAACATCACATAGTGCATAGAGGGCCAGCCTTACAGTGATCGAGGCTTGGGCCCAGGTCTGTCTCTGACACTCACCATGTGACTGGGGGTGAATCAGAAACTCTTAGTGCCAGGAAAGCAACTCGTGAAGACTAAGTTACTGATGAGTTACTGAGTTGTCCTGGGGGAGGGCATTGCTGCCCAGGGAATGCCAATGAAATCACCAGATACAGATTTAAGACAAAACACTAAACACTGAGGCCTCTTGATCTTCGATTTCATTGGCCTAGGGAATTCCTCAATAGAGACCAGCATCTTCTCTGCAGTTTAGTCTTAGTTGCATAGACTTAGCACTGAGAGGTTAAGTATAAAAAGGTAAGAGCACTTGTATCTGTCAGATTCAATATTGGAGCTCAGGTCTTCCTGCCTCCAAGGCCAGCTCTTTATCTATCATGCCACACTGCCTCTCTCTTAGCTTCTTTGTTCAGTCACTTCAGTCACGTCTGATTCTTGAGTTTTCTTGGCAAAAATAATGGTGTGGTTTGTCATTTCTGTCTTCAGCTCATTTTACAGATGAGGAAACTGAGGCAAACAGGATGAAGTGCCTTGCTCAGGGCCACACAGCTAGTAAGTTTCTGAGGCCAGATTTGAACAGGGTAAATAGTGGGAGATAAAGTTGGACAGCTATGGTTTGGTCATATTTATTCTCCAAAGAGGACAGGCAAACCAAGGCATAACCCTGCATTTTTCTCCTAAATGGGTAAGAATCTTCTTGTACTGATCTCCCTATAGCCAAGTGACCGGGGTGGGGGGGGGGGAGATATGGGGTGGAGCAAGTGTTGTGAGAAGCAATCCCTCTCAAAATTTTGAAATTCCCTCTCAGTGATACTATCAAGGTTTCTGACTAAGAACAGATCTTCTCCACCGTCCAATGCTGGCTGAGTCCCTTAATTCCCTTTTGCATGAAAGGGGCTGAAGGTGAGGGTACAGCTGCTCAGCTGATCATCGTCAGTCCTTCTCTTCCACCAGGCAGACCAGAAGACCCCACCCTCTCTCTCCCCCTTCCTCCCTCGCCCCTCTCTTCCACCACCAGCACTCCAGGTCAGAGAGGAGCCCTGAACATGCTGTCATCTGAGCCTCAATGGAGAAGAAGCCCACCCAGATCAGCTTTCATAGGGGGATGGACAACTGAGTAGCACCACAAATGACTCCCCACTCTATTAACTAACTTGCTTCCTGTGTTGCTGTCAGGGTGGAGGGACCTTGCTGTTGATGATTTGGGCAATTGTGTCTGTGTGTGTGTGTGTGTGTGTGTGCCTGTGTGTGTGTCTGTGTCTGCATCTGTGTGTGTGTGTGAGAAAGAGAGAGAGAGAGAGAGAGAGAGACAGAAAGACAGACAGACAGACAGACAGAGAGATAGAAACAGAGAGACAGAGAGAAAGAGAGAGACAGACAGAGACAGATAGAGACAGAGAAAGAGAAAAAGAGACAGAAAAAGTGAGGTGTCACACTACTAGAATTACTTGCTGGTGGTCCCTTCTGAGCCTGTGTCCACATTTGCTACTGGCACCTTAGGCATCACCATAAAAGGGGCATCAGAAGATGACTAGACTGGACTAGAAGATCTCCCAGATCTCTTTCTTCTCTAAACTTTCTGCTGCTGTGATTCTAAATGCTTGTTGGGTCAACCAATAACCAAAGTACAGGTTTGCTAACTTTTTTTTTAAAGGGGGGGTGGTATCGTAAGGAGCTATTAGAATTGCCAGTTTGCCTCACTCTCAATAAGAAGCTGGACATCTAGCTCTTTTCCGTGAACTGATCAGATATTAAAATCTACAACCTACTCTGGTCATTCTATGGCCAACAGAAACCCTAAGGATAAGTGTGCCACATTTTGGCACACTCCTGGCTTTTTCATCTGCAGGTGCAATGTCCCTGAAAGCTTTAGTTACCTGCTTTGGACTTTAAATACCCTGCCAAGATTGGTCTTAAGGACCTAATTTTTTTGTAGAATATTAGGAAATTGTCTACTCAATGCACATTTCTTAAATCCACTACAAGGGTCAGCAACCTTTCAAGAGTCAGACCAAAGGTTCCAGTTTTTTTAAGAAAAAAATCATTATCTATTTTTAGCATTCTTTATTTTTTAAATTCTGAGTTCTGAATTCTCTCCCTTTTGCCTGCCCCTCCCTCACCCATGGGGAAGGCAAGAAATATGATATCAATTATATGTATGAAATCATGCAAAACATGTTTCCATATTAGCCATGTTGCAAAAAAAAAAGCAAGAAAAACAAAGTGAAAAAATTATGCTTCAATCTGCACTCAGACTCCATCAGTTCTTTCTCTGGAGGTAGAAAGCATTTTTTCATCATAAGTCCTCTGGGATTGTCTTGGATCATTGTATTGATCAGAGCAGCTAAGTCTTTCACAATTGATCATCCTTACAATACTGCTATTACTGTGTACAATGTCCTCCTGGTTCTGCGTGCTTCACTTTGAATCAGTTCATATATGTCTTCCCAGTTTTTTTCTGAAACCATCCTGCTCATCATTTCTTATAGCCCAATGGTATTTCATCACAATCAATCATATGCCAACTTGTTCAGCTATTCCCCAACTGATGGGCCTCCCCTCAATTTCCAATTTTTTGCCACCACAAAAAGAATCGCTATAAATATTTTCATACACATAGGTCCTTCTCCTTTTTTTTGGATCTCTTTGGCATAAAGATCTGGTAGTGGTATTGCTGGGTCAAAAGATGTGCAGTTTTATAGCCCTTTGGGCATAGTTCCAAATTGCTCTCCACAATGACTAGACCAGTTCACAACTCCAACAGTGCATTAGTGTCCCAATTTTTCTACATTCCCTCCAACATTTATCATTTTCCTCTTCTGTTATGTTGGTCAATCTGATAAGTGTGAGGTGGTACCTCAGAATTGTTTTAATTTGAATTTCTCTAATCAATAGTGATTTAGTACATTTTTTTCACATGACTACAGATAGCTTTGATTTCTTCTTCTGAAAACTGCCTTTTCATACCCTTTGACCTTTTATCAATCGTGGAGTGACTCATATTTTTTATAAATTTTACTCAGTTCCCTATATATTTGAGAAATGAGGCCCTTATCTGAGACACTGGCTATAAAAATTTTCCCCTTCATTTCTTGTTTTACTCCTAATCTTTGCTGCATTGGTTTTGGTTCCAGTTTTTTTTTCTTTAATGAAACAGAAAATACCTCCTTTTGGAGGTAAAATACCATCCTGTCTCAAATCTCTCCCCACTCCAGTTCATCCTCCACACAGCTGCCGAACTGATATTCCTGAAATACAGATCTGACCATATTACCCTCCAATTCAAAAAAACTTCAATAATCTCCTGTTAAATAATAAAGATTTTTTTTAAAAACATGGATGTCTACAGATACCCCCAAAGGATCTTTGGATAGATTTCAAGAGGTCTGTGGACTTGAATGGGGAAAAAAAAGAACCTGATTTTCACTCATCTATAACTGAAATTTATAATTTCCTCCCATTATTATTTTTAAAAAAATATTCTGAGGATGGATCCACAGGCTCTACCAAACTACTAGATGGGTCCATGACACACAAAAAACTTCTGTTTTAGAATAAAATACAAAATCCTCCAGCCTGGCATTTAGAGCTCCCACTTACTATAGGGTGTCCCTAAAGTCTGGACACATAGGCAAAAATATTTGGAATATTAACAGACCTTAGCCCCCTTGACTTCTTTTTCTGGGGTATGCTGAAGGAGAAGGTGTACTCAATGAAAATCACAGATGCAACACACTTGATCGAATGCATAAAGAGTAAATGTGCTAAAATTGACGGCAATGTGGTTATTGCATTGAGTTCATGTGAATCTTGCAAAGTGCATCAACCTTTGGATCACAAATCATATTGAAGATGTTATTTGTTAATATTCCAATTAAATAAAATGTTGCTGAAAATTTCATTCATTTCATTTCTTGAAAATATGCATTTTTGCCTATGTGCCCAGACTTTAGGAGCACCCTGTATTCTGGTTTTATTCCATATTAATCTCTTCCACATACTCTCCATTCCAGTCAAACTGTCTGATTAGCTGCTCCACGTATATGACCTTGCATCTCCAACCTGTCACTTTGCACAAACAGTCCCAGAATGTCTAGAACGCACCCCCTCTTTACCTCCACCTCGTAAAATCACTAGTTTCCTTTAAAGTTCGGTTCAAGGGCCACCTCCTAATACAAAGGCCATTCCTGATGCCTCCAGTTATCAGGACTGTGGCTGGCTATTGTTTATATCACCGTGTATGTACCCTGTGTGCAGGTTTTTTTATCCTATTAGAATGTAAGCTCCTTGAAGGAGGGTCTTATTTCCTTTTTGTCTCTGTAAGATACCCTCAGTACCTTGCCAGTCCCTTGTACAAAGTAGTTACTTACATGTTTGCTGGGTAGAAGTGAATTCTGAAGAGAGTGCTATACGAAAGGAGGCAGCGGGCGGCAATAAAGGATGTTTGCCATGCTATTCACTAATTTAAGAGGAGGAAGGGGAGCAAGAAAAGTCAGCCTTCAACTCTCATAGCTGAGAGCGGTTTTCACAGGCTGCACAGAGGTGGGAGTGAGGGAGCTGGGTCAGCACTCGATGTTGACACACGTGCTGGGAAATGACTGGTCTGTGTACACAGTCCTATGGTACGTGCTGTGGGGGATAAAAAAGGGATAGAAATGTGGTCTCTATTTGAGGCACTGAAATTCTAGTGCTAAGACAATAGGATTTAAATTCAGTTTGAAAGAACATTTGTGGGATGTTTCCCTCAAAGACGGACACAGAGCTTACTTGAATGCAGAGACTGTTTTATTTATCTTTACATTCCCCACAATGCATTGCACTTGGTAAATGCTTGTTTGAAGGAATGCTTGCATGCATGAATGAATGATAGGGGGTGACTTTAAACTGTGTACAGACCAAAGAGCAGCTGTGAAATTTGTCTTCCTTCTCCACCTTTCTCTAAGTTCCCTATATGTTGAAAACGTCATATTTGTTAAGGAGACAGGAGCCCTTTTAAGACACAAGATGTTACACTGTCCACAGTATGTTATTTGAAGACCCCACCCCTACCCTGGATTTTGTTTCAAGTCAGTTATGGCTTCACTCAAACCTATCCCTAAATCCTAGACTCTCTAAAGTTACCTAGTGACGACATGAATAATCAATCAGAGGGTGATAGATCCCAGTACTGTATTCCCATTCCCTAAATCACCTGGTTCTCTCGGGTCTCTCTACAGAGTCATGTTTACTTTCCAAATCCCTTGAAACCCAAGTTAATTGGTATCTGCTTTTCAGAGCATTACATAACAAGAATCCAAACCACCTCCACTGCAAACCAATCCCCAGGCAAGGGTGGATCCTCAAATCACTCCTAGCAATCCATGCTCTTAGCTGTTTCTGGCCCCTGGGAATTAGGGACTGGATACCATTCCACACAGGCCCTCACAGCCCTCTAAGTAATGCCTGAGGATGGGGAATCAATCTCTCAAACGTTCCCATTTGGATAGGCATCCCACACTCACACACTGAATGCTGAAATGTCTTTTTATACCCAAGACTTTTCCAAAAGCCATTTCAGAATTTCTTAATCACAAAGTCCTTTTCAGCCCTTCGGTCTCTCCACGGTACAGGCCACAATCCCCCCTTTTAGATCAATGTACAGTATGCAATTAATAAATAGTCTCTTGAGGAGTGGAAGGGCATCTGTCCAAATGGTTCTAACATTCAGGAATATCGTCATCATCCTTTCTATTCCTGTAGCATTTTTCTCCTAAGACTCTTTGCTTTACAGACATTATCTCATCTTTAGCATTTCACAGAACAGGCAGGTAGCAAGTGAGACCAATTCCATTTTGGAAATGAAAGAACAGAGAACAGAGAGGTTCTGGGGCTGGCTTAAGGTCACATAGCAAGTCAGTGATATAACTAGTCATGGGGAAATCCCTGGACCCCACACCACGGCTCTATTCATTAGTCCTAAACAGACACAAGCCTAGATTGCTTTTCTGCCTAGCACTTTTCTAAGTAGCAAAATGTTCCCTGAATCTCTCTTGTTGATTGCATAACATTGAGCATACAGGGGGGAAAATTCCTTCCTGACCTTCTGTTCTATGCTTTGAAATGTGAGAATTGCCTCAGCCTTTGCTTACATGGCTTTCTTTAGCTCTGGAATGTTTTCCTCCCCTCCTCTCTGTCTATTTAAATTTCATTCCATCTTCTAAGGTCTAGCTAAAGTCTTACCTCTTCCATAAAGTCATCCCTGACCCATGTTCCCTTTGCCATCTCTTTTCAGGCCTCAGAGAAGACTGAACTTCCTTACTTATTGAGGCTAGCTTCTCCAGGAATCCCCACAATGCTCCTATACAACCCAAGCCAGAGAAGTGCTCAAAAAAGATGCTGTTTCAGAAATTCTAGGTCACTAAAGGAAGCCTCAGAAGAGGTGGAAACCATGGTCAATGCTACTATGTCATTAGGCTGCTTGGGTGGCATTGAAGAACCCACTTGACCTCTGGAAAAAGGAAAAAAAAGCTTCCCAGCAAAGCTATCCTTGGGAGGAAGAAGTCCAGGACAACTCAAATTGTCAGCATCCCTCTGGCCCTTAATATCTGTAGCCAGTGAAACTGGGATAAAATGGACATGAAGAACAGTCTTGAAGGAAAAAGTGGACAAAAAGGGGCAATATATGTCCCAATAGGTGTATGTTATGGGATGGGGAAGGGGGGAGGAAGTAGTGGGGAATAGTACAGTAAAGGAAAACAACTGGATATATAGTCAGACAACCTGGGTTCAAAGCCTGGCTCTCTACTGTTTTCTAAGTGACCCAAGAGAACCTCACCTTACCTCATCTTACCTCTCCGGGCTTTACTTTCCAGACTGGATGATCCAAATATGTTACGTTGTTATGGCTGATGATCTTCAAGATTCTTTCTAACCTTAAATCCCATGATCCAACCTTGTGTGGGTGATAGCAGGTAGGGAGGGTTTAAATGGATGGGTGGATGGATGTACTACATGAATGATCATAGCACCCTACCACATAGGAGCTGAAAGGGAACTCAGAGGTCATCTACTCCAATCCTTCATTTTACGGTTTGGGAAACTAAGGTCCAGAGAGATAAGTGAGTGGTCAAAGTCCCACAGCAAGTTGATAACAAAGTCAGCACTAGAACTTAGATCTCCTAACTCTTCCCATCCCACGCCACAGGATTTTCTATCCAGCATTTAAAACCAGCTGGGAAGGGAAAAAAATCAATATTGTTTGGTAACAACTCCCTGGATCACTGACTAAAGGCATAGGCCTTGCAATTCAAAGGACCAATATATAGCCTTCTAAAGAAAGTTCTGCTCCTAAGAATGAGTGAGGATCTTAATAGCTCACATTTACATGGAACCCAAAGGTTTATGATGTTTCTTCTTCATAAGAATCTCTCTCAGTTTCGGTTTCCATAACCGTGGGACTAGATCATCTCCCTGGCCATTTCCAGTGCATAGGGAACGAACCTTGGAGCGAGGAGGACTGTGGAATCAGACACTGCCCAGCTGTGTGACACTGGGTGAGTCGATTAAACTCTTTGTGCCTCCATTTCCTTATCTGCACAATGATAGCACCTCCCTCCTACGGTTGTGAGGATCAAATGTGGACACGAAAAATGAAAAGTTAGACGGCAGGAGCTTTGCAAATCTTCAAGCACTCTATAAATGCTGGTTGTTGTTATTCCAGTCCTAAATGTTATAATCCTATGAGTTAGGTGGTATATTATTGTCCCCATTTGACGGAGAAGAAAATTGAGGCTCTGAGAGGCCAAATGAACCCAAATCTCTTGATTCCAAATCTAACATTTTTCACTACAACACACTTTAGATGAGACATAGAATCTCAGAAAGGATTCTGGAACTGAACAAAAATTCCCCCTATAACCTACCCCTCAAGTTGTTATCTAACCTCTGTTGGAAGACCTTTGATGAGAGGAAAACCTGAGGCCGCCCCTATCACTTTTGGACAGCTCTGATGGTTAGGAAATTTTTGTCCTTAGGTCAAACCTAAATCTGCTTCTTTTCAATTTCTCCCCACAGTTCTTAGTTCTGCCCTCTGGCCAGACAGAGCGAGTGATAGCCCTTCAAAGTCTTGGATACAGGGAGTTGTGACAGTGGAGCTGGAATAAGAAAGACCTGAGTTCAAATCCAGCCTCATACACTTACTGGCTGTGTGACCCTGGACAAGTCACCTAACTTCTGTCTGCCTCAGTTGTCTCATTTGCAAAAAAGGAAGATAATAACAGCAGCTGCCTCCCAGGGCTTTTGTGGGGATCAAATGAGACAATATTCATAAAGTACTTTGTGTTGCTTTGTTATGGGAATTTTTTGTTTCCTTTTATTATTTGGGACTCAGGGCCATTCCTCCTACAACTTTTGGTTAACTAAAAGTCTATTTTAATATTAACCTCACCTGACCAAAAGCTGTCCCATAGGATGTAAAAATTTACTTAAGAGCCTTAAGTATCCCTTAGTTAAGAAGCCAGAAGAAGAATCTCAACTGTCCCTGACTCCCTGGTAACATATAAATCCTCTCCCTCCTCAATTGGTCTATTTGTGAATCCTCTAAATGTAGTTTAGTCTGTAACCTGACTTAGTTTACCTGTGGAGTTTGTTTGACAAGGTTTGTCTCCTTGGGGAGTATATGAGATTATGACTTTCTTCAACTTTTATGACATTGAAGGAAGTACAGGATTATAGATCTATCTTGTTTTTAACTTTTATGGCCCAAGAGGAATATACAAAATCGCAATATGTAAAAGAAGTATTTCTTTGTCGTTCTGATATAATTTTGCCTATTAGAAGCCTTGTTAGAATCCTAATGATTCAGTTTTCTCTGAGGCCTGGATTTACGCTCGAGCAGAATAATAAAACCTGGGTTTTTACATCCATAATTTCTGCATGTGGTAAACGTATATTTGGCAGCATGTACCTACCATTTGAACTAGAGAGGAGATATTTCTCCCATAACCGCTTAAATCCTTGTATAAATGCTAGTTATTGTTATGAAGGCCTCCTTTCTCCAGGCTAAATAAACAACCTCAATTCCTAAATGATCCTCCTAAGGTGTGACATTGAGACCATCACTCTCCCACTCACCTCTGGCTCTCCAGAGGATCTCTCATCGTCATCTCTGGTTATCTTCCAGTTTATCAATATCATTCCCCAAATGTTCTTCCTAGAACTGAACCTGATACTACAGATATCGTCTGACCCAGTAGCTTGCACAGCCACCTCCCTATTCCTAGACACCATGCCTCTCTTAAAATATGAGTGAGGTAGACCGATGCCTGGGGTAATTACATAAAAATAAAAGGTTAAATCACACCAAAAACAGAGATACCCTCATGGTACCACCATCGAAACTAAAATCACCAGTTTGAAGGCCACCTACTGGAATTCTCTGCAGCCAACAGTGGTCCCCGGAACACTCTTTGAGATGATGCCAAATCTTCAAAGCTGGAGGTTGACAAATGTCAATTTGTGCCCTGTGCTAATTTTAGAAGAGCTGTTCCCAATGTTAATGAGCAGCCTGCTTTATTCCTTCCCAAATTTTGCTTGCTGGTCAGTGTCAGCAACACAGGCAATGCATTCTATGGGAAATGGAGCCTCCCAATGAATTAACACAGTGGGAATATGAATTATTAAGAAGGCACACTGCGTTCCTTATCTGCTCCCACTTTTCCTCCACTTCCCTTTTCCAGGTCTTTTATTTTTCCCTGTTCTCTCTCCTCTGGGACAGTTTCTTGTCTTAAATGACCCCCCACCCCCACCCTAAAACCTCAATATCATTTGATTTGTATTCAATCCTGACAATCAAGTAAGCTTAACCTATTGCTTAGAACAAGTTTTTGCCCCTCTGCTTTCCAGCATGTATCAAGCAGGAAGGCTTGGGTGCCTGTGGAGCCGGTCAGAACTGGCCAGGAAATATAATAAAAGAGCTTAGAGAAGAGGAGAGCTAATGCCACCAGGCAGGAGGCTCAGCGTTCAGAGCTGGCCAATGGCACCCAGCTTTGTAAGCACTAACACTGCCCTCTTTCCTTCTGCCTGAAAGCTAGGCCCTTTGCAGCAACAGCAGCAAGGAAAAATATGTAATTTTTTTTTGCGGGGGGGAAGACCAAATCCAGCTGATAACCTAATACAATTAGGTGCTAGGTAGGCACTTAGCAAATGCTTTCCAAGGATCAAATGACTCTTGGCGCTCTCTCTCTCTCTCTCTCTCTTTCTCTCTCTCTCTCTCTCTGTCTCTCTCAACACACACACACACACACACACACACACACACACACACACACACACACACCCCTCAGTGGACTAGTTTTATGACACTTTACCCTCACACTCATCTCCTCCCAGAATATAAACTCCTTGAAGGCCAGGACTATTTCATTCTCGTCTTTACACCCCCAGTACTTAGCATAGTACCTTGTACATAGTAAGGATTCAATGTTAAGCTTACCTGTGTGGCATGATTTCTGTACACTAGAAAGGCAAACCTATCCCTTTACACCCTACCAAACCAAGCTAATATTATTATTTTTTTTACTGCTGGAGTTTCATTTCTTTGGCTTAAAACTCTGTCATAGAATCACAGAATTTAGAGGCAGATGGAAACTTCGATGCCTTTAGTCCAACTCACTCCCCAGTTTTCCTGAGGCCCAGGTCATATGCTTGTCATACAGCCTGTAAATGACAGGGACTAATACTCCTGGACGAAGTAACGGGCAATTGTTTGTACATAACAGTCATACACACACATACATTCAAGTTAAAGCATTTAGCAGACTCTCCTGAGCAGTATTCAGAGGTCAGAGTAGTGACTGAGCATGAGGCCAGTAGATGCTGGCAGGTGGTGGAGGTGATTAGGGGTAAGGAAAACAAACTGCCAACCACACCATTTGGTCCAAGGCTGACAATCTCTCTGGTACTTCCCTACAAGTGATATTTCAAATTCATTCTATCCTTCCAAACTGTGAATGTCCTTGAATAACTTCCCATAAACAAACTCAGATTCACAGACCTGAAGGGACACACAATTAGGAGGTAGGTGAGGGAAAGTGACACTAGTATTCCCCTGACTAAGTGCCTCACTTGGGTGGGGGCGAGTCTCATCTCTTGCTACAGAATGTCACATGGCAGAGACTAAACAGTGCTGGTGGAAACTAGGTTAGGGAGGAGAAAGGCCTTTTTACCTTTCCTGGCTCTCAGTGGCCCAACATAGGCCAAACCACGTTTGAGGGGAAACCTTCAGAGCTAATGATTCCTCAGCATTCTCCAGGCATTTGTAGGTACATTGGCCCTACTTCTCAGCTGAGGAAACTGAGTCTTCTTGAGGTGAACTGACTGGCCCACAAACATACTCCACACCTGTGATGTGTTCACCTTCTCATCTGCTTGGTTCTGGCAGCCCACTCACTCTCTAGTCTCTTAGTTACATACACATGAAATTCTCCCTGAAAATTCAAGCTATCCCTGCACAATATCCCCCTACACAGTGGTTCTGCACAGTTTAGCATCAAATATATATAAACATATATATGTATGTATGTATATATATAGAATGTGTGCATGTACAGCCTTATATATTGCCATATATACATGTATTTATGCCATATATCATACATATATACTGTGTGAAGATGACTTTAGTGGGTGTTTAAATATGATATGGTTTGATACTGCCTTCAAGGATTTCACAGATCAATAAAAGGAATCTCAGCAAAGGTAGTTGTTAGGGGTACTAAACAAAATACTCCCTCAGTGCCAAGGGGAAAGTCTTTGGAAATAGGAACAAAACTGAAGACATCATAGGAGAGGGGAATAGAGTTGAGTTTTAAAGCATACATAAGAATTCAACAGGCAAAAGAGGGGGACATTCCAAACATGGGGAACAGCATGAGGGCCAAGGTGCTGAAGCATGAGAGCTCAGTTTGTCTCTGGGAGTTGTCCACTTTGGCTAGAGGGCACAATTCTCCCAGGGGAGAAATATGAGATAAAAAAGGGAAGAGAGGGTGGTTCGAGGTTGGGGAAGATGTATCAGGCAGAAGATCTTGATCTTTATCACCATGTAGAATGAGCCTAGTTTCCTAGGCTTATTTTCCTACCCACCCCTAAGACCACTGACTGGGAGGAGCCAATGAAGGCCTGAGACTTTATGGTGACAACAGTCTTCCTGTCTTAAGTCCCAGAGCTGTGACAAGCTATGGTTCTTTAGCCCTCTCCTGGACCTTCCCCGATGTCCCCTGCTACTCCCAGGCTCCCAGCTCAAGCTCCCACGTTTTCCTCAGTCCAGTAATGCACCCTAAATCTAAGGGCCACCAATGGCAGGGGCAGGGGGGGGAGCAGGGTGAGGGGGAAGGGCGGGTGCTGGGTGGGGGGCGGCCCTGGGCAGGAGCAGCAGCGGTGGCGGCGATGGCAGCAGAGGCGGCGGCTCGGGCTCTGCAGTAAACAAGGCGCGGGGATGCTGCCGTGCGGCCGCTGCAGGTGTCTCTAGGCATTGTGGGAGCGCCGCTTCCTCTCTCCCCTCCGCTCCCCCAGCCCTAGGGCCCGCACCTGCTGCAGCCAGACCCCTCCATGCCCCTGCCCCGGCTCTCCCGGGGGCCCGAGGTGGCCGGCAGGGCCCTGGACTGCCCCCTCTGCCCCCCGCCACCTCTCAGCAGAGGGGCTGTGTGCGCCCCGGCCCTTCGGGGCTCGCCTGGGGCCCAGATGCGGCCGCCGGGATGAAGGGGAGGGAGGGGCCGGAGCCAGCGCCGGCGCCGGCCCCGACGGACATCTGGGGAAGAGCGAGGGTGAAGCGCGGGGCCAGGACCCGCAGGGCCCTGACACCCAACCCGGCACAGCTCCGTGCGCCCCCGCGGGCGCTGTGCCCTGGGGATGCTGGAAAGCGGGCAGGGGGCTGCTGGGGCGGTCTTGCCCCTCTCTCCCTCCAGCTGCCGGTCCCCATCCCCATCCCCATCCCCACCTCCATCCACATCCTTACTGATCCTTGCCCCTGCTTTCGTCCTGAAGCCGCGCATCCCCCCGGGCTGCGCAGCCCCGGGCACCGCTTACCTGGCGTCTGGGGCTGGCGAGGTAGCCGCTGGGTCTGCGGCAGGTCCCCGGGAGCGGCCCACGGGTGCTGCGGTAGCCGGGGCCCGGGCCGGGGCCGGGGCTAGGGCCGGGGCTCAGGATGCTCTGGCTCCGGCTCCGCTCCGCGGGCGGCTCGGGGCCCCGCCTTCGCCCCCGCCCCCCTCCACCTCCCCCTTCTCCTCCTCCTGCCTCCGTATGTGTCACACAAAGAGCAGGAAATGGCCCTAGCGGCCGTGCTCTTCCCCAAGTGGCAGCGATCCTCTCACCTTGGACCCGCACGGGAGGGCGCAACGCCTCTAGATCTCTCCCCGCATCCGGGCCGGGCTCTGCCCCAGTCCCCAGGCCGGGTCCTGGGGCCTGACAGAGCAGGAGGCGGGGTCTGGGATGGGATTGTGCGTGAAATCTCTCATAGAGAAGGGACCGCGCAGCGCTGGAGCAAAGGGAGGGGAAGCAGCGGCGTGACAACAGCGTCTGGGGAGCTTCAAGCCCACGTAACTCAAGGGCCCACTGCAGCTGACCCCAGGCCCAAGGGCTCCAAAGTTTGAGAAGAACTGCACCTGCATGGGGTATCAAACATGTCAGGTCCCTCTGGGGAGACTGGCAGCTCTTAGGAGGTTGTTGTGTACCCTACCCTTTCTTCGTGCAGATATCCTGGTCTATATGCACACGACTCTTACTACTTTAGTGGTCCTGATTCTGGCATTCAAGGCCTTCCACAACCCAGCTCTAATCTGCCATCAGAGCCTGATCTTCTACTACCTTCTGTTCCAATATTCTACATTGCTTCTTTATTGACCAATCTCCATCCTCCCTATTTTCTTCCTGCCTTTTCCCATCTTACATCACCCCTCTCCTAGATCACCCCTCCCCCAATTCCTGAAATGGACACGGTGCAGTAGGCAGAGCACTGGCTTTGGTGTCAGTGGACCTGGGTTCAAATCCCACTTCAGATGTTTACTACTTGATTGTCACCTAATCTTCCTGGACCTCAGTTTACTCATCTGTAAAATTACTAGATGGCTTCTGGGGGTCCTGAGGGCTCTAGTCCTATGATCCTTCCATATCTTCCTGTGATGAAGTCCCTTCCTTCCAGACTTAAGTCACGTACTACCTTATCTGTAAAGCCTCCCTCGGTCATTCAACCATTTAACCATAAACATTATCTAATCCACATCTCTTCACCTTGTCCACAAGGGGAGCATGACAGACTGTCTAACACTTTGTTAAAATGTAGGTATACAGTATATTTCCAATGTCTAGCATAGGACATTACAGACCATATAGATGCTTACCAAAGGTTTATTGACTTGGGGGGAATAATGGTAGTACCTGGTCTGAGACTCAAAGTTCTTTCTTCATTCTGCACTAGGCCAACCCTGGGGCATAAATCATAGGATTATAGACTTACAGCTGGAAGGGAGCTCAGAGGCCATCTTGTCCAACTGCCTGGTTTTACAGTGGTGGAAACTGAAGTTCCTTGAAGTTAAATGGCTTGCCCAAGACTGCACAGATAGAGGCAGGATTCAAATCCAGGTCATCTGACTCCAAATCCAGTACTCTATCCATTGTACCATGCTTTAACTGTTCTGATCCCTAAACACTCTTCCTGGGGGAGAGAAAGTGCTCAGGAGTCAGGAGCTCTAATTTACCTTTCCTGCCTTATCTCACACCAAACTCCTACTTTAGCTTCTTTGCCCTTCAGGATTCTCCTCTCTAAAATGAAAAGTTTAGATTAGGTTATTTCTAAGGCTCCCTCCAGCTCTAATGTTCTGAGGGTATGAATACTTCACTGCCCTCAAAGGCATCACGAGACAAGGTACTCTCTTTCCTAAATATTTCTTTTTTAAATAAAATAAATTTTATTGATATCTTTTGTTTTCACATCATCTATATTTTCCAATATAGCATTGCTCTCTTCTACCTCCCAGAGAACCCTCCCCTATAACAAAGAAAAAAGAGGAGGAAAATTTTGCCCAACATATTAGAAAAACCCCGACATTAAATGCATTTCTAAAACTATAGTCCTTTGCCTCTATAAAGCAGTGTGTGTGTGTGTGTGTGTGTGTGTGTGTGTGTGTGTGTGAATTATTTAAATATTTCTTGAAAAAGCTGAGAAGGTCCCATAAATAGCCGTTCAAAGTACAATACACCATTTCCTATAGGGTTCATTTCTTCTCATTCTATAAAAAAATCAGCCAAAAACCAGCTTCCCCTGCCAATGGGAGCTGCACATTGTTAAAGAAAACTTAAGAGACTGAGTGTGTGTGGTTATAGTGGTTCGATAGCCAACTGTAGACTTTTGTAGATTTTCCACTTTGCCCATCATCTTTTAGGACCCAGGGATGTCCGATGCCACCTACTGGCCAGGTTCTCTTCTGCCTTCCCCGCCCCACCCCCACCCCCACCCCAAGCCAGAAGGAGGTTAAGGTTTTGAACAAAATGGGGGTGAGTGTGGGAGTATTTTATTTATAGTCCAGTGTGTGAATCTACATTTGCATTCCAAAACCAAGTGTCAGTGGTTCTTAGAATTTCCCTGACTATTCTGGGGTGCCCTTGCTTAGTTTCCCATTACTGTGTTTTATAATTACTGATTGACAGAGTAGCTTTCAAAGCTTTACTACCTGTTGCTATTTGTAACCACAGAAATGCAGATTCTCCAGGGGTTCAGATAGTTACTATATAAATAGCACCCAGTTTCCTGAAGGTCATAGGTTCATAGATTTAATGCTAGAAGGAACTTTAGAGAACATTTAGACCAACTCCCTCATCTTATTCGTTAAAAGTAAATTTTTTATTGATGCCTCCATCATTCTGGAAATACTAGCTCCATCATCCTCTACAGTGAGCGAGTCTGATGAGGCATGCAACATTGCCCACCCCACCTCCAAGGAGGGAGATAGGCTTTATTGTCTTCTCTGATATTATCGCTGGTCCTTCCGTTTCAGAGTCTGCCTCCTAGTGATCTCATTTACTTTGTTGTAAGCATTGTGTTGATTGTTCTTTAGGTTCTCCTTAATTGTCTCTGTATCACTTCAAATGCATCTTCCCAGGTTTCTGTGAATCAGTCCTTTCTTACTGCACAATTATATTCCATCACATTTTTATATCACAGTGGGCTTTTTGACCATCCCTCAATTGACAGGCACACCCCTTGCTCCCTGTTGCAGTACCACAAAGACTGTTACCATGCTTATTTTGATATGTTGGGCTTTTGTTCCTATCTTTGATCCCTCGTTTTATGAATAAAGAAACTAAAATGCAGAGAGATCATAGGATCAGAAGTCTAAAACCAGAAAAGGATCATGGGATTATCTTCTTAGAGTTGGAAGGTACCTGAGAAGCCATGTGGTTCAATCCCTTCACTTTACAGATAAGGAATAACTTGCCTGAATTCGCACAGGGAGAGCTGGAATTCAAACCTAGATCATTTTGCATTGGGTGAATTTCTAGCAATAAAGTTATTTAAAGAGTGCCCCCCACCCCCATTCCTATTCTGGCCAAGCAGCTCACACAGACACCAGCTTTTAAGATGAGCCTTCTGGCTACCAGAAGGTCCCCTGTGGATCACCGATACTCCAGGGACCACCGCCTCAGAGTGGCTTAACAAAGAACATTCATTCTTGGAAGTCCTAGTTTCTCTCCTCAATGACAACAAAATTCATCTCCTTAAAAGACAACAGAAGGAAATAGTTCCAGTGTCAGTGGTCCTCTTCAATGACGCACAAACAACAAACAGCAGTATCAAAAGAGTAGATTGATGAGCAACCAAAGCGGTAGGTAACCAATTAATGGAAACAGGTGACAAAAGGATCCATGGGAAATGATTTCTCTCCCCCTTCCTCACTCAACACTTCTCACCAGAAAGTGTTATAGAGGAAAAAGGATTGCACGGACAATCTGCAGAAATGGGTTCAAATACCACCTCTGCCACTTGCTAATGATGTAACCAAAGGGAAGCCCTTTAATTTCCCTGAACCTCATTTATGGGAAAAAAAAAAGTTGGATTAGATGATCTGAGGATGACACAATTTAGAGCTGGAAAGGTGCTTGGTGATCACCTAGTCCTGTAAAGTAATTTCTATCTCTATAATTCTGAATTGCTGAAAGTGAAGTCAGGAAAGTTAGCTATTTTTCATGTATCAGAAAAGCCTTGGAAGGTCGTCAGTGTAAGTGAAGATCAGAGATTTAGAGCTGGAAGGGACCACCTCATCCAAAGCCCTCATTTTAAAGTTGAGGAAATTGAGGCCCAGAGAAGTTAATAGGTTTGCTTATGGTCACACTAGTGGTGAGTAGCAGAAGTACTAGGTCCTCTGAATTTAGAACCAGATCTTATGCTGTTGCACCAGGCTGACAAGAGAGCCCCACAATTCCAAACGGGACTTTCAGAAAGGTAAACCTCACTGATAGGATCCTTCTCAGTGACTTTGGTATGCGTGGAATTCGGTTTAGGGCTAGAAGTGAAAAGACCTGGTCTTTAGGCCTTGAGTTGCCACTAACTAGTTATGTAATGTTGGCAAATCCTTTACCACTTCTGAATCTTAGTTTCCCAAATGGTAAAAGGAGAACAGTATTTTCTACCTCTTCCCTTCCCCCTCACAGATACCCTGGCTTCCTTCTAAGCAGCAGCTCAGGAGTCACCTTCCAGGGGAAATCCTTTCATACTCCCCTCAAGTCTTAGTGCTCTTTCTCTCTTCCCCCTGAAATTTCTTTGTATAGATCTTGTAGTTGTTTATTCATGTATGCGCTGTATACCTCCCCCTCTCTTCCCAGTAGAATGCAGGCTACTTGAGGGCAGGAACTGCTTTGTCTTTGGTCTTTGGTATTCTCATGATCTAGCACAGTGCCTAAGACATGGTAGGTGCTTAATAAATGCTTATGGAATTGAATTGAGAATAATACCCACCCTTCTGACCACACAGGGTTGGTAGAGAATAAGCATTGGAAAGATATGTGCAGTATTGTACCAATATAAAGGATTATTAATTTTGCAGAGGGAGATATTTATGCAAGCTCTGCCCCAGAATTCAGGACTACCCACACAGTCATTTTTTGATACAGAACATTTGCAGGCTGGCTATGCCTTAGGCTAGACCCAGAAAGGTCTTACAGAAATCCTGGCCCTTGTAGAGTTTCCATTATCGCACACCTAGAATGTACGATCCTTTGGGTTGGATGATACATCACTGTTTCTAGGATTCCAATTTTAAATGCAATTTCAGAAGGATTATTTTAATGCAATGTGAGAAAGATGTGGAGGTGGCTGTGGAGGATGGCTTTGAATAAGAAATCAAGGATTTTAATTTTTTGGTCTTTCCTCTTCCCCTCCCTTTCTTCAACCTGCAAACCTTACTTTTCCAAATATCAACACCGGGATTTTTTAGAAGCTGTATCTAAAAGTGCTCAAATTATAGACAAATCTCCTTTCATTTATTCGAGTCAACATCTGTAAAATGGAGATGAGAGACAGCATAGGGTAGTGGACAGGAAGCTGCCTTCAGCATCAGGACAACCTGGGCTCAAGGTACATACTCTGGCTGTGTGACCCTAAGCAAGTCACTTAACTTTCAAATGTTCCAGGGGAACTAGTTGCAAAAAAAAAAAAAAATTCAGATCTGCTTTTGCACAGGTAATTTCCTCATTGGAACTCCCTACACAGAAATTACAAATCTGGACTCTCTCCCTTCCCTCCTCCTTCCCCCAAAGGGAGATAATTATAGTAATTGTATTACTTGGCTATACTTCTCTGACAGGTATGCATTTTGTAAACCTCAAAATGCTATGTAAATGTGACTACACTTAGTTCAAAGGCTGGGTCCGTTTTCCTGATCACTACCCTAAGCAGAGTAAGAGCCGACTCCTGATTGGCTGAGAAACTCCTAAGGACGATACTGCAGACAGCTCAGGAAAAGAGTTTGAGAGAGCACTTGCAGCTGCTGTGGAGGTGTAAGACCACTAACACCAGCATACAGGAGGGCTGCTAGCACAGGTTCTTTGATCTGCTTTTCTAAAGGAAAGCAATTTTAAAGGGGTCAACAATTTTACTTTGGTTACATTCACTAGTTCAGGGGAAAGGTCAGCATCCTGAACACGGATAAAATACAAGCAGAGAAATTAGCACAAAGATCAACAGACAGGGCTCCAACTGTCTGAACAAAGTAATACAACCACCTACATACACCACCAGATCAAGGGGGCACAGATACATCTGAGTAGTGGGGGGTGGGGGTGGGACTCTGAACAAACAGCTACTCAGAGTCCCATCCAGGGAATCAAAAGGTCCTTCTCATAAGCGAACCCCCAAAGCAAAATACCAACCTCAGAATATTTGTGTATATATATATATATATATATATTCTTCTCAGAGCCAGAAGGCACCACAACCCTCATGACTCAGTGCCTAATTAGCTTAGCACCAAAAGATGTGAAAACCTTCCTATAAGCAAGCTCTTCTTTAGGCAAGTTCCTCCCCCAATGGGTTCTATGTACCTCAGGATGTATCACAGCTGGGCCAGAGGTCAAAGCAGTAAGACATTTGTGACTGAACACATGTGGTCTCATAGGCCTATTAATGGATAGGGAAGATCTTCCTATTCCATTAATATTACAGTGGTTGAAAAAAGCAGGAGAGAATTTTTGAATGATAACTTGGAGATTCTCTGCCCACCTCCACCCCATTCACAGACATGTGGAAAAGCAAGCCCCTCTCACATCCCTTGACTTTGAGTGACAGCCAAGACTGCTGGGGAGACTCCCCCTAGTAAGATCACTCTCTCTCCTCCAGAGCTGGGATCTTAACTCACTCCCAAAGAGCTCATCTACTCTTGTATAGTCTTTTGTCTACTCTAATTTGTCCGATCTCCCCAACATCTGTTTACTACTTACTTTGATAAAGAGACTCTGCTTACTTTTTGATAGACTTTTGTATAACTAGTGCTTGAGCTAAGCTAGCAATGGTAAGCTAGGGGTTACCTTCACCTGGAGAATAATCAGGGAAATTCTTTTATTTTGATCCTATGATACCCCTAGACAACAGGTATTTGATGTGAGGTAGACAGATAGAATTCTAGCTTGATATGCGTCTTAGAGACAGGAGAGTGAAGAAGAGAATGCCCAGCCACGGTGGTACTAGATCCTGTCTGCCTTGCATACCCCACCCCACCCTCTAAGACGGCTGGGCTTGTAGGCATGGCCTTTCTACCCTCCACAAAAATGGAAACTGGAAAAGGTGGAAAGACCTCACTTTACAATTGAGGAAACTAAGGCCAACAGAAATGAAGTGACTGGAGCAAGAGTCTTCCCCCCTCGTCTCTGTCCCCAAGCTTCCTTGGCTTCCTTCAAGTCTCAGCTAAAGTCCCACTTTCTGCAAGAAGCAATTTAGCTTCACACTTAGCTAACATCTTTTCCTGAAACTGTTTCAGGCCCTCTCCCAGTTGTTGGGGATCTCTCCCACTTCAGCTTTCTTTGTCTTACTTGGGTGTGTTATTTGTGTATCCCCATGTGCCCCCCAGTAAGATGTAAGCCTCTTGAGGGCAGAGATTGTTTTATATTTGTCTTTGTATCTCCAGTGCCTAGATGATAACAAATAAATATTATATAATAAATATGTAATATATTTATATAATATATTAAAATATATACCATATATAAAATATATATAAAATATAAATGATATATGAATGTATAAAATAAATTATTGATATTAAATATTAAAATAAATATAATATATTAATATATAAAATATATTATACACCTATATTATAATATGTATTATATTCTATAAATATATAATATGATATATAATTATATAATAAATAAAAACAAATAAATATTTGTTTAATTGAATTAGGATTCCCCTTTGCCTGTAAATTCATAGACATATGATCTGCTGCCAGTGATTCTTTTTCCATTCAAATGGTATGAGAGCTATTCAGAAGAACTGTAACTGGTAATTTTGGTGCCCAGGGCGAGCAGCAACGCCCCCCCCCCAAAACTCCATGCCTTCAAAATAGCTTTGTAATTTCCAAAGTGAAAATACAAGAAAAATTAAGACTATTTAAATTGAGCAGGAGATGAGACTTTGGGATTCTGTCCATGGAAGAAACCCTGGGATCTTGATTCCTATGGAGACAGACACCAGAACATTGACTCCCCTACTCCTGTGATGGGGCAAAGCAGCAAGATACCTTCCAGAACAAAAAAGAAGATGTCCTGGCACATTGGCTAGCATTGGGAGGGAGAACCTGGAACCCCATGAAGTTGCTGCTGGGGAGATGGAAGAAGGGAGCAAAGTATAATCTGTGGTGGGGAGGTTACCTGGGCTTCAGCAGTTTAAGGGAACCAACCTGGTAGCTTTCTAATTTGACTAGTTGTTCTTGCTAACTAGGTGCTAAGTTTAGTTTCTTTAAAACTGATAGAGCAAGGCTGTCAAAATGTAAGCATAACTTTAAAAATTGAACAATCTTTCTTTAAAAAATTAGTTTTTGTGTCCTGTAAATTCCAGTACATTGGGGTAAAGCCCCCATTGCCTTGTCCTAGTTATAGATCTGCTGAACAAAAGGTAGATTTGGTATGGTAAAAAGAGCAGAGGGTCTAGAATAGGACTAGAATCCAGGCTTTTCTGACTCAGTGTCCAGTGATCTGTCGGCTACACTATGCAAAATAATTAAGGACAAGACCACAGCTGCCTTCAGTGTAAAATAAATGAAGTAAGCAAAAATCTGGGGAAAATAAAGGCAAGAATGGAGCGCATCGCTTATATATGTTAATCGATAGAAGAGATTCTTCTGGGAGTATGAGTTGGACCAAATGGCCACAGAGATTCTTTCAACTCTGAAATTCTGAGATTCTATGGAATGAATGTAGAGCTAGGTTTAAATGTTTGGCTCTGTTGCTTATATCACCTTGGGTATGTGAACTAAGCTCTCTGATCTGCCTTCTCTCCATCTTCTACCTCCTTTTCCACTACAAAAGAATTATTTGCTTATTTCACACAGTGAAAAAGGGTTGCCTTTTAGCCTTTGTTGGAGACTTAAGTTGTTCAGTGTTAGGGTTGAAGTTGTTGTTCACTTGTTTTCCAGAAGTGTCCAACTCTTTATGACCCCATTTAGGGTTTTTTTTTTTGGTAAAGATACCTGAGTGGTTGGCCATTCCTTCTCCAGTTTATTTTACATATGAGGAAACTGAGACAAACCAGGTTAAGTGACTTGCTCAGGGTCACACAGCTTGTAAGTGTCCGAAGTCAAATTTAAACTTAGGTCTTCTTGACTCTAGGCCTGGTGTTCTACCCATTACACCACCTAGCTGCCCACTAGGGTTGAAACAAAGATGTACTGCTTAAAAACATTAGGCCTTGCTGGTGTCTTGTCAAGAATATCTGAAGGGTGTGTGGGAGTGATAACCTTGGCCCCCACTGCCTGAAGGCCATTTCTCTCACAGCGTTCTCCAGGAGTCTGAAAAGACTTGGGGGAGGGTAACTAGTCTCTGCCATTGAATCATCCCCACCAACTGTGTCCGCTCAATTTTAGGAGTGCCATGCAACCCAATTCTATTTAACCACATAATGGAGTACCTTTTACAAAGTAATATTTATTTCAAAGGTATAGCAAGAACAAACATCCAAACATTCCCCAGACTCCAAACAAAGAAGGGGGAGGGCATAATCCCTCTTTATACCACTCAGTCTCTGGGGAGGCGAAGGGGATTAGGTTCACAGCTTAACTCAGTTTCTATATAGCATTAGTCCCACCAAGTTCCAGATCCAAAGTCTCCCTGGGCTTGAGTCCCAATACCCTGGCTTCTTAGGACTTCCCTGCTGGGTTGGCAGCAACATCGAGCCTGGAATCCGGGCTCCAAGGTCATAAGATCCAGGGATTCCACCTCCCAAAGATCCTAGAGCAAAGCCCCAAAACTAATTCTTAGGCCTACTGGAACTAAAAGAGAGAAGGGGGAAGGTGGTTCAGTACATAGTGGCTGTGCTTTGGTGGAACAAGACCTTCAATCCCAGGGCACTGCCAGAAAGAGAGAAACTGTCCCAGTCTGGTGATTTTACAGATGGTATTTGTTCCAGCTACGCAGTCGATGGAAAGAAGACTCCTCCCCACCCTGTGGAAAGGTAACACATGATATGCTTTACCAGAAGCAGATCCTTGCCATCCCCCACGTGGTGCCCCCATTTTAGGAACAAAAGCCCATTACAGGTGAATTAGGTCGCTGCCTTATAAGAGCATTTTACGAAATGATAAAATGATTAAACAATAGGTCCTAGAATATATTTAGAATGGTCTTTGATAATGCAACATTAATGTGCACATATATGAAGTTGATTAATGCACCTTTTCAGGGCGCATTAGTAGCTGAGATGCAGTAAGCAACAGTTGGTTTTAAGAATAGCAATAATGATAGCTACCATTTACACAGCTACATTTACCCCAAAGTCTTAGGTATGGTACTTTAAGGTTTGCCAAGTACTTTTATATACATTATCTCATGTGATCCTCATAACAACCCTGGGAGCTCGATGCTAAATGTTATTGTCTCTGTCTTACAAATGAGGAAGCTAAGGCTAAAAGACACTATGTGACTCACATAGCTCGTAAGTACCTGAGACAGGATTTGTACTCACGTCTTCCCCTCTCCAAGTCCAGCACTCTCTCCATGGTACCACTTTAGTTGCCTCAATACAAGGCCCAGGCATTTTAAGTGTCCTTCCCAGCTACCCAAAAGGAATATGGTTTGAATGACAATGTAAAGAGAACATGGGTGTGTGGGATTCAGGAGATCTAGCCTGAGATCTGTCCCTCATGGTTGTGTGGAAGTCACTTGTTTAATGCCCTCATCTGTCAGATGAGAACAATATAGTAACTTCCCTACCCTGCTCTATTTTAAAGTTTGATGATATTTTGAAGTGGGAATGTGTTCCTTTCGTTGTTGCTCAGTCACGTCTGACTCTATGTGACTCCATTTGGGGGTTTCTTGGCCTTTGCCAAGAGTGGAGTGGTTTGCTATTTCCTTCTCCAGCTCATTTTACAGCTGAGGAAACAGAGGCAAACAGGGTTAAGTGACTCGCCCAAGGTCATACAGCTAGGAAGTGGCTGAGGATGGATTTAAACTCAGGAAGACGAGTGCTCCTGACTCCAGGCCCAGCGCTCCATCCCCTGCAGCGCCACCTAGCTGCCCCAGAATATGTTTCCTCCTCACCTCAATTTTAAAGTTTTTTGGTGAGAGGAACAAGACCAGGTTCTTGGAACCTTCAGACTCTTGAATTCTGTGGTTCTGACCAGGCTGCTTCCTGCTTATGTTCCTTCACTGATTTTTTTGATGCTATTATAGCTGTTACTCGTTGACCTGTGCTATATTAATCTTGAGCCCTAGGAAGAAGCCCATGGGCCCCAGAGTTCATTGAGGACATGCATAAATGGATGCATTGTGTGTTCTTTCTCCGAGGAGCATGTGCTTCAGTATCAGGACTCAGCCAGTTTCTAAGGGTAATCGCCTGTGGCTCTCTGGCAGAGAGCCACTGTGGACTAAAACCAGATATCAGTCTTTGCCTTTGGTGTGTGAAGAAAGGTATGGTGTCCTGGTCTTGGGAGGTGGTGCCAAGGCCAACGTATTCTGCCCTGTGCTGGGCAGTCCACAGCCAGCCTCTGGTGTTCGGTACTTGCAACCACATTTTGAGACAGTCACTGATTTTAGTTACAGAGCATCCAATGAAGGGGAATGGGATTGATGATCTGCTGAAGGAACTGGGGAAGTTTGGCTTGGAAAAAAAGATTTAAGCAAGACTTCTTAACCTTGTTTGTGCCATGGACCCTTTCTCAGAATGATGTTTTTAGTTTCATAAAATAAAATACATAGGATTGCAAAGGAAACTAATTATATTAAAGTATAGTTATCATTTTTTAAAGTTCCCAGACCCCAGATTAAGAAGATTTAAGAAGGCATGGCAGCTGTCCTCCAGTCTTTGAAGGACTAGTCTATGGAAGGGGGATTACCTTTGCTATGCTTAGCTCCAAAGGGTAGAACTAGGAAGTATGAGGAGAGGTTGCAGAGAGGCAGACTTAGGTTTGATCTCAGGAAATACAGAAATCAAAGCTGTACAAAAGTGAAATAAGCAGTCTCAGGAGGCTCAGGTTCCCAGTCATCAGCTGTCTTCAAGCAGTGCTTGGCTAGGGACTGTTTGTGCCTTTCTTCCTATTCCTGGTGTTTGGCACTGTGCCTGGCACACAGTAAGTGCTTAATGAATGCTTGTCGATTGATTGATACCATTTATTGAGAATGTTGTAGAGGAAATTCTTGTTCAGGTCTAGGTTGGACTAGTGATCTCTGAGGTCCTTTGCATTTCTGAGATTCCGTGAAAGTTAAGTAGATCCATCCATCAGTGGCCCAGTGGGTAGAGTGCTGGGTCTGGAATCAGGAAGACCATAGTGTGAATGCAACTTCAGTCACCTACTAGCTGGGGGACCCTACGCAAGTCACTTAGCTGCTGCCTGCCTCAGTTTCCTTGCCTGTAAAATGGAGGTAATAATAGTACCTAGCTTCCAGGGCTGTTGTGAAAATAAAATGAGATGATATTTTCAAAGAGCTTTGCAAACCTTAAAGATTATATTAAAGCTACGTGGGAGTTGAAGGCAACAGGGAGGTAGGTTAAAATTCTGCCTCCAAACGTCTTTCGTTATATGACTATGGAGAAGTCGCTTAACATCTCTGAGACTCAGTTTCCCTATCTGTAAGATGAGGATAATAATACCTGGAGTTCCTACTTCACAAGGTTGTTGTGAAGATCAGATGAGATAAAGTATCTACATGCCAGCCATTATTATTACAACATGTGTGGAAAGCAGATGCTTTCTCACCCACAGCTAATGGTCCTCTGGTTAATTAAGTATCTCCTATGGAGTAGTAACTTATTAGTGGCTCAGGTTGTTTCTTTCAACGTGCTGAGTCTCTGAAGTCCTTTCCCTCTCATCTTCTGTGGGGCTGAATCCCAAACCTTTATTTGAAAAAAGAATACACTTAAAACCTTTCCTTCCGTAGCACGGGTCTGCCAAGTATGGCCCAAAGTCCAAATCCAGACCAATAAGCTAAGAATATTTTTTACATTTTTAAATATAATAAAGCTTTATCTAAATACATAAAAACCATTCATAGCTCACAGCCTTACAGGCTTCCAGCCTCTTCTCGTTAGGCTCTACAACATTTCAGGCCATTAAGTACCCAGAAGCCAGTTAGAAGCCAGTTTCTGACAAACCAACATAACTATGTATGAGCCCAGTTGTTTTTTTTTTCCTCAGCAGGTCCCAGTTCTGACTCGTGGCGACTGACTAGTGAGGCTTGCCATTGTTTTATCGCACAGCAGGTGAAAATGAATTATTAAAAATGATGAACCTCGACCAGGAACAAAGGATGGCTGGAAAGAGTGGTGGGATCGGAGTCCCAGAGAACCTGGGTTCGGATCTCAGCTCTGTCATTTACTATCTATGTAATCTTGGCTCTTAACCTCTCTGGGTCTCGTTTTCCTTATCTGTCAAATGACGGTGTTGGACTGGATGACTTCAAAGGTGCCATCTATCTCTAAGTGTATGATCCTAAAGGGAATTTTAAAAATTGGATCCCGTTTATTATATCAGTTGACAGGCATTTGGTAAACACTGGTTACAGGTGAGGCATTGTGCCAGAATCTGGGGATACAAAAAACACAAGTAAAAAGAATCCCAATGATATCACAAGGTGGTGTCTTGACTGGCACATGAATTGGACTTAAGTGAGGCAGGGCTATGCAAAGTCATCAGCCTCACTCTGTCTTCCAGAGTCATCAAAGTCCAGTAGCAAGACAAAAAGTCTTGATTGGGATGCCATCTTTGATATCTGACCAAGCTCTAGGGCTCAACAGTGACTGCTCCACGGCCATTGGAATAAATTGTTCTTATTTGCCCATTCCACCCATGTATGGGGTAGTCATCCTCTTAACTCACTGAAGGGTTTGAGGCCAGTTGGTCACCCTCAACCTGGTTTAGCTTGTCTGCAGAGGTGGTTTTACTAGGGTGTGGTGCCTGCAAAATAGATTCAGGTGATTTGGAGGTGGCACTACTAGCTGGGGGAGGAAGGAGGTGAGGGCCAGGAAATGCCTTAGAAAGGGCACCTGAGCCTAGCCTTGAATAAAACTAGAGATTCTGAGAGAAGATGAAGCCCTGAGCTGGAAGGTTCTTCAGAGGGCATCTCATTCAACCTGTACCTAAAGCAAGAAGCCTATCATTTTTGAAGGAGAACTCATTGCTCCCTGAAGCTATTCGTTTCTCTTCTGATTGTTAAGAATTTTTTCATTATATTGGAAATATAATGTAGTTTGGAAATTAATGTAGTTTAACTGATACACATTGGCTTTAGTTTTGCCCCATGGAGTTAAGCCAACCAGTTTAATCTTGAACATCTTCTTTCAAAAATGTTGAAAGTGATGGTCACATCCCCTTATGTCTTCTCCTCTCAAGACTAAATATCCCCAATTACTACAGGGCTTTGGGTTCACTCAGTATCCATGAACATCTTCCTCTGCATGGGTTTCAGGCTGTCATTTGTACCTTCTAAATATAGAACCCAGAACTGGGCACTATCCTCCAGATGTGATCTAACCATGGAAGAGGATGGCAGGACTATCACTGTCCTACTGGATACTATCCTTTTACTAATGTGGCCTAAAATTTCCTCTAGTTTATTGAGGTTGGTGGGCTGCTATATCACACTGCCATTGTGCTTGCATGCCCACAAAAGCCACCAAACCTTCTTTGCACCTTTTCCAGATGCATCTTTCATATCTCATGTTCTTGGAATTGATTTTTTTAAACCCAAGTCTAGGACTTTACACTTGGCCTTATTAAATCTTATTTTATTAAGTTCAATCTCTTGTTTCAGTCTGTCAAGACCCCACATTATCTCAGTTCTGGCATCCAACATGTTATCTATCCCTCCAAGCTTTATGTCTTCCAGTTTGGTTGGGTAGGGCATCTATGCCTTCATCTTCATCTCTGTTAAAAATATTAAGCAGTGCAAGGATAAAAAGACACTCCACTGGAGACCCCCATCTTCATTGGTTTCAATTCATCTAACAATCCTTTGGGTTCAGTTAATTAGTCAATTTTGAGTCTAAGTAAAACTTTAGATTTTTATTTATCTCTTTAAGCGAAATTCAGGTGAGAGGTTTTTTTTAATAGTCATGAAAGTTTTGGGTAATCTGTTATGTTTGATATTTGGACGGCAATCTCACCATAAATTCTATACACCATAGATGCAGTGGGAAAACTTGTATTTATTGAATACAACTGACTTTATGCTTTGTGCAACAAGAAGAAGTATAACATTTAATGTACATTACCTCACCCCCATCACTAGATACAACTGTCTTTTCATAAATACTATAACTCATTCAAATATAAATATATATTCTCAAAGAAATATTGCAAATAAATGCAAAATACAACTAGAATTGAAAACTGGTCCAAAGGGGAGTCTCTCTTACTAAGACTCTAGACACCATTTTCAGAGAAAAGAGCCAACCAGAAAAAAATGGATTTGAAGCATTGGATAGCTGAAGAATGAAATGTGTACACGTGTCCTGTCAAACTCACAATAAATCTGCTTGAAAAAGCAAACAAGAAAACAATGTAACATAGAGGATATTAGAGAAAACAATAAGACCACTGATCAAACAGTCTGGATGCTTCTATTCTAGGAGGTCTTGGAGACTTCAAAAGAAGAGTCTGACTCTCAGCCCCAACAATAAAACAAAACAAACCACATACATAGAAGTTATTTTGGTTGGGTGAGTGAAATCATCTGCTTGAATTGCAAGTTAGCAAATTATTCCATAGTTTACAAAGTTTACAAATAGCATATTATGACATAGTTCAGTAATTTCTCAAATAACTTTGTCTAAATAAGATGGAAAATTGAGCTGGTATTATATCAGGCTACAAGGTGTCCAAAAAAGATTGCAGAAGCTTTTCCTCAAAGTCCACCTAAAAATAAATCAACTACTCCCAATAAAAAGCCAATAACATGAAAATCTAGAATTTTATATTTTTCTCCTTCACTACAGAATTAGAAAGAGCAATGACATAGCTTATACAGTAAATGGATTCTTATAATAATGCTGCTTGGCATGCAATTTTAGGGGGTCAGGCCATTAACTTATCAAACACTATTATTTTCATTTCCAAATCATTTCTAAAAAGCTTAACAACATAAGGATTGTTGGTAGATATTGTCCCTGTATCACTTGGTGCTTAATAAATGTGTGTTTAGGCAGCTAGAGGACTGGGCATAGGAGGTGCTTAATAAATGCTTATTTCCTTCCTTCTTTGTTCACATGTTGCACTGGATTGAAGGTAGTAAGACTACATTAAGAAGTAAATGATAGAGAGTAGAGGACTGGAAATTTCATTCTAGCTCACAGAGACAGGATCAGCACCCATGGTAATCAACCTGGGAGTGATTTCGGGATCTCAAAAACCCCGCTGACTTGCTCTTCTCTCTGGTTCTTAGCCTTACCTTTTTACTCTTGCCTCCTGTCTAGGTAACAGGTTGAGGAATTTCTCACCCATCTAACAGTCTTCACCCACCTGTATTTGAGGGACAATGCACTGACTCCTTGTTCCTTTTAACCCTAACTTTAAACCTTTCATTTTGCCTTTCCCCCTACCCCCTGCCCCCAGCCTTCCAGAAACATAGGACTCCCACAATGACTTGGCTTCCCCTGATGTTAAGAATTGAGCAATGCAGAAAGCTCCATTAAAGGTGTGGGTGACTCGTTTTTCAATGTACAGGTTTTTCTCCTGCTCAGCTAGAGAGGCGGCAGCCCCATACCATCTCCTCTGAGCAGACAGGTGCCAGTGTTACTAGCTGCAACTTCAGCCAGCTGCTGCTGAGCCCATCAGCGCCATGCAGTCATTTCTATCTCCTCTGCATATGGGCAGGAAACTGCGGTTCACAGTGGTTGGGTCAATATACCTGGCACAGCTGACGCAGCTCCCTGTTTCCTTGTGGGGGTGGGTAGGGGAGTGCCTTCTGCAAAGCATGTGAGCCTGGAAGCCTTTGAAAATTCTGGGACATGGAGCCATTGAGTATAATGAAAGATTCGTTTAGTCCATGGGGTTAGAATATGACTTTCCTCCCCTACCCACCCCAGTTTCATACTCAAGAAATATCCTAGAAAAAACTTCAGGACTGAGTCTTGTCCTCTGTGCATGAGGTTAGTTGAGTAGTGGGCTTCAGGATAGTAGAGTCCTCTGCCAACTTTTCTGGATTCCAATCTGGCTCCCTCTATTCTCCAGGCAGCTCTCAAATCACTGCTTTCCTAGCAGCTTTGGGGCCTGGCTCATTCAGGTCTCGTGGCCTTTAGAAAGGATTGGGATGGAGGCTGTCCTTAATGCTATGTGCAAGTAGGAATTCCCTGTCCCCACTTGGACAGTTGCTGCCCAGGGAGCCACAGAGACCCCTGACTTAGAGCTCGGATTCAGCAGTTCCCAGAGACTCTGCCTTAAAGTGCAGATTCGGCGATTTCAGCCAGCTGACACAGCAGGCTAGAGAAAGGTGGTCTGTCTTCTGGTTTCTAGAGAGAGGGAGGAAAGCATAGTGTGAATCTTCCCAGGTGACAAATATGACAGCCCTAAGGCAGTATTCCCCATCCTGTATCATTCCAAGTCACAATTTGCCAGCATGCTCTCAACCATTGCAACTAAACAAGGGATGTGTATATGTACATATGATGAATGAAAACCCCTCAATCAGAATTTAACATTTTTGAACCTTTAATTAATTGGAGTCTCTTTCTCACTGTTCCCTCTATTTTTTCCCCATTCCAGTATCATCTGCTGCTCTGCTTGGTTTCAGCTCTACAGAACAAGATATTCCTCCTATGATAAACTCATCACTTCTAATCTTATCCCTATGCTGCTATCTCCAGCCTTGGATACAACCTCCCTTAGTCTCCTCTCCTCTCCCCTGGGAGGGCTGGAGGGTGGAGTACCAAACTCCTCCCAATGCCTTCCTTTATAAAAGGCAAAAATTGGACTCCAGCTCACTCCACTTTACCTTGGTGCTCTTCCTGGTTTCAAATCCATGGAATAAGATGCTCCTGGTGACCCTGTCTACTTCCCTTCCCCTTTCCCTTCCCACCCCCTTATGTGTAATGTCTTCCTTTGTTAGATTATAAGCTCTTTGAAGGCAAGGACTGTCTTTTTATTTGTATAGCTAGTGCTTAGTGTAATGCCTGACACATAATAGGTGCTTAACAAATGTTTATTGAATCGAACTGAACTGAATTAAAGGAAAGAAATTGGCACTAGAGATTTACTTTTAAAATAACAACAATTTGTAACTCAAAATCTTGTGGAAATGAAGGGGAAAAAAACCAACAACAAATTCTTGGGGTCAGTAGCTATTTAGCCGAAGAAGTTGGAAATTCTGTGTCTGCGTTCTTAGTGCCTACTGTAATCCTCAGTATTCAAAGTAATAAGGAACAGATTCTGAAAGATTTTCAATCGGGAGAAAGAAAGATTCAAATATATTGCATCTATTCTATATTACTATGGCAGGAAAGTTAATACAGATCTTTTAGAAAGATTTACCAAAGTGTGGGCTAAAGCAAAAAAGGAAATTCAAGTTAATCAGAAAATTCAGTAACCACATTCTATGCATTCAGAGCAATGGCGGGGAGGGGGGGCGGGGAGGAGAGGGAAAGAGAGAGAGGTGGGGGGGGAGGGAGAGGGAACAGGGATTGTTTCACTCTTTGCATGTATTAGTATCATTAGCACCTAGCACAGAGGCTGGCACATAGTAGGCACTTAATAAATGCTTATTGATATATACATACATGTGTGACAGATATTTCACATTTTTAAGGATCTGTAATTTTATCAAAATGGGGGCCTCCTCCACTACAGCAGATCACAGCTAATCAATGCCTGGGTTCTCTACAAATTTATGTGGTCAGAAAAATTCAAGATCCTAAAGTCAGTCTAGTGAGGAGCCCTTCTGAATTTATTTCACCTGGTATGCCTAGGACAGATGCCCAGTCAGTTGACTGATCATCGACTGTTCCTTTCCTGTGCTCGGAACCCCATTCCAAATCAAGTCAGTTTCCTGCTGAAATTTGATATCACCCAGTCATCTCTGTTACATCATTCCTTCAACTGAAGGTATTTTTTTTCTAGAAAAGGACCACCAAATGACAAGGGCTTGATACTGACCTCTTTCCAACAATCATTCATGATCTGGTAGATGAGAGAGGAGCACAGTCTCGGTTTATACAGCCGGTATCCAGTGCTGATATCTTCCACCACCTTGGTGTTGCTACTGTTTTCATAAGGGATTTTCCCCTCACTGAAGACTTCCCACATTAGGACTCCTGCAGAAAGGGACCAGAATGTTGTGATTAACAATAACAGCCAAGCGGAAGCTTACTACTGGAAAGGTTGAGGCTGGTGGGTAGCTTCAGACTGAGGGTTCTGAGCAGCAGTGAGGACAAAGCTGATCAAGTGTCTGTACTAAGTATAGCACCATCGTGGTGAGCCCTCAGGAGCAAAGCCCCGCCACCCCCACCCCAGGCTGCCTAAGGAGGAGTGAACTGACCCAGATCAGAAATGCATCAAGACAAAGATTCCAGGCCAATCAATAGTGCATTGGATTGCGCCCAGGAATAACTGCTGCATTTACAATCTATGAGACATAGGGAGAGTGTCTCCAAAACAAAACAATAATATCCACCAAAGAGACATAAAAATCACATAATTCAGGTTTCTGCCAGCTTGGATTATTAGTCCTGGCCTTTAACAAAGACCCAGGACTTATCATCTCTCAGGATGTTCTTCCTCATGTCTAACCACAGTAGCTCCTGCTAGGATTTAAGCCCATTTGTTTTGATTCACACAAATGGAGCATGTTTGGAGGTGAGAAAGACCCACCTTCATCCTTTCATTGAAGAAGTAGAGGGCTGTGGGGTGTGGAATGTTACAGATGCTATCAGCCCTAGCTGACATGTTGGTCAGTTTGACTAAACTACATGAAAACGTATTTGTTACTAGGAGAAACTTGATGAATAGGGGTTCAGAAGGGAGCAGTATATTCAGAAATAAATGGGATATAAAGGCAAAAAGTATTAGTCAAACTTTTTTTAAATGTAGCATGTTTGATGATGTTTCATTGATTGGATAAAAGCATTTGGAGTTAGCAGTGGCTTTGGCCCCCGTCTCTGCCTGCCCCACAGTTCTCTTAACCTTTCTTCCCTTAGGATAATGTTGTGAGTGCCCATTTGTGGAGTACTTGAAGTTCAGGTCATACTAACTTTGTTAGGGAGATATTATAAAGATCTTTTTTTGTATTTCACTTATTTTACAGATGCAGAAACTGAGGCTTGGAGAGGAGAAGGGACTTGACCATGACTATATAGCAAATAAGACTCAGAACTGAGATTCACACTAGGTTTCTGGGACCAGAGAAAGTATAGTGCTCTTTAAAAAAAATTGCATCATGTTGTCTTTTAGGCCTAGGCAGCATGTTATGATAGAAAGGATGCTGAATTTGGAGTCACAGGGATTGAGTTTGAATCCCAGCTTTGCCACTTAATTTCTCCATAACATTGGAGAACTCAGCCTCTCTGGACCTCTGTTTCCTCATTTGCAAAATGGGAGGAATTGGACTTAATTGTCTTATAAAGTCTCTTCCAGCTCTAAATTGATAAACCTATTGCCTCTTATCATTTTCTTGTTCTTCCATTTATTATCTGATCTTTTCTCCAAACCCTCTGCAAATTGCAGACATTTGGACCATGGCTCTGACCTTCTGAGGTTATCTAGATTGGGTGAAACTATCTTAATGCTGTCTTTTTGGTATAATAGAAGAGTAAATATCATGCAAATAGGTGGCATCACTGACATATTTATTGACTACCTACTATTGGAGATCAAAAGAAAATAACATCTTATATCTGTACTCCAGAGTATTACATGGAGTTGGGAATACAGAAGACATATATATGTGTGTATGTGTTTATACATACATACACATACAGATATACATTATACATATGTACACATATGTGGTATGTATAGATATACATATATAATACAAGGTAACAAGGTAGAGATAGCTAATGAGGAAAGAGTACTAGATTTGTAATCAAAGGATGTAGAAGTCAGAGAATCTACCTTAAAATCCTAATTCTGTCACTTATTGCCTATATGACAGTGTAACTTCGCTGGTCCTTAGTTAGCCCATCTGTAAACTGGTTGGACTAGAGGACTTGTACAGGCTACTTCCAGCTCTAAATCTGTGATTCTAAGTAGCACATGAATGGTATAGACTGGGGGTTGGCAAACTACAGTCCATGGGCTCTCGGTCTGTTTATGGTGTAGACAATAGGTATGATACAGATCAGAGGGCAAAGTGAATATCCAGCACCAAAAGTGAGATGCCATGACTTGAGCTGGTCTCAAGGCTAAAAGTGAGACACGAAGAGAAAGGGGTGGAGGAAGGAGGTACTTCAAGCAAAGGGAGCAAAGTCTAGAAATGGGAAAGATTCAGGGACCATTCAATAGAAAGGTATGACTGCAGTGCAGATGTTGTATAGAACACGAGTAGGAGAAAACAATGGATGAGATGATTGGAGTCATATTGGTGGACCTTGACTTCAAGGCTAAGGGGGTTGCTCTGGAGGCAGTAGGGAGCTGGCAAAAGTTTTGGACCTGGGTGGTGACATGTGCACACTGGTGCTTTAAGAAGATGAATCTGTCAGTGAAGTGTAGGACAGATTTGAGACAGGAAGAGTCTGGAGGCGGAGACCATTCATTTGGGAGGCACTGAGAGCCCTGGTGACCACCTTCTCTTCACCTGGTCAGGTTGTGCTAGGGCTAAGGAATTGAATAGACAAGCAGGTAGCAGAACCTAGAGACACCCTGTGTCTCAATGCCATGAAATCTGGGCTGGATTTATGACAAAATAATGACTAGAATAGATGGTTCACCAGAGTACTTGGATGCTTCTCTGAGGGAGCACCCAGAGCAGTGGTAATGGGACAGAGACCCCCCCAATAGTCTCTATCATCTTCATCTGAAGGCACAGATGGCCAACTTGGCACTCCAACATGAGAAGCGAAGGGTTTCTAGTACACTGACCTCTCTGTTGTATGAAAGCTGGTGATACTGTCTATACATATAAATGAACACTTAATTTTTTTTTATTATTCTCTGTGCTATATGACATCTCTTGAAACAAAATTATACTCTTGCTCTTTTAGGAGTCCCTTCACTGAATCCCAATCTGATGTATCCCTATGATCTGACTGTGATGCTGAGTTTTCAAAGGCAGTGCTAGAGAGGCATAATTCTCCCAAACTACAAAGGCTTTGATTATGGACCTGGTGTCAGACGATCTGTTTGTCATCTAAGGATCACTGTAGCTAAATTTGGGAACATTCATAACAACAAAGGTAACGTCCCTGTTGTTTGCTTTACCTATATTAATTCATTGGATCCTCACACCAACCCTATAAAGTAGGCGCGAATGTTATCCCTCACTTTGTTGTTCGTCCTTCATTTTCCAAGAGGACCAATGACATCACAGGGTGATATCTTGACTTGCTTGTGAATTGGATTTCAGTGAGGCAGAGCTGTGCCTAGTTGTTAGCCTCACTCTCTCCCTGTCCTGAGGCAGGGCAAGTCAAGCTGACTGAAGATGGCTCCGGATGCACAGTGGATGACGTTGACATTTTTAATGTCTGACCAGGCTCTAAGTGCTCCTTGTCGCCTGCTTCAGCTGCCTGCCTGGAAGTTGGTATCCGCCCATTCCACTGGGGGAAATCTTCACCTGCTTGAGGTCAACATCCCCCTAACTCACTGATGGTTTTGAGGCCTGTTGGTTGCCCTTATTCTGGTTTAGCCCATCTGCCAAGACGCTTTTACTGGCATGTGGCCGCTGTGCATGCTACAGCTTCTTGGAGCCACAGGTGAGAGTTGGGTGGTAGGTGAACACCAAAGGTGGATGAGCTCACTTTTTACAGATAAAGAAATTGAGGTTACTATGGGAAATATGAGGCAAATAGGAGACAGCCCCACTTTTGACTTCAAGGAACTGTGATTTCATCTTTGTGATTACTTCTACCCACAGAGATCACACACTAGAGATCACAGAGATTTGCCCAAGGTCACACACCTGGTAAATGTCTAGAGCCATATTTGAACCCAAGTCCAAGTTCAGCTCTCTTTGCACTGAAGCACCTAGCACCAGGTCAGCTCCCAAAGTAGAATTGGCTGTCATAAGAGGTATTTCTTCCCTTTCCCTGTAGATCTTCAAGGAAAGGTGGTTAACTGCTCATCCTGGGCTTATAGCTGGGAGATATCTCAGAGTCCCCTTTACAAGTGAGGAAGCTAGGACCTAGACAGCTAGTAAGTATGTGGTGTGGGATTTGAACCCAGACCTCCTAGACTCTCAGTCCATTGCTCTATTCACATGCTGCTATCAAAATATAGTAGAGGAGATTCTTGTTCAGGCAGATACTGGCCTACATCTAGACCACTGAGGTTCCTTCCAATGCTGAGGGTCTATTATACCGATGATGAATTTTTTCATCTAGAGCAAGTCTTGCAGGAAATCATTGAGAGACTGTCTTCTATTTTCCTCATATCCCCCACAGTAGGTACCCAGAGCTAGTGTTCAGTCAATAAATAGTAATGTATTAGTGTGCTAAACTGTCAAGAAAACTTCCCCGAAGAGGGCTCATCTAAAAATAACTCCTCATCTATTATTCACAAGCATTTAAAGGAACATAAATAAGAAACACAGACTAGTAGAGTCGCAGAGGACTTCGGAGATAACCTGCTTCAAACTGCTAGGGGGATTTTATTTTTACAGATGAGGAAACTGAGACCCACAGAGACACAACTTGCCTGAAGTCACACAGTAGGTCAGTGGGGAGGCTGGACAGCAACTTACCAAATGACCACACGTCAGATTTGCTACTGTAACGACTGAAGGAGAAAACCTCTGGGGAGGCCCACTTCACGGGGAACTTGGTGCCGGTGGAGCTTGTGTACTGGTCATCGAGAACAAACCTGGAAAGGAAAGATGGAGAAAGGAGCTCAGAGACCAGTCTTCAGGGCAGATGGATCCCACCGAAGCAGGGCCAGCTTCACATCCGGATGGTTGGTTACCTTGTCATGCCAAAGTCTGACACCTTGATGACCTGGTTTTCTCCCACCAAACAATTCCTGGCGGCCTGGAGTGGAGGCAGAAGAAAAGGGAAAGGGTTGGCAAGCAATCACTAATTAAAGAGTCTCGTATAATCATAGTATTTTGCCTGTGTTATTTGTTGTGCAAGGACATCAAGGGAGCTTTACAAACATTAATTAAGCCTCACAACACCCCCGCTGGAAGTTAGTTAGAAGGTATCCGGCTATCAGGCTGCACGGCTTTGCTCCAGTAACTCATGCCTGGGATCCCCATTATGAGAAATCCGCAGCGATCTTGTTACCAGCGATGAGCTCTGACTGATGCAGTCTGGTGTGAGGAAATTATAGCATCAGGGACCAGATAAATCATCCCTTCTTCCTTAGATCTCTTGGAGCAATTAGTACTGCTCCTTTATTATACCGACTGCCTTTGCATTTGTATTGTAATTAATAACAGTAATGATAATAGCTAACATTTATACGGCATTGACTATGTGCTTTATAAACATTTCAACTGATCCTCACAACAATCCTGGGAGGGAGGTGCCAATATCATTCCCATTTTATAGTTGAGGAAACCGAGGCAGACAAAGGTTAAGTGACTTGCCCAGGGTCACACAGCCAGTTTCTGAGGCCAGATTTGCACTCAGGTCTTCCCGATTCTAGGTCAGGTGTTCTATCCAATATGGCACCTAGCTGCCCCCTATTTTGTGTACCTCTCACCTTCCCAACTAGATTCTAATTATCGAGAGACCAGAGCCTATAATTCATTTGTCTTTACATCTTCTCCTCTTGCCACAAATATCAGAAATGATAAGAGTTCTCAGTCCATAGTAGTTGCTCAAGAAATGGTTTGTTTATTTCTTTGGTGGGGTAGGGGTGGGGGGAGCGGTGTAGACACTGCCTTTGATAACGAAAATTGGCAGCTTCTCTGCAACTGATAGTCTTGGAAAGCAATTGGGGAGGGGGTGATGTTGAGAAATGAAATTACATGCTCAAGGTCACACAGCTGGTCTGTGTCAGAAGCAGGACTTTCTTATGCCGAAGGTGGCTTTCTCTCCTTTATTTCACAAGGGTTGTCTCTCATTTGTGGAATGATTAAACTGAAAAGTCTCTCAATCAAAGGAGACAATTGGTAAACTTGGAGTCAGAAAGCCCCAGCTGGGTTCAAGTCCTGGCTGCTCTGCCACCAATTGGGTGACTGAGCCTTGTTCTCTTATCGGTGGGTACAGGATCTTAGAGCTAGAAGGGATCATTAAGAGCATATCTAGGGGAAACTAGGGGAACAGTGGATAGAGCACTGGCCCTGGAGGCAGGAAGACCCGAGTTCAAATCCCACCTCAAACATTTCCTAGTCATGTGACCTTGGCAAGACACTTTGCCCCTGTGTCTCAGTTTCCCTATCTTTAAAATGGGGATTACAATATCAGCTGCCTCCTAAGGTTGTTGTGAGGATCAAATGAGAGGATGCTTGTAAAGCATTTTTGCAAGTCTTCAAGCACTATGTAAATGCCATCTACTTAAACAGACGCCCAACTGTGAGACCACTTGGCTGCTTGTTGCAGAAATGTATGCCACTTTGACCAAGGCTGAATGCCACAGGAATTGATTTCTATCCATGGGTTGGCAGGTTGGCTTCAGTAATCACTTACCAGATCTCTGTGAATGACACAAGCTTCCTCCAAGTAAGCCATCCCCTCACAGACATCCTGGCACATGCCCAGGAGACTCTCAGCAGAAAAGAGTCCCCGTTGGTTCCGGAGGTAATCAGACAGGCAGCCGTGCTCCATGAACTCAAACACCAGGCAAATAGGGGCCTGCTCCAAACAGACTCCATAGAGCTGGACCAGTTTAGGATGAGAGAGTTTCCTGGGAGAAGAAGACGGATGAGGGAGGAGGAATCAATTAGACAAGTAAACATATAGCATCACTGTCCTGGGGATGAGACAATGTATCGCAACATGTTCTCTTGTTTGTGGAATGCTTTCGCTTTTATTAATCTTTCTTTTGATTTTCAAAATTTCTATTTTTGTATTTAAGTTGGAGATTTTTAATTTGTTCTTTTTCTGTTTTTTTAAACTTTTAGTTGTACACCCAGTTCATTGATTTGCTCTTTCTCTTTTTTGGGGGTGTGTGTGTCTGTGTGTGTCTGTGTATACATACACACACACACACACACACACACATATACAGATATATCTATACAGGGCGTTCCTAAAGTCTGGACACATAGGCAAAAATGCATATTTTCAAGAAATGAAACTGGAATATTAACAAATAACATCTCCAATATGATTTCCATCATTTGTGATGCAAAGGTTGATGTGCTTTGCAAGATTCACATGAGCTCGATGCAATAACTCCACATCGCCGTCAATTTTCCTATGTGTCCAGACTTTAGGGACACTCTGCGTGTGTGTGTGTGTGTGTGTGTGTGTGTGTGTGTGTGTGTGTGTGTGTATGTCTGTGTATTCTCCTAAGTACTGTTTTGACTGCATCTAATAAATTTTGGCAAGTCATCTCATTTTTGTCATTATATTCAATGAAGTTATTGATTGTTTCTGTGGTTTGTTCTTTGATCTTCTAATTAATTTTTAACCTATGTTTTAAGGCTCTTTACTGAATGTAATTTTTAATTGCTTTATCCTGAAAAGGACGCATTAAATATTTTTGCTTTGCTTTGTGAGATTAATACATGGTCAATTTTTGTGAAGGTCCCATGTACAGCTGAGAAAAAGGTATACTCCTTTCTTTTCCCATTCCATTTTTTTTCAAGTGGTCTATCATATTTAACTTTTCTAAAATTCTCTTCATCTCCTTAACTTCTTTCTTATTTATTTTACAGTTATATTTATCTAGTTCTGATAGGGGGAAGTTGAGGTACCCCACCAGTATAATTTTAATGTCTATTTCCTCCTGTAACTAATTTAATTTTTCCTTTAAGAATTTGGATGCTATACCATTTAGCATATGTTCGCTCAGTATTGATATCACTTTTTTATCTATGGGACATTTTAGCAGGATGTTATTTCCCTAATTATTTCTTTTAATTAGGCCTATTTTTGCTTTTGCTTTGTCTGAGATCATGATTGTTACCCCTGCCTTTTTACTTCAGCTGAAGCATAATAGATTCTGCTCCAACCCCTATTTTAATTCTCTCTGTGTGTCTTTCTATTTCAAGTCTGTTTCTTGTAAATAACATATTGTTGGATTCTGTTTTCTAATCCATTCTGCTATTCGCTTCTGTTTTATGGGTGATTTCATCCCATTCACATTCACAGTTATGATTACTAACTATGCATTTCCCTCCATCCTATTTTCTTCCATTTATCCTTCTCTCTCTCTCTCTCTCTCTCTCTCTCTCTCTCTCTTTCTCTCACCCCTTTGTCTCCCTCCTAGTTTCTCCCTTTCTCTCTTTAACTCGTCCTTCTTCAAAAGTCTATTTTGTTTTTGACCACTGCCTCCCTTGACCCACCCACTCTTATCAATCCTCCCCTTTCTCTTATCCCATTTCCCTCCTGTTTCTCTTTTGTGTAAGATAGACTTCTACACCCAACTGAGTTTATATATATATTCTTCCTTCTTTGAACTATTTCAGGTGAGAGCAAGGTTTAAGCATTGCCCCCCTCCTCATTGTCCTGTCCACTTTAGAAGCTCTTCCTTGTGCACCTATTCTATGTGAGATGATTTTCCCTATTTTTCCTCTCCCTTCCTCCTTCTCTCGGTGCATCTTTCTTTCTCACTCCTCCATTTTTTTCTGTGTCCTGCCCCATACTAAGAAAAAAACAGCATGACTTTTGAAAAATCCCAAGGTGTATCACTGTAAGCATCTTCTTTTGGGAGGGTAGTTTTGGGGAGGGGGAGAGAATGTCTTGATCTGTGATTCATCAATATAGTGATCTCTTTATGTGGAAACTCCATCCCCCATGCTGATCAGTAAATAATCTGTAACTTGGTATCTTGGAAAGTTGCTTTAAGAACTGTGAGTTTCAGGTGGATCCACCCAGGACTACACAGCTCATATGAGTAAGAAGCAAGACTTAAACTTAGGTCTTCTTGACTCCAGCTGCTAGGTAGCACAGTAGATAGAGTGCTGGGCCTGGAGTCAGGAAGACTCATCTTCCTGAGTTCAAATCTAGCCTCTGACACTTAGTTAACTGTGTGATCCTGTGCAAGTCCAAACCTGCTTGACTCAGTTTCTTCATCTGTAAAATGAGCTGGAGAAGGAAATGGCAAATCACTTCAGTATGTTTGCCAATAAAGTACTAAATTGGGTAAAAAAGTGTTGGACATGACCAAAAATGAACAACTTCCTGATTCCAAGACTGGCCCTCTATCCACTATACCATGTAGTACTTTAAGCTGAATTAATAAAAATCTAGGATCCAGAATAAGGCAGGAGGTGGGTCAAAGGTGATGGATAATTCCCAATGTGTTCTCCTAGAACAAGATTATTAGATGCCACATTTTAGGAAGGACACCGATAACCTGCTTGGTGTACAGAGTAGGATAGCCAGTGGAGTACTAGAGATCATGTCATATGAAGACTTGCCCAGTAGGGCTTAAAGTAGGAGATATAACAATGACAAATGTCTCCAAATATTTGAAGGGTTGTCACATAGGGAAGGGATTAGATGTTGTTGGCTTGACCCTAGAGTGTTGCCTTTCTTCTGCTTAAACTTCCCCCAATGGTGGGACTCTGATGCTGCCTGCTTACATAGATGATCAAATTCCAGTCCCTCTTCCACGTCCCTTTCCTTCTTTTCCCAGGAAACTCCTTCATCCCAAATTGGTCCAACTTTAGGTTATGTGTTTGGAATGGGTCCCTATCCGCCATGTTTGAGTTACTAGAGAATGGGGGGGGGGCAATAGGGAAAGATAAAAGGAATCAGATTTTAGCTCAATATAGGGCAGAACTTTCTAATGGTCATTGTTCCCTAAAATTGAATAGGAGGCAGTGAGTTTCCCATCACTGGGGGATGTTCAAGCAGAAGACAGCTAGCACGGTTCTGGGTTTTGCAACTTAGCACCTGGGTGGCTTTGGGTAAATCACTTCTCTGGGCCTTAATTTCCTCATCTGTAAAATGAGGGTGTTGGCCAAGGTGATCTCTAAGTTTCCTCCTAGTTCTACACACTATGCTCATTATTTGAAATAAAACTTCCATAAAGCTTTCTGAAACTCTCTACTTGCCATGTTGTCTTGGAGAAGGAATTTGTGCATTGGGCATGGCTTACACTAAATGACCTCTGAGATCCCTCTTAACTTCGAGGCTTTATGAATCCTTTTGGAAGGTGACATATGATTCGTCTGACTAAGAAGCTGGAAAGCTCCACTGTAATGTGTATGTAAGTATTGAATATCCTGTGTATCTTTCCAAGGTCAATCTCATGCTCTGAAAAACTTGAGGCTTTGTTTACACAACAGCACTGCATATAACTGGCTGTTTTGAAAAGATACTATAAAATGACCTGTTAGACTGATTTTTCTCCCCACCCCCAATGGAGTTAGGTGGTCAGGAAGAACCAGGTCCAAGGCTAGCTTCTGACACACACTAGGTGTGTGATGGTAGGCAAATCTCTCTCAGTGTACCCAATCAACTTTTCAAGGCTCTAAGTTGAAGAGGAGATCTGCACTGGAGAGTAAATTTCCATACTAGGATGGGCTCCCCTATCAACAAAATCACAGGTCTAGATTTAAACAGGCAAAAAGAATTAACAATCAAACCACCAATATCTTGAGTATTGTGCCTAAAAAAACCCCTTTTTTTAAAACCTAGGCTCAAATCTTCTAATCTGGTGCCATAGGTCAGACTATGTGTCCTTTCTATGCCCCTCTTGGAGCCCATATGACCCTTTCTAGTCACTCTGAAGCTTATGGGTTGGACCACAATAGGTCCTTGCCCAAGCTTCACTTAATGGGTGTATCTTGGGCCCTCTTGGCTTAGAGTGAATGTCAATGGTAACTGTTTTCTCTTTGGAACAGCAACCTTGAGGGTCTTCCCCTCTCAGCTTGATTTTTTTTCTAATTAAAGGTGCTATTCCTTGACTCACTTCTTAAAGAGGCCTATTCACTGAATAAGCATTACCTCACTCTGAGTATATGAAAAGGCCTAAGCTTAAAAGGGCCAAAGTCTCCTGATGAATATATGGTCACTGGATCCAGATGGCTCTGGAGGAGAAAGCAAGGCTGGTGACTTTGCACAGCCCTCCCTCACTCAAATCAAAGTCAACTGCAAGTCATGTCATCATTTCCCTGATGCCATGGTCCTCTTGGAAAATGAAGGAAAACACAACAACAAACATAACCATCTAGTCACTAGAGAGGCATCCAAAGAAGATCCCCTCCACTGCAGGACAGATCCCAGAGCAGATCACTTCAGTGTGTCATCCACTCTAGCATCAGTCACTTACATCATGACTTCAGCCTCCTCTATGAAATCCTCTTCTGACATGGCCCCTTCCTGAATTGTCTTGATGGCAACCTTGTTCTTCCCCATCCAGTAGCCAAGATGTACCAGGCCAAACTGCCCACTGCCAATCTCCTGTACAAAAGTGAGTTCTGAGGGTTTGATCACCCATTTGCCTGTAGGAAGGAGAGGAAGAAGAGAGAGGGAAGGTTTCAGTGATCAGTTCACTTCTCTTTTTTACTTTGCATCTGTCAAGAGACAAAATATCTTTTTTTGTCATTGTCATCAAGAAATGAGAAAAGGCTTAAATTCTTTTCTCCCCTCATACTATGAAACCTCAGACAAATACGGAGTAGGAGAATAGAGGGAAGTTATTGATCAAGGCACTTTGAAAAAAATGTAACAAAGTATTCTAATAAGACCCCAATAATATGGTATGGTGTCTATTTGAGTACTGAAATAGCATTTTTCATAATAGTAATACTCAATAAATCATTTTTGGTTCATTCATTGACACATCCATTGAGGGCTGGAACTGTCTTTCTTTCTACATGTTATTTATATTCCCAGCACTTATCACATAGTACGTACTTAATAAACACTTGCTGAATGGCTAATTTGGTAACATGTTTTGCATGACTGCACATGTTTAGACTATATCAAATTGCTTGCCTTCTCAGGGAAGGGAGGGAGGAAGGTAGAGTATTTGGAAGTCAAAATTAAACAAAAAAATGTCTACTTAATATTTTATTTTTTCCCAATTACATGTAAAAACAATTTTTAATATTTGTTTTTTTTAAAACTTTGAGTTCCAAATTCTCTCTCTCCCTCCTTCTCCTCCTTACTCATTGAGAAGAAAAGCAATTTGATATAGGTTATACATATGCAGACATGCAAAACACATTTTAAAAAGAATGTTAAAAATGGTTTTTATATGTAATTGGAAAGAGAAAATATTTTAAAAATACAAACAAATACTTGTTGACTGACTGTATAGTAGGTATTGGATAACTGTTGAACAGATGCATTATTAATTCAAACCAATAGAGAACACCAACCTGTACTACATATATATATATATGTTCATCTGTACATGTATCTATAACCCACCCAGATGCCTCACACATGCCTACATACACATGCAAATTCCAAGCACACTCCAAGTGCATTCTAATCTTGTCCTGAGCCTTTAAGTTGAAAGATAATTTTAGTTATAGGGAATTCTGGAATTAGTATTATTTACATCCAGAATGTAAGGATAGTGTTTCAACTACTGACCCAGCAATAGAAATGGCATCTCAATACAAACCACTTACCATATCTCAACCCAGCTGTGATAGGGGCCTTTTTTCTCCAGGAACAAACGGGGTACCGTAAACGTGTAACAAGACCTATGTACAGAAGACAAGAGAGAGCCTAGGGTGATCCTTTTGTCACAGGGATGGTTCAGATTAAAACTATCTAGGGAGTCTTCTTTGGTTTGGAAACTCCTTTTCATTTTGAAAAACAAACAGAAAAATATACGTAAATGTCCATATGGGACCTGGTTGGGAGGTGCTGATGTTTGGTGACAAGTCGTTTCTATATCAAAATTGAGGTTTTAAAAATCAGAACAGGCCCCGGTGATGCCACATAGTAAGCTCAAGGATCTGACAGCTTTCTTGGCTTCAGGTCAGTTGGCTTGTTAATAAAGTAACCAAACCCAGAAGAACCATTATTTTTTCCCTACTTTTTGCTGAGATTCCCCAGGTAAAGCATCCCCCTCTGAGCCTGCCCTCCAAGACTCACCTCCTCCGTTGTGCTGGTGATACTTGATCAGGTTGGGGATGGAATCAAACACAAATTTTTCTGCCACGTAGTATCGTTTGGGATGGTCATTGGTCTCTTTGATGTGATAATGCTTGATACATGGATTGTTCTCACTGAAAAAAAAATAGCATATGGTGTTTCTAAGAACAGTGAACACATCTGTTAAGTACAGGTGAGCCCGAAGTCCTAATGATTTTCTCACTGAACTGCTGTAGAGTACAAATACATCCTTAGCTTCAGGTGGCAGAAAACAAAGGTGTGATGCTAACCCCATCTATGTGATCATTCTCATCTACCTCCACTCTGAAATACCAAGGCAGCATAGTATGGAGTAATGATTAGAGGGCCAACCTCAGAGTCAGAAATGAAATAAGCATTTATTAAGCACCTATTATGTGCCAGGCACTGTACTAAGGCCTTTAAAGATATCAATTTATCTTATCTTCACAATAACCCCGAGAGGTAGGTGCTATTATTATCCCCATTTGACAGTTGAGGAAACAAAAGACAAAGGTTAAGTGACTTGTCCAGGGTCATGTAACTAAGAAGTGTCCGTGGTAGGATTTCAACTCAGGTCTTCCTAAGTCCTGACCCAGAATTATCCACTGGGCTACCTGGACACCTCTAAAAAGAAAGACCTGGGCTCATGCCTTACCTCTGACATATACTTATTATGTGACACTGGACACATCATTTAACTTCTCAATTCCTCAAGCAACCCTCTAAGACTAGTTTCAGAGCAGTTGTTGGTGTGCATTGGTTCAGGTTACTCCCTCCTCAAGAGCTTGGATCTGGACCCAAACCTATAGCTCCATGTGCAGGCTGGTCCCCTTCCTCATCCTGCCCTGCACATGCCATGTTTATTCCCTTCTTTGTGCTGGCACAGTTTGTCTTGCCTGGAAAACCCTCCTTCTTCCACTATTTATGTGTCTTAGTCCTACCCTCACAGCACCAATCCCGCCTCCTCAAGAAGTCTTTTCTGATTTATTTAGCTCACATGAAGCTCCCCCTCGTTAAGTCTCAGCCTCCTCCTCTGCAAAATAATGGGACTGGATGAGGGGGTCGCTAAAATCTCTTCTAGCCGGACCTCCATGATCCTGTGGTCCTTTTCTGAAATCCTTTTATACTACTAGTCAGCACCAGATAGTTTAACATGTGCTCTCCGATTCTGTGTGTTGTTTGTCTTTCTAACCAGACTGAAAGGTCCTCAACATCAGGGAGTACATTTTGTACTTTTGTAGTTCAAATCTAGCATCAGACAATTGCTTGCTGGGCAAGTCACTTAAAAAAATTCTCTGTTTGTCTTAGTTTCCTCTTCTGTAAAATGGCTATGATATTAATAACGCCGACCTCCCAGGGTTGTTGTGAGAGTCAAATGAGATGATATTTGTAAAGCGCTTAGAGCAGTGCCAACTCTTCATAGGTATTGAACAAACACTTATTCCCTTCCCTTCCCCTGTATCTCCCACGATGCCTAGCACAGGCCTCTTCACACCATCTGAGTTCCCTTGGTTTCTATTTCCAGAAGGCAATCAATCTGCTTAGAATCATCTCAGAGGAGAAACATCAGCAGAGTTTAACACATTTTTTTTAACTAGGTTGATGAAGAGTTTTAAAGAGGATGAGAAAATAGAGTGGTAAAGACTTTCAGTTCCTGTATCCCTTGTTTCAAGATTCTACCTACGTTGGACTTTAGTTTCAACCCTAGTCAGAATCCATGCTTTAAGCAGGAGCGGCCCAGATAATAATGTTCCTGTCACTTATTGCTAGGGATGACCAGGAACCACATTGGAGGAGACACAGATTATCCACTCTAGACTAGAGATTATACTTTCTAAGAACTTTGTTTTCTTTTCACCCTCCCTTTCACCCCTGTTATCATCATCACACATTTCAGACTTGCCTCTGGCTGAGGTGTTGATCTGAAACAGCCGGGTGTACTCTCAGAACAGAACTATTCCAGGACTAGAGTTTTTCACCCCGGGCTGTTGCCACAGGCTAGCAAGGGTGGGAGGAGTTGCATGGGGAGGTGCAGGTGGAGAGAAGATTCTTTTCCTCCCCACATGGGTCTTGCAGTTTTCGTCTCCATTTTTTTTATTAGTTAATTTATTTATTTTTGGTTTTCAACATTCACTTCCACGAATTTTATATTTTCTCTCCCTCCTTCCCCCTTCCTTCCCCAAGATGGCCTGCAATCTGATATAGGCTCTACATATACATCCCTGTTAGACATTCACATTAGTCATGCTGTATAGAAGAATTATGATGAATGGGAAAAACCATGAGAAAGAAAAAACAAAACAAAACAAAAAACAAAAACAAACCAAAAAAAATAGTCTGCTTCACTCTGCATTCAGACACCATAGTTCTTTCTCTGGATGTGGATGGCATTTTCCATCATTAGTCTTTTGGAATTGTCTTAGGTCCTTGCATTGCTAAGAAGGGCTAAATCTATCAAAGTCAGTCCTCTCGCACTGTGGCTGTTACTGTGTACAATGTTCTCCTGGATCTGCTCCCCTCACTCAGCATCAGTTCATACAAGTCTTTCCAGGTTTTTCTAAAGTTGGCCTGCTCAACATTTCTTATAGCACAATGGTATTCCATTACAGTCATATACCACTTGTTCAGTTATTCCTCAATTGATGGGTACCCCCTCAACTTCCAGTTCTTGGCCACCACAAAGAAAGCTGCTATAAATATTTTTGTGCACATGGGTCTTTCCCCCCATTTTTAATATCTCACTGGGATACAGCCCTAACGCTTCTACCTTTTGGAGGACTCAGCCCATCAGCATGGCTAGACATTTCCTCCTTCCCTCTGCCTGCCACCTTCTCCCAGGGCGGGTTGAGGGTGAGGAATATCAGCTTTGCCGCAGGGGCATGGGCTATATTCTCTGGGGAATGGACCGGCCCCTCTCCCAGCATATCTGCACCAGAGACACACTGTCCTCCCCATCAAAAACTGAATTGGCCACCAAGATCAAGAATCCCTAACTGCAGCTCTGCATACTGTACCTTAAGATTGCCTTGGTGAAAACAGAAAGAGTGTATGTTCCTGGCGTCCTAGAGTCCCTCACCATGAAGGCTCCTTCTTTGCCCTGTAAGAATTGCAGAATAAATGGAGATTAGCCACCAATCACTGGAAACCAATGAGCTTCATGTGCAGCCTTGCCTTCAGACACTCTGAAGAAGCCACAGCTCTCATAGGAACTAGAATAAAGCTTGAAGCAGGTTAACTGTGGCTCCGCGCTGGTAGTCTACAAAGGCAGAATAATAGTAACTTGCATTGATGCAAGGCTTTAAAGTCCATAAAGCATTTTATATACTTTATCTCATTTGATCCACACCACAACCCTGTGAAGTGGGTAGTGCAAGCTAGAGAGGACCCTTAGACATCTTCTAATCTAGTCCTTCATCCTTGCCTTCCTTCTGCCCCTGCCCCTCTTCCTTTGCTGCCCAGGACCCATTTGGGTTGTTAAGTGGGAGAAATATAAGCCTTCACTCAGGGTGGCTTCCCCTCTTCCCCTTCCTTGATGCCCAGTGCCCAGTCGGGATTGGTGATGCCACTTGGATGAGATGGGAATAGTCAATTCTATTCCTTCTAATGAGCTAGAGGACCACCAGGCCTTATCATCTGCCCTTCCTCTACCAACCTCCAGACCCTGGATGCTGTCATATCACTTACTACTGTAACCTAAGAAGCCTGGGGCTTTGTCATCCTCCTTTCCGGTGCCCCCTTTGGGGTTCCAGGCCTTTCTATCTGCTCTCGGCTGAACTTTCTTTTATCTGTGGTCTCTCCAAAGTCAAGTGTGAGGCCCCTGAGAGCAGGGGCTTGGCACATAGTAAACATTTAATAAATACTTGTTCGTTCATCCTTTTTTCTTAATCACGGGGGAAACTGAAGCTATGAAAAGTTAAATGACTTATTCAAAGCCATAAAACTAATAATATAACTGACATTTATATTGCCCTTTAAAGTTCATAGTGTTTTCCAAATTTTATCTCATTTGAGCTTCACAACAACTCCAAGAAGTAGGCATTGCTGGTATTTTTGTCTCCATTTTACAGATAAAGAAACTGAGGCCCACAGGGGTTAAGCAATTTGCCTAAGTCTTCCTAAGTCCAACTGTAATTCACACTATCCCTCTGTAAACAAGCCAGGAGTAAGACAAAGAGCCTGGATTTAAATGAATGTTTCTTTATGTTGTATCACACTGCCTGGGTGACAAGCCAGGAAATAGATTGTCTTCCTGCAATCTGACACAGAGCCCTGCTTATTGGAAGGGGGCTGAGAGATTGGTTGGAACATTTTTGCCCTTATGGGTACCAGAAAGGTAACTCCCTCAATACTGCCTCCACAGGCTCATTGATTTCTGAAACGCTACCATTAGATACTCATTTCTTAAGGCATCTGGCCCCAGCCAGTTGCACATACTCCTGGAAGGGGGTATCGCATATGAAGTCACATCATCGGTTTATCCTCCAGGGGCCAGGTTAGGAAGGAAATGAGCACAGAGTCCCAGCAAAAGACAGAGCTTACCTGCTTTCAAATTTGGCCTGATCGCTATCCTCTATAGTGAGAATAATGGTAATGACAATAATATTATTATAGCATAATATTATTATGAGAATGTGTATGATCTAATGTTATAAATTACATAAATATAATTATATGATATATTGATCTAATTATATAATGATATATTATTATATGTCCTATAATTGTTATATTATTATAAACATAATTATACCACTTTAAGGTTTGCAAAGTGCTTTAAAAATATTAATTCACTTCATCCTTATTCTGGGAGGTAGGTGCTGTTGCTATTCCCTTTTTACAGGTGGGGAAACTGAGGTAAAATAATGTTTGTAAATACATAAAATAAAATATATAGCATCATAAAGGAAAACAATTTTATTGAAATGCAGTTATTAAAATAGGGGGAAAAATTCAAGTGCTCAGATCCCACATTAAGAAGCTTTGCTCTGGAGGGAAAGACTGGGAGCAAGCAGAAGTAGTAGCAGAAATGTAGATTTCTGCTCCACAGAAAGAAAAACTGCCTAAAAATTTGGGCTCCCCCCAAATAGAATGGGCTGCCTCGGGAGAATGGGCTCCCCATCATTTAGAGTTTTCAAGTGAAGCCTGGATGACTTTTTGTTGGGGAGGTGGTAGAGGAAATTCTTATCCAGTTCTGTGTTCAGCTGCATGGTCGCCGAGGAACCACGCAACCCTGGTATTCTGGGTGGTTCTGTGCAAATCATATGGACGTGTTCAAAGATTTTTAATTATTCATCTACTAGTGCTACATTTTGGTTTGTTCTTGAGGAAATTTTATAATTCTCTGGAGGAGGGTATCATGCTTTAAAACCTATCACTTATGTAAACATCAGTATAAGTAGGCAGCTAGCTGGCAAGATGGATAGAGCAGCTGAGCCTCAAGTCTGGAAGAGCTGAGTTCAAATCTAGACTTAGACACCCTAGGGAAGTCATTTAACCTCATTTTCCTCAACTATAAAGTAGGGATAAAAACAGCTCCTATATCACAGGGTGAATGTGAGGAATGAATGAGATAACATTTGTAAAAGTGCCTGGTGCATAGTAGGCACTTAATAAATGTTTATTCCCCCTTCCCCAAATGGCTTCATCAGAACCTTTCTTTGGGAGTAGGCTTTGACAGTAGAGAAGCAGAGAGCTGTTAAGGACCATAGATTTCAGGCTGGGGAGAAAGAGAGAGAAGGAAGACCCACCAGCAGAAAAAAGTGACTTTCTTTAAAATTTTGCCTAGGGTCAGCCAGTCCTTCTATGTTAGCAAGGGAGGACTAGATGGATGACTGGATCCCATACAAGGTGGGGCGGGGCTCCCCAACCACCCTTATTAAGTTCCTAGGTGGAGTGTTTCAGTTACTAAGGGGCAGCATGGACTCTCCAGCAGAGAAAATAGTAACAGATGCATCTACACTTGGGTTTTAACTGGTCATCTAGCTATCTGTGAAGTTTGTGAACCATCAGTTTGTTAGGCCAGAAGATTGTGTGCCTAATACAGGCACAGAGGGAGGCAGAAATTACTTTTCTAATGCCATGAAGATTGTTTTTAAAAAGAAGCCGTTGTTTCTCTGAAGAAATGATGGCCTTAGTCAATAGGTGAGTTGTTTGGTTCTACTAATATAGAAAACGCTGGTCCTTTCTTGATTAGCAGCTGAAGGCTTATATCACATCAGCTTGGACTGCTGAGACTGGTGCTTTGTACCTGATAGAATCTGCTGCTGTGTCTCCTCCTGGCTGCTGCTCTGAGTAACCTTCAGTCTTAAAGACAGGAAATATTGGTCAGAGGGTAAAAACAGCAGATAGAGCCACAGTTCTGGGGAACGTGAGTGAGCCAGCCTATGACAAACCCGCATACTTCCTTCGAGGAGTTCAGAAGTCTAAACTACTAAGATTTTATGGCCTCAAAAAGAGTCCTCCTTCATGACTGCCACTCAGAGAGGGCCTTGGTTACCAGAGTATATATAGACAGAGGGGCTGGGTGGGGCAGTGGATACAGGGCTGAGCCTGGAGTCAGGAAGACTCATCTTCTAGCTGTGGGACCCTGGGCAAATCACTTAACCCTGTTTGCTTCAGTTTCTTCATCTGCAAAATGAACTGGAAAAGGAAATGGCAAACCACTGCAGTATCTTTGTCAAGAAAACCCCAAAGGGGTCAAGAAGAGTCGGACATGACTGAAACGACTGAACAATTGTCATATTAATTAGCCCCGACTCTTATTTAATAAAGGAACTCCTGCTACGATGTCCCCTTACTAGTGGTCATCAAGCCTCTGTGTAAAATGTTCTACAGATGAAGAGCCCAGTTTCACTAGGGGGGTGGGTGGGGGGAGGGGTGGTGTGACGTCTATTGATAGGAAGATCTTTCACTTGTTAAGCCAAAATTGCTCCAATCATCCCCACCCCCGATTCCCCAGTTTCTAGCCATTGGTTCTTATGCTTTCTGGAATCAGTTTCTACCAATTTCCCCCATTGTTACTTCAAGTAACACCTATTTTTTATGTTAGTTTGTAATGAGAATTTGAATCCATTTCTTGCCATTTACTACTGGTGTAACCTTAATTAAGACACTTAACCTGTCTGGGTCTCAGTTTCCTGTTTGTAAAGTGAGGGGTGGGCTCAGATTAGGTGCCCTCTAAGTTTGTTTTACCTCTATGGCTTTAGGATCCATGTCAAACTATTAACTTTCAAAGTTAATCATTTCTTTCACTGTTTTTCCTCAGCCTAGGAAAAGCCAGCTATGTTTGGGGTATGTATTTACAAGTGTATTGACTTTTCACTGTCCTTTGGATTCGAAGGTGACTTTGAGGGTGGGTATGATAGCAATGACTGATCTACATCCTGTCCCCTTCCCCTGGTCCAGCAGGTGCATACTGTGTTCTGTGTATGTTTCCCTTTCGTTCTTCTAGAGAGAGAGAGAGAGATCATTGTGACTGCTTCTGATTGGCTCAGAACTTGCTACCAGTCACTTGGGCACTTATTAGGCTCTTCCTGAATGATCATCACTGGGCCTATCTATATTGAATGCTCCGGAAAGTTTTTAAAAAAAGAAAGTAAAGAACTAGTCTCTGGCCTTATTGTATAGTCTCTTTTGGCAGATATTAAATATTAATTAATTAAAGATATTAAATACACACGGAGAGTAAACAAACCAAGAACAATTACAAAGAAACATTTACTTTTTAAGATAGAATATGCTGGTTTAGTTTCCACTATTATAGAATTGTTGCTAAACCCAGAAGGGGTTGGACTGAAGTTTACCTTTGCACCTATGGATACCTATGGATGTTTGAAAAAAGGATTGGCCAAAGAAACTATCAACAGTATTAATGCTTATTCTTCTTACATTTATAGGGTACTTTCATGTTTGCACAGTGCTTTACACACATAATCTCATTCAAGTCTCCCAGCCACCCCACTACAGGTACTATGATTCCCACTTTATAGATGAGGAAACTGAGGTTCAGAAATCTCAGGTCTAGGCTGGTGCTTTGATGGAAAAGAAATAACACTGGCTTTGGAGTTGGAGGATCTTCATTCAGATATCATCCCTACTTCTTGCTACCTGTGTTACCTCGGAGGTAATTGAGGACTACTGTTGCTTCAAGATGAAATCAGCCCCTCTGTAACCTCTCCTCATTACTCTGCCCTTTGGGACTATCTAAGCAGAGCAAGTATAACCTCTCATTCCACACGATTGCCCTTTAAATAGTAGAGTAGACGTGGTAGAGCCATCTTCTTTTCTCTAGGCTAAACACACTCAGTCCTTTCCCCTAATCCTCATAGTTCAGATTTGTTACTAATTTTGTCTTCCTCCTAATTAGTTCTAATTAGTAAGATTTCACTACGGCAGAAATTGTGTGTACAAGTTCTGAGCATATGTGACCTAAAGGAAAGATTAGGTCTCCTTCCACATCATCAAAAGCCCAGTGTAAATTCTAGCCTACTTTGAAACCTTTCAAAACTACTCCAGCCCATCTTGACTCTTTCCTTCTCCAAATTTTTATAATTAAAAGTATAAATAGCCAAAAGGGTCTTACAGTTTATACCTGGGATTCTCAGATATTTTAGTTTAAGGATTCTTTTACACTTGAAAATTATTAAGGACCCCAAAGAGTTTTTGTTTATGTGAGTTATATCCATCGTCACTTACCATATCAGAAATGAAAACATTTAGTATTGTTATGAAAATAGTTTTGACCTCACAGACCCAATGAAAATATTTTAGGGATACCCAGGGGCCTATGGGCCACATTTTGAGAATCACTGTTCTATATCATATAGTCTTATAGTTTTAGAATATTAAAAGGACCTTAGGAATTTCCCCTTGTGTCTCCTTCTCTCTCTTCCCCTCCTCTTCTCCTCCCCTCCCCTCCCCTTCTCTTCTCCCTACTTTCCCCTCCCCTCCTTTCTCTTCCTTCTCCTTCCCCTTCCCCTACCCTACTCTCCTCTTCTCTCTTCCTCTTCCCCTCCCCTCCTCTCCCTTCCTTTTTCCTTCCCCTCCTCTCCTCTCCCCTCCCCTTCCCTTCCTTTCCCTCTTAGACTCAGAGTCCTGACCTATTTCCACTGTGGTCTGAGGGCAATGGTGGTTCGGTGCTGGTGGAACAACATTACAACCTGCCTCCTTATCCTTAATCAATACATACTCCTATGATTCTAGTCCAAGATCCTGATCATCATTCTTGAAAGTTCCTTGATTCTAGTGAAGAATCATGAAATGCTAGATCTGGAAATTACCTTAGAGGCCATCTAATAATGACAGCTAGCATTCAAATTTGCCAAATGCTTTACAAATATCTCACTTTATCCTCATAGCATCTCTGGGGTGTAGATGCTATTAATATCTCCACTTCTTGGCTGAGAAAACTGAGTAAACAGAGGTTAAAAAACAGAGGATCACACAGCTAGTAAATGTCTGGGGCAGGATTTGAACTTCCTGACTCCTGGTCCTGCTTTATTCACTGTTATCACCTAGTTGTCTCTAATACAATCTGTTTATTTTACAGTTGAAGAAACTGAGTCCCAGAGAGAATAAGTATGTCCAATGTCACATAGTAAGCAGCAAAGTCAGAATTTGAACCCAGTCCCTCTGACTTCAAATCCGCTACACTATTGCTTGGGAATCGAGTTAATGTCTCCTGACTCCTAGTGTCTTCTGACTCACTCAAGCAACCATACTGATTCTGTCCCAATAGCCTGAAGCCAGTCAACATTTCTTCACTGGGCTCTCAGCCAGGATTTGAGAAATAGCCACTTAGATGTGGCTACAGTTATGACGGTAGTCAGAAAAAAAAGTCTATGATTCAGCAAAATCACATGCAGCTCACCCTGGCCCATCTGTAGTTACTCAGGCCCATCACGGCCGTAAAGATTGGCCACTAATCCACAGCAGCGCAACACAGAAGACCAGCCCCGTTGATTTTCATAGGATCGTAAAGCTAGAGTTGAAAAGGACCTCAGAGATCATCTAGGCCAGCCCCCTCTTTTTACAGATGAGGTTAAGTGACTCACCCAGAGTCATATAACTAGTAAGCAGCAACAGTGAAATTTGAACACAGGTCCTCCAGTTACATGGCCAGTGTTCTCTTTGTACTATATAGCATGCAAGCACGCATTATACTTGCCGTGAAGGGAGATGATTGCATTAACCCAGGGAATCAATTTATCCCTTTCCGGTCAATCACAAAGCAGAAGGAAACCAATCTCCCTTTTTTGCCCAAGTCCATTGCCAGGGTCACTGCACTTACCTCATCTAAGAGGAGCTTTTCCGCTTTGTCTCGACTGATACTCTTGTTGTACCACCTGAAAGTAGTTTAAAAAGTCCTTGTCATCTGAATTGTGGAAAACTTAACTATATAATTATAAAAAAGGATCAGGACAGAAAAATAATATGTTCTTATTCTTTCATCAGTTTTCCCCAAACACAACAGACAAAATATATAATACCTTCACATATGATATAATATTTAATTTTTCTTATGTTACTTTTCATTTCAGAACGCCGTGGGTGGTTATATGTGGGATGATTCCTGGGGCTGCTCAAAACATTAATGCAAATTAAATGGCTATAAAATAGCCTTTTAAAATAGCAATAATCATATTTTTTACTTAGAGACTCAGGCTGGATCTACCATTGACTCAAATACTGATAAAAATATTTGCTTGTGTCTCAGTATATTCTTTTAAAGAGCAACAAAAGGAAAAAAACAGATGAATTGGGGATGGAAATAGGGTGGAATTTCTAACTATGAAAACAGGTGGGAGAGGCAACAAGAGTAGTGGATAGAGAGCCAGCCTTGAAGTCAGGAAGTTTACAAGTTCCATCTTTGACACATACTGGCTCTGAGACTCTGGTTGTCAACGCAACCTCTCAGTGCTCCCAAGGAACTCTTTAAGATGATAAAGTAAAGAACAAGAGTTGGTTTGCTTTGGTAGAGAGAGCTTATATTCACTGAGAGTTTCCTACACTGATGAAATCATAGGTTGGGACCAAACATGAAAACAAAATAAAACACATTGATTCAATAGCCCTAAAGTTTGTTCTCTTGAGTAAGCTATGGTGGCAGGGAAGAAGAGAGTTGGGGCAGGGATCATCACTTAACATGGAATATTTCATAGTCAATATGAACATTAATATAGATGGAAATTCTATTTACAAAGAACTTATACATTAGAATCTGCGTGGGACTACAGCTGTCAATCAGGTAACAAGTCTGAATACTTAGGCTAAAAAAACCCCAACAAACCCCCAACCACCCAAATTGATTAAGTCAATTTGACAGTCTGAATGTGGCTTTGGTGGATTGAGTGAAGGTTGAATCTCAATATTTGGGGCATCTTAATGGCCACCACATCCCCAAGGCCATCAAGGTGTCTGCTTCTATACTTACTGTGTAGAAATAGATCCTGCCAACATAAAGTGAAGCATGAGAAAGAAAAGACATACAGATGTTTCTAAGTCTTGGAGTGTTTGTCTTTGTACAGACATAATACCTGAGTGGTTGACGGAACTTCTCACTTTTCATTAAGATTTTTCAATCATGGACAAAGAGGAAAATAAAAAACCAACAGGATTTAGAGTTGGAATAACTCCCTCAGACCTCTTGGAGGTATTTGGTGGCAAACAGAATATTGTTATTTTACTCAAATATGCCAAATGTTTTCTGCTCTTTTATTCCAGATATCCTTGGAGTTGATGGCCCATGTTAGTAGGATATATTCACACACACACACACACACACACACACACACACACACACACAACACATACATACCACTGCCAGTCAGTATAATATTAGGTCCAAGGGTAAGAGACCCTTCAGGAAATGATACCCATATTTTCTCATTACTATGCTTCTCTGCTCATGCTATCAGAATTTCAGCAACAAATAACATCTCTATCTGGATTGTCAGGAGCCATAATGATTTAATAGCAGTTTTCATTAGTCTGTATTCTACTGACATCTCTAGCCTCTTTCAGAAGGCAAGTACTTTGTGCCATACAGTTATAAATTGTGAAACATTCAGCTGGAGATGGAGGATGGCGGAAAGTGGTCATCACTTCCCCTGAATTAATATCCATGTATAGTCTTCTAAATGGTTGTTAGGAAAGAATACTCTTACTGTTTCTTCCACAATCTAGGCACACTTGATAGAAATGATTTTTTGCTTTGAAAGCATTGCATGGGAACCATCTGGAATCTGAGTTGTGCCAAGGGTCTATTTTTATGGATTTTTTCTGTAATTTTCTTCTCACTTTCTCAAGGGCAACCAATAATTCTGGCCCATCCAACATGTCTTCTGCCCTTCCCACAGAAACATAGCACAATCCATTCATTCAAGCAGGGCCATCCCTTGAATATGAGGAGTCAGGGTGATAAGACTTAGAAGGACTCACATTTTTAGAGGCTGAATTGAGAGTGGCTTGGGACATGGGGACAGGAGCAGAAATAATTTATGCAGTCAGTACATGATCTTCTTACACCTTGCACCTTGTTCTGCCCTGTTCCTCTTCTCCATCACCAGGGCAAAGGGCTGGTTCTGCCTTCTACACAAATACCTCTTACTCCTCTATTGTGACTTCTTTCCCCCTTCAAAGCTGTCTGTTCATTTTAAAGCAATTTCATTTAGATATACATTTGAAGGTTGAGTGGAAGAACCTTCAAAGTATAGCCCTACCTCCCTCCCCCACCCACAAGCACTTAGGAAAGTAACCTGTATATATCAAATTACAAAGTCACAAGAATCAAATAATATCCTCTTACTCATATGTTTCCAGGTTATTTGGCGATTTCTCTACCAGGTAGCTGCTTGGCACGTATCCTTCATGCCTGTTAAAACATGAGCTGTGGTTAGCCAATTACAGAAATGCCTGTCTTTAATTTTAGAATCATAGAGCTGGAAAATAGCATAGACATGATCCAGTGACTCCTATATTTTACAAATGAGGAAGCTGAGATCTAGAGAATAGGATTGATTTGCCTAAGGGGGTAGCATTTTGCCAGTGTGGGGTAGTATTACCTAATATTGGGGTATTGGAATGGGGATACGATGTATGTAGATTGACCTCTCCCAAAAGGTAGAAGGGATTCTGGTGGGAGGGGTCCATTTATGAGCTCTTGCCCTTAAAACTTTCCATAAGTCTGAGCTTGGGCAATCCTAGCTTATAACAGATCAGACCTCTGGGGATGGTCTCCTCCAGAAGTAGGACTGTGATTTCAGGAACTCCAGAAAGGCCCTCTTGTCCTAAATATCCTCTCATTTTCTGACTGTTGGTTGAAATTCCACACTTAGAACAGCATCATCACAGATTCAAATCACAGATTGGAAGAGACCTCAGAAATCATTAATCTAGCTCATGCCTGAACAATATTGCACCAAAAGAAAATTTGAAATTCATGGACTCTATGAAGAAAAAGTAGGTTTAAAAAATATATGTGTGTATATACATATACATACATGTATATTTTATATATAGTTATTGTAATATTTAATATATAATACAAATAATATTATATATAGTTATTATTATATAGTTTCATTATATTGATTTGGCCATGTATGTAACATCCTGAATATGAGAGAGCTTTGCATCATAATCAGAAATGGCAACCATAACAGGATCAAACTGGTTAAAGAAAAGTGAATTACCACTGCTAACACCTAAACAAGAATGAATACGAATTTGATATTTTATTCAGATAGCCTTTCTTCTTGCTCACTGTGAAATTTCCTCTACTGGAAAAAAAATTTTAATTAGTTTCCTTTTTCCTTATGGAAATTTTTTGTGATAATTGTTTTTTCCACATCAGTGCCAAAAGTCTGCATTCAGGAAGCAGAATTAAAACATAAAAAAGTGATTTTCCAACCACAGTTCACAGAAGATTTCAGTCAATAATTGTGAGCCCTAATTTAAAGCTCTCCCTAATCTTGACAGTGAGAAATGAATAAAGCTTATCCTGAATCAGAGAATCTCTTCTGGGTAGAATCAGAGGTACAATCATCTGACTGTGCGCATTAGATGGAGAACAGTCACTTAAAGAATTTAACAGAAATAGCCTGGCTCTCCAAAGCCTTCCATGGAGAAGGAAACCTGCTAGAGGGAAGGGAATAGGCATTTATCAGACATCTACTCTATTGTGCTAAGCACTTTATAAATATTATCTCACTTGACCCTCTCAATAGCCCTGGGAGGTAAGTTATTCCACAAGAGGCAGCTATATGGCACAATGGAGAGAGTGCTGAGCCTGGAGTTAGGAAAACTATTATCTTCATTTTATAAAAAAGGAAGCTGAGGCAGACAGAAGTTAACGTTACCAGGGTCACACAGTTAGCAAATTTCTGAGGCTGGATTTGAATTCCCATCTTCCTGACTCTAGGGCCAGCTCTCTATTCATTGCACAATGTAGCTGTCTCTAGTAGTATTCTTTTTTTTTTGGTGAGGCATTTGGGGTTAAGTGACTTGCCCAAGGTCACACAGCTAGTACGTGTCAAGTGTCTGAGGCTGGATTTGAACTCAGGTCCTCTTGACTCCAGGGCCCCTGCTCTATCTATCGCATCACCCAGCTGCCTCATCTAGTATCTTTTTATTGATTATCTAGTCTAACCCCTCATTTTACAAATAAGGACACTGAGGCGCAAAGGAGGAAACCATTTGTTTTACAGCTAATGGCCAGTGTTTTCTGTTATAACACATTTTTCCTTTTATATTAAACATCCAGTTACTTGGCAGCATGGATGACTGAAAGATTTTGCCTTTTTTTTGAAGGGGGGAAGGCAGGGCAATTGGAGTTATGTGACTTTCCCAAGATCACACAGCTAGTAAGTGTGTCAAGTGTCTGAGGTCCTCCTGACTCCAGGGCTGGTGCTCTACTCACTGTGCCACATAGCTGCCCCAAAAGTTTGCCTTTTCATTGTGATGTCTGATATTATTAGTCAGTTAGTAAAAAAAAAGTATGTATTGAGTACTTTGTACCAGACACTATACAAACCCTGTCCTTGAGAAACATTCTAATGGCAGAAACATGTGAATATATATATATATATATATATATAATATACATATATATATATTATAGAGAAGTTGGAATATAATCTCAGAGGGGAAGGCACTGTAGGCTGAGGGAACAGGGCTTTGAAGATAATGCTTTCTGCCCCATTTATTCAAATCATTGAAGGAAAGATGGATTTTTAAAAAATTTTTTTTTTTTGCTTAAATGACCTAAATAACAGCCTCTCTTCCTCTGCGTATGACTAGATTCAACCTTTCTCTCAGTCATTCCCTTTTAGTTAGGGGCCATTTATCCCACTACACTCAGGTTGTTGGAGTTTAGACATGAAGAAAATGATACTAACATAGCCTTCCTCTGCAACTTAACTACAAAGCAAAACTTTAATTTTGGGTCTTTGTGGTCTGTTGCCTAGTCACTGACTCACATAACCTCTTAAACCGTGGGTTTTGATCTAAGCACTATCTCCATCTCCTATAAGATTGGGTTGAAAACTTGATGTAAGGAACAGGCTCATGACTCATTATGTCCTGGAAATAGTGTTTTAAATGTATAGTAAATTATAGGAAACCAAGTCACAGAGAAGTGATGTGTCTAAGCTCACACAGGTTACTACTTGAGATTAGAACTCAGGTCCTCTGACTGAATCTGATCCTCTTTTCCCTGGAAGTCTCATTCCCCTACCTCAATTACCCTCCCCAAAGGGAAAATGCATCTTGAATTCCTTTTTTTAATGACATGTTTTAAATGGATGTGGCAGAAAATGTCAGATCTCTACATAGAAGCCTTTTGGGAGATAAGATGGTTTCATCTACCTGTTGAGGTTTAACTCTTCAGGGGACTAGCTTTGCTTTTCATTTTGTTCAAAAACTGAGAATAACTTTGTAGGAAGGAAACAAGCATTTATTAAGTGCCTACTATGTACCAGGTACTGTACTAGGTGTACTACAAATATTATTTCATTCCATCCTCACCACAACCCCACAAGGTAGCTGTTATCATTATCCCACTTTATCGTTGAGGAAACAGATAGGCAGAGGTTAAGTAACTTGTGTAGGGTCACATAGCTAGTAAGTAAGACTGGATTTGATATGTAAAAGTACAAAAAACACTTCCTGGTTTTAAAGAGCTTTCAGTCCAGTTAGAGAGACAAACAGTACACATGATTATATTTTAGAACTCTACATTCTACCAAAAGTGATAATATGTACATGAGGGAATATACATTTATTAATTGCCTACTATGTGCTAGGCGCTATGCTAAATACTTTACAAATATTATTTCATATGATCCTCAGAACAACACTTGGAGATTGGTTCTATCACTCCCATTTTACAGTTGAGGCAGACAGAAGTTAAGTGACTTTTGCAGGGTCACACAGCTAGCATGTGTTTGGGGTCACATTTGAACTCAAAGTTTTCCTAACTCCAGGCTCAGCACTCTCTCCATTGTGCCATATAGCTGCCTCTTGTAGAATGGCTAGAGCCAGAGTTAAAGCTTGCTTCCACCACAGGAAGGCTGAACGTCCAAGGGCTTTGTTTTGGCACAGCAATTCCTATCCTTCAAGTATTTTACAAGAAAGAAGGAATTAAACATTAGCATTTCAGTAAATTTAGAGGTGGGGAACTGTGAGTGCAGAATGTTACATAACCTGTCAAACATGGAACTGTGTTGGTTTTGCTTAACCATTTTTCTTTCTTACAAGATGTTACAAGCTTGGGAGGGGGTGGAAATGATTTATGTAATGACAAAAGACATTAATTTAAAAAAAATAGGATGTGAGAGGATGAGAAAAAGGAAAAGAAAGGTAGGGCAAGAGAAAGGGAAAGCAAAAGGGGAGGGAAAGGGGAAGGGGGAGAGACAGAGAGGAAAAAGAGGAGGGGAAGAGAAAGAGAAAGAAAAAGAAAAGGGAGAGGGAGGAGGAGGAGTGAGGAGTATAAAAGAAAGCTCTGGACCTAAATCAGAAGACCTGAGTTTGAATCCTGTCTCTGACACTTAAAGCTGTGTAACCCTGTGTGAGCTGATTAATCTCATTCATTTGATGGATTTACTTTCTCCACCAGCCTGTCAGGCTTGTTGTGAAGAAAGTACTTGGCTGACCTTACACCTCATGCTCTTTAAATATTAAGTCAGTCAATAAGCATTTATTATGTGCCTCCAATGTGCTATATACAGAGGAACAGAGACTGTTATTCGAGTCATTTAGGCAAAAATGATTTGAATAAATGGGGCAGAAAGCGTTATCTTCAAAGCCTATTCCCTCAGCCTATAGTGCCTTCCCCTCTGAGATTATACACCATCTTTTCTGTAATATGTCATATATATCTACTTATTTGCATGTTTCCCCCATTAGAATGTGAGTTTCCTGAAGGCAGGGACTATATAGTGCCTGATATAAAGCATTTAGTAAATGCTTTTTTTTACTGACTCATTAATAATATCAGACTTCATGATGAGAAGACAAATTCTTCCAGTCATCCATGTTGCCAAGTACAACCTTCTCAAAGAGTTTAGCTACAAAGGACGTGATAGATATAGGATGATTATCAGCAGGGATAGAAGGATCAAATGGTGGTTTTTTGAGGATGGGGAAGACATGAGCATGTTTGTAGGTAATAAAGAAGAAGCCAGTAGATGGAGAGATTGAAGATGAGTGATACAGTAGAGATAACAGTAGGGGGTAATCTGTCGGAGGAAGACAGGATAGAATGGAATCAGTAGAGAGGTTTCATATTAGGGTTCACAAACTTGTACTGGTATATTTTTTGTCTTCCATCCTTTCAGAGTCAAAGAACTATACAGGGTGTTCCTAAAGTCTGGACACATAGAAAATGTGGAGTTACTGCATTGAGTTCACATGAATCTTGCAAAGCGCATCAACCTTTGTATCACAAATGATGCAAATCATATTGAAGATATTATTTGTTAATATTCCAATTAAAAAATGTTGTTGAACATTTCATTCGTTTCATTTCTTGAAAATATGCATTTTTGCCTATGTGTCCAGACTATAGGAACACTGTACAACGTTAGAATTGGAAGGGACCTTAGAAGATCATATCATCTACCCCTTGCCTTAATGAATGAATCCCATCAGGCAGCTGGTGGTACATTGGATGGAGCACTGGGCTTGACATCATTAAAACCTGAATTCAAATCTGCCCTCAGACACTTACTAGCTAAATGTCCCTTAACCTTTGTTTACCTCAGTTTCTTCAAATGTAAAGTAGAGGTGATAATAGCACCCACTTTGAAGAATTGCTGTGAGAATAAAATGAGATAATATTTGTAAAAGCTCTTAGCACAGCTTCTGGAACATAATTGGTGCTCTGTAAATGTTTATTCCCTTCTCTTTGCCTCTACAACATTCCCAACAAACAATAGGTAACACTCCATTGGTGTCTGATTGATGCTGACTTTGCTGAAAAAGGTAGCGCTTAAATGATCACTGCTGTCAATCGTTATGCAGGAGAATAGATTCGTGGTGTTTGGTTTTAGTTACAAATACAATATCATGAATTTTTTTTTTAAAGTTTGTATCAGGATCAGAGTTGGCAACGGTCATAGAGCCAATAAAGTAAAAAGGCAAGTGGATTCTCATTCCTAAAACTCAAAACAAAAATAAATAAGAATTTGCCATTTTGTACAAATAGCCATTCTTTGATGTCAAATTTCCTCTGCTTGGATGAAAACCCCCTGACAGAACCAAAGAGTACTCATAATGCATAAAATATTTCAGCCAAATGTCCAAATAATAGCAAAACCAACTGGTATCAGGCTGGCCTCATTAACAATTTAAGTGTGCAGCAGTTGTTCATAAAAGCTAACAACTGGTGGGCTCTTAAATAGTTAATGAGGCCAATCTGGCAACCATTATTATCCCCATTAGACAGATGAGGAGGTTGAGGCTCCAAGACTGTAAGCAGTTTGCTTATGGTGACATAGCTGCCTTGACCTCGGGTCTTTTGGCACCCACCCCCTTGGTTTTTCAGTATTTTGAATTGCTTCCATAGATCATGCTCAGAATATCTCACCTAGGAGAGTCTGAAGAGTTTATGAAGCAAGGAGTGAACACTTAGTGAAGAGTCAGAAGATCTGGCTTTGAACTCTTCTGTACTAATAATATGATCTGGCCTCAGTTTCATAATCTATAAAATAAAGGACTTTTATTTGATGACCTCTGATGGCCTTTTTAACTCTGCAAAAGTCTCAAACAAGGACAGCCAGAGTTTAGACAAATTTTCAAATACATGTTATTTGGCACTTTGTAAAAAGTCAACTAGGGGCTAAAATCTGAGCGACACACATCCCCAAATTTATACCATTTTCAAATTTTAGTCATTTATTTATATTTGAGAGGATTATGTGAGATTTTCCAATATTTTAATGCCAAAATTCTAATAACTGCTGGACAACTGGTGTGCTTTCTTATCCTTGAAATGTCAAAAGAAATTGAGGGAACCACCCACTCCCACCCCTTTGTATCCTCTGTGGCAAACTCTGTTTGCACAGGATAGGCAGGCAATGGATGGTTCATGATTGGCATCACTGGAAGTGCTTAGGGTGAGAGAGTGAGAGGGCCACACCCAGGCATCCTGCTCTCTCCTCACACTGGACATTACCAGAATCAACAGACTGGTAGGCTTATAGGAACCCTCCAGGGCTGCCATACTCCATCCAATAACATAAGAACACTAAGTATCGAGGTCAACGTGAGAGGAAGCTAGAGGTTATGAATTTCTCTGCATATACATAGGCTGATCCTCAGATGGCCACCATTTATCTGGCCTGTTTTCTAAGCCATCCAGACTTTGAGGGACCTCTCAGCACTTGTGCTCCATCAGCATCATTTTCAAGAACTGTCATCCCCATATCATGAAGCCTCAGAAGAAGACATTAACAGAAGTATACCTTTGATGACTATGTTAAGAAGAGCACACTAGTCTATGCAGTACACTATTCCTTTTTCTTTCCACCAGAACAACTGCCTTTCTGTGTGGTGTACCTTTAACTGTGCCCAAATACTTATATGACCAGAGTCAGATTCAATAAGGCTGTTATGAGTTTCAAAACCTTTAAACTGCAGGTGTCAATGGAAAAACCCAGGGAACTTTCAGCCTAAAGAGGGGCCAACTCAGTGCTTAAGGTGGGCTTTTCTACTTCTGAGAAAGAAACAAACCTCTTCCCTTCTTACAGAGCCTTGATTAGCAATTTTTGCCCTTTAGGCAGGGAAAGATGGAGGAAGTTCTTCTCTGGTGGGGTTTAGGACAAGGAAACAGGATGGACTATTAAGAGGTTTTTAGGCTGCTGAAGGGCAGAAGTTGGCTGGGAAGGCAGGTCTGGGCTGGGATGAGGAAACATACCCTAGGATACCTAGGGCAATGTATGAGGTTTCAGGCTGCCAATGCGGAGGATGAAATTCTGTTAGTGCCCTTTAAATTTTCTGGATGAAGCCCCGTGGCACTACCCTAGTTCCAACTCTGCTTTTCTGTTTTCTCTTTCCTTTCCCCCTCTCTCCTTTACTTTCCACTCCTTCCCATCGTCTTCCCTACATCCAAAATAGTCATCAAAGTTAGTAGGATTAGAGGAAGTATTCCAGCTTCCCCTTCTACTACCTCAGATCCTGGGAATCAGATTGAAAAGATACTCTACCCGTTCTTATCTTGGACTCTCCACCAATGAATCTCTGAATTGTCGAGCAAGTAATACTCTTCATTGCTTTGTAGCGTGAGCTCCTGGGGATCATTTGTGTTGTAGTCATATAAGGCAATGACTAGGGCTTCTTCAGGTTCTCTCAACGACCGCTGTCAGGAGGGCAGAACAAAATAAAGATAGGGTCAAGAGGATCAGATTTTGAATGTGGTCACCCAGTCCGTGAATTGGAACTTAGACCCATCTTCTGACAACATGAGAGTAATAGACTTTGTACAGTGCATTTGGATATCAGCTAAAACCATCTACAAATGCTCCGGTTGGTTTAACATCGTATTCAGGACCATGGGGCACTTTGAAGGTAATTGGCTTTTTGCTTTCTTCTCAAAGAAATGGGACACACTCTGGCTGCTATACCAGTATAGAGTTTCCTCTGAGATCATAGAACCTCAGTATTGTAAATCATCATGTCCAACACCTAAGATGGAAACAAACCATACTTAGGTTTTGCGGTACCCCATTTAATACCCATAGTTCCACTCTAGGGTCTGTAGTGGGACTGAATGGGGATTTCCAGAATTCTCTATCTTGATCAAAGAAAGGAGGTGAGGGACACGTTTATAACAGGTTTTGTTTTTCTGGCTTCCTCAATGGAGGAGGAGGAGGTGGGAGGGAAAGAATTCAAAGATGAAAATACAATAAAATTAAATTTAAATAAAGAGGTGAGGGGATTGGTATTTACAGAAAACCTGAGGACTTGACAAAAAAACAAAGATAAAGGATGTGGGCAGGGCTTATTCCAGGTACAAAAATGAAAAAGATGGAGAGGAGCTAAGGCAAGAACCCTGTCTCCATACCTTTCCTCAAGCTTCCTTTCTCCCAGTTTGGAGGAACCCCAACCCTCTCTCCATCGGTTGCAATCCCTCTGATCTTTGTGGTTAAATTCAGTAGCCACCTTCTCAATGAAGCCATCCTTGGGTGCACACAGACTAACAAGATGTCTACTTCAAATCCCTCTTAGCACATTGCCTGGGCTTCTTTTCACTAATCTTGCTCTACCCCTTTATCTTAGGGTTTGTTTTTTTTTGTAAGCGTGCCTTTGCCCTGCATCCGTTGAAATCTTGAGAGCAAAAGCTATATCCTATCTATGATCAATAGCAGGCCTGCACAACCTGCAGCGGCCAAAGGATTTCAGGCGGCTTGCAGAAAAATGTAGAGGAAAACATTTTAAAACACGGGCCGGAAGAGGCTGGTGAGCCGCAGGTTGTGTAGGCCTGATCATGGCTCAGACAGAGACGGGCATTGAATTAGTAATTAAGTATTTGTGAATGAAAGTGAATTAAATTTTAAAACTTTTCTGTGTTTGTTGTTTAAAACTCCTGACTCAATACCTTTAGTTTAGTTGTGAAAACATGAAGCTTGAAATGACCAACAATCAAAACCTAAAGGAGATGGTGTGATGTTTTCATAGACACTAGGGTAGAGAGGAACTTGGAAACCTGTGGTCCTTCTCACAGTGGGTCTGAATACAAAGAACCCAGGTAGAAGGGTGAGTGGTGGCAAATGACAGCAAGGGAACATGGGGTTTAAGCAAGAAGTGAAAGTGGGGAATGAGGAGTTGGTTCAGGAACAGAAGAGATCTGAAGGACATGGAGAGGTTTGACAGTAGCAGGAAGCTCAGGAGAGTATCATGTACCTACCACTCAAATAACTGGGGCTTGCCATCCTTCTCACCATGATTTGTGCTAACATGAATTCCAAGCGACTATATGCTGGTAGTTGAGTCTATACTAGGTTATGAACCAAGTCATGTTCATTCTCTCTGAAACATGATCTCTAGAAAGGTTTATATTCAATTCCGGATCTCTCAGTGGATTGCTGATTCCCTTAGTCATTTATCCATAATCCTTGCTGTTTTTATTTTAGTGAGGTTATTCAAAAAAAAGCACCAGGTGCTTGCTTCGGCAGCACATATACTAAAATTGGAACGATACAGAGAAGATTAGCATGGCCCCCGCGCAAGGATGACACGCAAATTCGTGAAGTGTTCCATATTTTTGTGAAGTTATACATGATAGTTATATGAGATTCCATGCTGTCTTGGGGAGGGAGGGGCGAGGGAGGGGAGAAAATCTGGAACTCAAAACTATGTAGAACCGTGTGTGGTAAACTAAAAATAAATAAATAAATTTTAAAAAAAGGTACCAGATTGGAGTAAAAAGACCTGGGTTTCAGTACTGGCAGTGCCCCTAACTAACATTTATTTGCATGAAGCCAAGTTGCTAACAAATTGAAAGGTTAAGTCATGTTCATAGTTACGTTGTATCCTGACATGCATTCCCTAATCATATTTTGCAGACCTTACTCTTTGATACTGTAATTTTTCCCACAGAAAAGGTGACAGTTTATTTAACTTGATTATTTTGTGCGTGTGTGTGTGTGTGCATGCGTGCATACGTGCGTGCGTATGTGTGTTTAAAAACATCAAAACTGCTAGCCCCAGTGGCGAACAGATAGGACAGAAAAGAGAAAGCTGTGGAGAGAGATCCGCTGATTCCAGGGCTCAAAGTCGAAGAGAGGATGAGAATCATTAAGGATAGAGGAGGGGAGGAGAGGGAAGGGAAGAGAAAAGAATGGAAAGGAAAGGAAGGGGAGGGGAAGATTGAGAAGAGTGTGGGAGGGAAAAGGAAGGGGGTGTGAAGGAAGATGGGGGAGGAGAGAAGGGGAGAAGGGCAGAGAAAGAGAATGAAGAGAAGAGGGGCAAGGAGAATTATCAGAGCTGGATGAAGCTTTAGATATCATCTATTCTAACTCTCTCATTTAGCCATGATTCCAAACTCCTGTGGTCAGACTATGTGAAGCTGCATCTATTCTGTTCTTGAAAGAATTCTTAATAGAAATGTCTGGAGGTATAACAAGTAGAGACAAGTTAGCAAGATATATCTGTATGTGTACATATATACATATACATACATACATACTATATCTATATCTATACCCATGTCTATGGAAACCGAGTCCCAGAGAGCAAAGTGTCTTGCCAAAGTAGTAAGTGGAAGAGCAAGGCTTTAAACCCAGGTGTTCTGAGTCTAAATCCATTATGTTTTCCTTAGTCTGTACCAGACCAAGGGGGAGGGGGTGGGGTGAGTCTCTGCAATGTGTTGCCAAGAAGGTTGTGAAACTTTGTATGTGGCATTTAGAGGGAAGAGTAGATAGCTATTTTCCAGAATAACTTAAGTACAGTTCTTGCCAAGGAGATGGGCTCATACTTCCAGTGCAGTGATTCAGGGCTTGTTCACCTGGGAACATGCCAATTTTATGTCACTCTTCTGCTTGGGGAGAAATGGGCAGAGAGCTCCTCTTGCCTCAGGAAGCATAAGGAAACAGTCAGCTTGATCTGAAACAATGTGGAAGACTTCTCCATGTGGTGTTAGAGAAGATGTCTGGGATTACAAACATCTCCACTGTCCTCGGTGAAGAAAAACCTTCAAGTCCATATCAAGAAACTTCGCTTTGGTATGATGCTTATCTCATCATCTTATATATCAAAATGTCAAAAAATACATCAAAAATAATTTTAAAGAGCTTGTTACATGCCAGATATCGTGCTACATTCTGAGGATATGGAGAGAGGCAAAAATCAGTTCACAAGCTCATCATCTAATGGGGGCAGAAGACGTGTAAATAACTAGGCACACACAAGATATATGCACAGTAGGTGGAAGGTTGTTTTTTGTCCTTAATTCTCAAGGAGGACCATGACATCAGAGAGATGATGCCAAGACTTGCAAGTGAATTGGATTTAAGTGAGAGAGGGCTGTGCAGAGTCATCAGCCTCACTCTCTCCTCCAGAGCCATCTGGGTCCAGTGGTGAGATATAGATCAGGACAACTGGAGATGGCCCTTTTTATGTCTTTCCCAGGTCTCAGTTTGACTAGGGCAGCACCCATTCAGTGATTAAGGCAAGGTAAGAAATGAGGCAAAGAATGGTTTTATCTAGTGAAAAATAAAAATCAATCTGGGAGAGGAAGACCCTCAGGGTTTCTGGCCAAAACAGAAACAATTGCTATTTTCATTCACTCTGAGCCATCAGGACCCAAAGACCAACTGGGGCTTGGTCTGGGACCTATTGTTGAGGTGGAAGGTAATCTCAGAGGGGAAAGCAGGAACAGTTGGGCCATGGGGGAAGACACCCATGAAAGGCCTCCTTCAGAAGACAGAATTTGAGTTGATTCTTGGAGAAAGACAGGGAAAATAAGCAGCAGAGGTGAGGAAGGAAAGCATTATAGGTATAGGCATGGGAGATAGCCAGTCCCAAGGCACACACAGGAGAGAGAGTGTTGGGTTCGAGAAATAGCAAGTAAACCAGTTAGCTGGAGTTCAGAAAGCAGAGTAAAGTATTACTAAGACAGGAAAGGTAGGAAGAGGTCAGGTTGTTAAGAACTTTAAAATACCATACAGAAGACTTTATATTTGATCCTGGAGGTAATAGGAGCCACTTGAGTTTAGTGAGTAGGTGCATGGCATAGTCAGACCTGCACTTTAAGAAAATTACTTTGGCAGCTGAGTAGGGGATGGATTGGGACAAAGAGACTAATTTAAAAGGCTGTTTCAGATAGTCCAAGCAAGAGGTAGTAGGGGTCTGAACTAGAGTGGTTACTGTTTGAGTGGAAAGAAGGGGACATGAATAAGAGATGCTATGAAGGTACAAATGACAAGATTTGACAGTAGATTGGGTATTACAAGTGAGAGTGAGGAGTTGAGGATGTCTCTGAGGTTGTAATTTTGGGTCATTGAGAGGATGGTGGACCGTAATAAGGTAGTTGGAAAGAGGGGAGTGCTTGGGAGAAAAATAGTGAATTATTTTGGGGACATTGAATTTGAGATATCTACAAGATATCACCTTTGCGAGTTAAGTTATGAGGGACTGGATACTTTTCCTTGTTACCCATTTGTTTCTGTGTGGGTTTTCTCTTCTCAGCTCCTCAAGAACCCAGACCACATCTTTTATCTGTGGGACTGTACTCTCCCCAATCAAATAACTAGCAAGGGTCAAGGAGGAGACCTGATGCTAAGGGATGAACTTGAGAAAGAACGGAGTGGGAGAGAGATTCTGCATCAGAATCAGGAGCAACAAATGAAAGATTTGATTAGAGCTATGTGAATGTAAGGGAATATTATCTGCTCAGAGTGTGCATGGGGATCAATAAATGCTTATTGAGCATATGGTGTACAGTGAGGTGGGGTTTATTTTAATTTGATGATCATAACAACTCATGCTTATAAAGCTGTGTGTAATGACAGAATCCTTTATCTTTATTTTATTTGATCCTTCCTATGAAGTAGGGAAAATATTATCAATGTTTTATAGATGAGGAAATTAAGGTATAGAGAGGTAAAGGAGCTTGCCCTGAGTCACATGGTGGGGCTAGGCCTCAAGATCAAGTCTTCTAATTCTAACCCAAGTCCAGTGTTCTTTTCACTACATCCTGCTGGATTGCCAAATGAAGAAATATGAACCCAAGAAATCCATTTAGGTGACCTGAGTTGAGGCCTATTGCTACTTTTAGCCAATTTCCAAGAAAAGAGAGTAGAGAAAGAAAACATAGAGGGGAAACATGCATCCAGAGCCTTGGGGTGAGTGTCAAATCATGGCAGAAACTCTAAGGCTTTACTCACCCGGTTGTCTTCGGGAGTGGGAGGAAGAGGCTTCTTTGAAGCTGAAATGAACAACCAGAAAAACAAAATAAACATAAAAGCAAAGTGGGCAAACCCCAGAGACAAACACCCAAGGGATGTGGGGGCTTTTCACCAAAAAAGGGCAGTATAGAGAACAAAAGGAAAATAGAGGAAAAAAATCAAATACCTAAAGTCTCTCTGCTAGGCTACTCTCAACTTGGGGGCCCACCAATGTTTTCAGCAGTCTGCAAACTCTCCTCTGTTCATATGTGTGTTCACCATGTCTAGCCCTCTCTCTTCCTACTGAGCCCCACTTTATCTGATTAAGAGATACTAGTCACTGCCTGAAGCCAGCACTCTGGCTTCCCCACCCCAGATTCCTCGGGAAACCTAGGGCAAAAGAAACAGGGGAGATGAATGGCTTACTCCAATTCATTTAAGGCTAAAGCATGTGGACATGTGCGAATTCACAAAGCACAATAGGTAATTTGCTCTCTATATTATATAACGATGAATTATGGTCTAAAAGTGGGAATTAGTGACTCAGGGGAACTAGTGAATCACTGATTTCCTGACATTGCTGTTGGCTCCTTGTCACCTCCTGCACATCATTTCTGAACAGACTTGAGCTGGGGGTGGATAAGGTGGGTTGCTATTTTTTTTGAGGACCAGATCTACATGCTGTGGCTTCCAAGCATCCACATATTAGCTTGCCATCTTTTTCTTCCTCTTTCTTCATCACTATTACTTCTCCTTACTTCTCTTCTTTATCAGAGCTATTGGAGTCGAATGATGCTCAGGTTTATTCTAGGGAAAGTAGTGACTGGGGTGGGAGAGGTGACCGGAAACCATGCCATGCCATTGGTTAAAGGAATTGGGGGTGTTTAACACGGAGAAGAGAAAATTGAGGGAGAACAGTGCCTTAGCACGGATACTTACAGGTGCTGCTGAATAATATTGAATTGCTTTGCATTACTTGGGGTCAGGAAGCTCTGAGGTGAAATCCTGATTCAAATACTTATTATGGAACCCTGGGCAAGCTACTTAAGCATCTAAGCCTCAATTTCCTCATGTGTGAAAGGAAGAGCGGAGGATAATAAATCTAGATGTAGAAGGGACCTAAAGGGCTATCTATTCCAACCCCCTCATTTTACAAATGAGGAAACTGAGGCCCAAGAAGGTTAAATGTCTTACCCAATGTAAATGTCAAAGGGGGAATCTGACTCCAGAGCCAGGACCTTTCCACTGCCCTATTCCATCACTAGTGATATAGCACTGATCTCATAAGGTTGTTAGGAGGATGAAGGAAATAATCCAGCTTGGTAGATCGTATTGTTCAGTTCGTGACCCCATTTGGGGTTTTCTTGGCAGAGATACTGAAGTGGTTTGCCATTTCCTTCTGCGGCTCATTTGATAGATGGGGAAACTGAGGCAAAAAGGGATAAGTGACTTGCCCAGGGCCAGTAAGTGCCTGAGGCCATATTTGAACTCAGATCTTCCTGTTTCGCAGACCCTGCTGGCTTCTTTGTTTTCCTGCCTTCAGTTACCAACACTCAGCTTCTCTGACCATGCAACAGAGATGGCATCATGTGCAGCCACATAGCATTGGTGATTTCATGAGTTTTCACACAAGAAAGAACAGTGTACAACCTGCACTGAGATTAAGGTGGAGATCATTGACTGAGGGGTCTTTCTTTCCCCATGCCAGGATCATATCGAATGTTTACTGTCTCAGTTGAAAGATCCTCCCATTAGCGAACAAGTTATCCACCTCTCCAGCTGTATGAGTCTCATCATAGGGGCATTAAGGTAGGGAGGGTCAAACAGTCGATCGATGAGTATTTGTTAATTTCTTATACTCAAATACTCAAAAGAAGCTGTGCTCACATCAATTTGGAAGTTCCCTCCAATGATACATCTCTGTATTCACAGCCTCCACTTCCTCACCCACTATGCACTTCTCAAAACATGGCAATTTGGTTTCTGACCCCACCATTCTACTTAAAGAGCTCTCTCCAAGGCCACTAACTATCTTTTAATTACTAACCTGATGACCTTTTCTCCATCCTCTTTCTACTTGACCTGTCTAGCTTTAGACACCATTGTCCACCCCCTCCTTAGTAACCAGATACACTTGGCTTCCATAACAAGGCTTTCACCTGGTATGATTACTCCTCCATCCTCCTTCATTACTCATTATTCTTCTTCCTGTCCCTTAAGTGTGGGTGTCTCTTTCTTCTATTCTCTTTTTATACCATCTTCTTCTTGGAGATCTTATTCACTCTCCTGGCTTCAATCATTATCTTTTTACATATAAATTACAAATCCCTACATGCAGTCCTTTGCTCTTTTCTCCATCTCTGACTGCTGGATAGCTCCACCTGGATGTCCAGCTGGCACTTCAAATTCATCATGCCCAAAAGATAATTTATTATACTTCCCCCTAAACCCACCCCTCCTTTAAACTTCTCTATTTTTATTGAGGATGTTGACATCTTCCCAATCATCCAAGTTCAGAAACTCTGAATCATTTTTAACTCTTTCCTTTTCATCATCCCACCCCAACGCTATGTCCAATCCCGATTAATTGCCAAATCTTGTTGATTCAATCTCTACAATATCTCTAATATTTGTCCCCTTCTTTCTATTGATATGGCCTCTACCTTGGTTTGGACCCACATCACCAGTCATCTAGACTATTATAATAGCCTCTTAATTAGTCTCCATGATTCCAGTTTCACCTCCTCTCCTTCTCCTATCCATCCATCACACAGTTGCCAGCCCAAAATCTGTGATCCCATAGACATCAATGATCAATTCAAGCAATCTTTTAAGTGGGGCAGTTTCCATGAAGAGGAATACGGGAATATAGAGAGAGTTGAAAGCCGAACTCAAGGTATTCTGCCCTCATTAGACTGTGTTCAGATCTGGGCATCATGACTTAAGGAGGATATTGAGAAGTTGGAGAAGGGCTAGTAGGAAGGTGAGAGGCCTTGGATTCCTGTCATATGAAGATCAGTTGAAGGAATTGTAGGGTATTTAGCCTAGAGAAGACTGGGTTTGGGTGGGTGGAGGAGGAGAGAGAAAGTTGCCAGTTTAGATGCCATGTCAAAAAAAACTTCCTAATTGTCCAAGAATGGAATGGGCTGCCTTGGAAGGTTGTGGGTTTCCCCTTCTCGGAGGTCTTCATACAAAAGCTGGACTAGTTGGGTATATTACAATGAGCATTCCTTTCATGTATGAGTTGGACTAGATGGCAGCTGAGATCCTTTCCACTTCTCAAATTATGTGATGATTCTGGAATTCTGTACAAGGCACTGGGCTCAGTGCTGGGGATATAAATACGAAAAGAGATATTTCTTGTTCTCAAGGAGCTAATGTTCTCCTGGGGCAAGGAGGTGTGTGTAGTTCAACATGTACACAGAAAAACTGAATCTAAGGTAATTTAAATTGGGAGAGAACACAAATAGCTAGGAGCATGGAGAAGGCTTCTAGGAGAAGGTGGCAAGCAAGCTAAGGATTGAAATAAAAAGGAAATTCTCCCTAAGCATAGGGGCAAATATGTTGGAAGATGATGGAGAAGAGATGACCAGTTTAATTGGAATATAGAGTGGTGTGTGTGTGTGTGTGTGTGTGTGTGTGTGTGTGTGTGAGAGAGAGAGAGAGAGAGAGAGAGAGAGAGACATTAAATGTCTGAAAAAGGAAGGCTAAAGCCAAAATATGGAAAACTTGAATTGCTGAACTGAGAGAGTTTGTATTTTATCTTAGAGGCAATAAGGACCTATTGAAGATTTTTTAGCATGGAAGTTACATAGTTAGACCTGAGCCTTATGACAATAATTTTGGCAACTGTGTGGTGGGTGGATAGGAGAAGGAGAGGAGGAGAAATTGGAATCATGGAGGCTAATTAAGAGGCTATTATAATAGTCTAGATGACTGGGGGTATGGGTCCAAACCAAGGTGAGGCCACATCAATAGAAAGAAGGGGACAGATATTAGAGATATTGTAGAGATTGAAAAAGGAAAGAGTTAAAAATGACTCAGAATTAGGGCTGACCTAATTTGATGTCTTTATTTTACATATAATTCGTAACTGGAGGAAATTCTAAGGTTAGAAAATAAACATGTAATTTTTTCCTACCCAAATTCACAGACCCCCAAAATCTATGAACCCTCTTGGAGGTCCCTGAACTCCAGATTAATAACCCATGATGTAAAGGCAACTTCCTCATTTTACAGATGGGTTAACTAAAGTTCAGAGTTGAAGTGAGTTTCCTGAGGTCATATAGTCAGTTAGCAGATAAACCTCTCATGTGGAGGTGACATTTTGCCCCAGCCTAAGGAAGGACACATTTAACTTCCTTCTTATGTTGTGGTTCATTGCTAAAGGGACCTGTTACCCAGATGAGCCCACTAGAGATATATTAGCCCATTCTTAGACCAGGTGATGAGTTCCAAGTTCCTTAGTTTTCAAAGAGGACTAATGACAATCACTGAGTGATATCTTAATTTATGAATCAATTGGATTGAAGTGAGGCAGAGTTGGACAAAGTTGTCAGCCTCATTCTCTGTTCCAGAGCCATCAAAGTCCAGGGGCAGGAAAAAAAAAGTCAAGATGATTGTCTATGACCCAGAATGCAGTGGATGACCCTGATGTCTGTGATTTGTGACTTAGCTGCCTTCACGGCCATTGGAACAAATTGTTCTCATCTTCACATTCTACTGGGGGAAGTTTTTAGATAGTTGAGGCAGACATCCCTTTAACTCACCGACAAGTTTTAGGCCTGTCAGTACCCTGAGCACCAGATACTAACACTGGGGTCAGCAACATTTTGAAATCAGTGTGCCACATTGGCATATTCTGTTATTCTGGTGTTCCAGGGGAGAGAAGGTGGAATTAAGTCATTCTTGCAAGTACAGGACAGGGGCAAATATTGTGGCATTGCAGCTTCTCAAAGTTGTGGGTGGTTGTGGTAACTCGTAAAAGGTAAAGAAATGGGGCAGGTAATAGCAGCAATCTTCCCATACTTTGCCAAACCACATGCTGATATTATAAGAGAACAACTATAAGTAAAGTTCACTTGGCTAAAAGTGGTAGGAGGAAGGAATCCATCGTTAAGTACTTACTAAGCACTAATAAGCACATAGTAATGTGCCAGGCACTGTGCTAATTGCTGTGGATACGAAAAAGTAAAAGCAGTTGCTGCCTTCAAAGAGCTCCCATTCTAAGGGGGTAAGACAGCAAACACATAAATAGAGCTTGAAAGAAAGTATAATCAATGTGGGACATGAGGAAATTTGCATACTTTCTCATTAAAATATCATATTACATTTATTCAAATGGGTGGTTTTCCTCCCTTCCTAGTCCTCAAGGCTTAAACAAAACTTGTCACATGAGAAAATATAGGTTGCCATTGGGGACACCCAAAGATGATGTGTGAATGTGTGAAATTACCTGGTACTACTGGAAAGGCGGAGAAGAAAGCTTACCATCCCCATGTGTATGATAGTATAGGAGGTCCAAAGGGGGAACATATTCTTACCATTCTTGGTTGGATCATACTCAGCACAGCCAGATGCAAGTTTTTCAGTCTGGGCACAGCATCTCCACCTCCCATCCATCCAGAAATTGGGGTGGTACTTAGGCACCAAACTGTTATTATTCTTGGTTTCTGAAAGAGTTTGATAAATATTTAGGTAAAGAAAGACAGCTGAGCTGTTTTGAAGATAAATAGAATGATTTGGGTCCCTAATGTAGCAACATCAATCTCTTTGGTTTACTGCAAAAAATATTAAACTTGGAATCAAAAGGCCTACTTCCAATCCCAGCTCAGACACGTTCACCAAATCTCTCTCATCATCTTTTTCTTTATTGATAAAATGTAAATAATACTCATGCTGCCTATCTCACAGAGTTGTTGGAAGACAAGAAAATTGAACTTGAAATCAGAAGACCTAGATCTAAATCCTGGCTCTACTATTTACTACTCCTTTGTCATCTCAGGAAGTCTTTTAACCTCTATGGGCCTCAGTTTCCTTACTTGTAAAATGAAAGGAAGAGAGAGTGGTATCAAACTCGAATAGAAATAAATTGCTTTAGGCTGATACTAAATTTTTGTTTTTCAGATGAGTCCAACTCTTTGTGACCCCATTTGAGGTTTTCTTGGCAGAGATATTGGACTGGTTTGCCATTTCCTTTTCCAGCTCATTTTACAATGAAGGAGCAGAGGCAAACAGGGTTACGTGACTTGCCCAGGGTCACACAGCTAGTAAGGATCTGAGGCCAGATTTGAACTCAGAAAGATGTCTTCCTGTCTCTAGGCCAGTCGCTCTATCCACTTTGTCAGCTAGCTGCCCTAAACTTGAATTAGAAAACCACAAATTAATATTATCTATGTTGTATTCTGTTAAACATTCTCAATTGGTAGTTTTTCAGGAGATATGTGGCCTGCTTGCCTTGAATTTGATTCCTATGGACTAGATGATCGCTAACATTCCTCCAGATTATAAATCTTACAAACCATGACAGTAAATATCACTCAGAACAACCAAGAAAAATCCTCATGAGGAACAATGGGTACAGCAGAAAGGATGGTGGATTTGATGTCAGAGGACCTGAGTGTAAAACCATTTACTACTTGTGTGACCTTAGACATGTGATTTAAAATCTCTAGACTTAAGTTTCCTCCGTAAAATGAGGGAGGGGACAATGTGGCCTTGAAGTTCTCTTCCTGATCTCGATCTGTGATTCTATGATCCCTATATTAAGGGCAAGAGCAGAATAGTTGGCAATCTCAGTTTGTGCCAATACTGTGTGTCAATGGAAAGAGCACAGGATTAGGAGACCTGGCCTCTAGTCTTGGTTCTGGGACTACCTTTGGGTAAGATTGGGAAAATCACTTTAGCTCTAGGGGCTTCAGTCTCCTCCCCTCTGAAATGAGGAGGCAGATGACTTCTAAGGTCCTTTACACCTGTGACATTTGGTGGATCTAATTCATATTGGCAGCTTCTAATAGGCAGAAATAGCTTTGCTTCCATTCAGCACACATCCAGAATAGAACTTAAAAATATAGATAAATAATAATATAAATATAATGATAAATAATATAAAATACAGATAATAAATGCAAATAAACACATATAAAATAAATAAATACAAATAATAAATATAGATGCCTATAGGTGGTCTGAGGGTACCAAATTCTAAATGACTAACTGTAGATCTTTTACAATAAGCAGAACTCAAAGAGAGTAAGATAGAATTAGAAGTAAGTGATTTTTCTTGAAAACCAAAACCAAAGAACATTGCTCAGGTGCACCTGCAAATTGTATGTTCTTCTGTAGCAAAATGCGTTAGCATAATAAGTTGTGGTTAAACAGGGTAATCTTAAGCAAGAAAGCACATTATTAACGGCAAGGCCTTATTTAAATTAAAACAAGCTATTTATTGGTTTATTGGCAGCTAAGTGGCGCAGTGGATAGAGTGTTGGGCCAGGTCAACGAAGTCATAGATTTGCTTCAATCTGCGTTGGTAAATGAAGTTTCCCTCACTGAAGAAAAAATCACAGAGCTTTCATGTGTGTTTTTGGTCACTGCTATGTATTGTTTTGATCATAGGCAAAAGTCTGGTTACCTTCTTTAAGGGCCAACACCCATCTCTGTCGGCTCTCTCGATCGGGAGCGAATACATATAGGAGATAATTATCGTGCACCACCTGCAGTGGGAGACATGCAACAGAATTAGTAGATGTGACACAAACCTGTTGACTGACAAGACGCTTTTCTGCTTTATGGAATTTTTGGCTGGTTCTTTAGATTAGTGGCTTAAACTTTTTGGTATCAGGATCCCTTTTATACTTTTAAAAAATATTATTGAAGATCCCAAGGAACTTTTGTTCATGTGTGTTATATCTATCAACATTTGCTGTATTAGAAATGAAAACTTCTTAGTATTATTATGAAAATAGCTATGACCTTGTAGACTCCCTGTAAAGGTCTCGGGACCCTAGGTATCTCAGACCACACTTTGAAAATTGCTGCTGTGTCGGTCTGACGCTGTATAGATAAAACATTTGGATCCTGAGGCATCATCTTGTAGGGACTAGTTTGCTGGAGCTGGAGTCAGGCAGACCTGGCTTCAAATCTGCCTCTAATACCGATAAGCTGTATGACCATGGGAAAGCCACTTGGTCTCTCTAACCTTTATTTTCTCATCTGTAAAACTGAGGTAATCACAGCATTAGTATTTCACTCATAGGGTTATTGTGAGGCTCAAATGAGATAAGTATGTAAAAGTACTCAGCAAACTCTAAAATACCATAGAAATACCAAGTACTCTAAAAATGACACCTGGTCCAAATGATCAAAATAATGCAGATGTTTTGGTGGTTGATTAATTTAGTCTAAGAGTAAACATTAGGTGGGCAGCTAGGGGGTACAATGAATAGAACACCAGGCTTGGAATCAGGAAGACTCATCTTCCTGAGTTCAAATCTGGTCTCACATACTTCCTAGCTATGTGGCCCTAAGGAAGTCACTTAACCCTATTTACCTCAGTTTCCTTATCTGTAAAATGAGCTGGAGAAGGAAATGGCAAACCACTCCAGTATCTTTGCCAAGAAAACACCAAAATGGGGGTCACAAAGAGTCAGACACAACTGAACAACTAATGTTAGGCAGATTGGATTACTGTCCTTAGATTCTATAACCTCTTGCCTTCAGTAAAATAACTTTGATTTATAGCAAATAGCATTTTGACTATCAGGAGACAAATTTCTTCTTACTAAGAAAGCACTTTTATTTCTCAGGCTACAATTCCATGACAATTTTTGCTTGTTCTTTCTGGGATATGTGATAAAAAGATATTAGATGGAAAATATGCAATCAGATTTTCAATCACTAAGCACTAAAGTCATTTCTTTCATTTCAAGTCTTTCATTTTCTTTCACAAAAGTCATAACATAAGGGCCTTTTTCCATAGGAAAGAGCTTCTCTCCCCATACCAGGCTTATAATGAATGTTCACAGTTTCGATCTGGGAGACCCTCCAATAAGGTGATAATTATCTACCTTTTCAACTATATGACTCTCATCAGAGTCATACCAAAATAATCAATCAATTAGCAAACATTTATTAAGCAGTAATATGTGCCAGGCATTGTGCTAGGTATTGAAGCTTCTCCAATGGTCTGTGATATCAATGGTTTAGGAGTGCCCTTCAATGCTGCAAATTGCAACCCATCCATGCTTTCCCCTTCTGTTCACCCTTTGTCCATGTCTGCTCATAAACACACCACAGGAGATCTACCCAGCATGATAGGGGTCTTCCTGACTTCATCTCACATTATGAAAATACCAATGAATCTTTCTGCCTATCTGCCAACTGTCCTTTACCCATGACATATGACCAGCCCATCCTTTCTTCCTATCATACATTTCCATGATGGCATCTTTTATTCTTGCTATTCTTCCCAGTTCCTTGTTGGTTATATGTTGCAGCCTGCTCACACCCACTGTGCTTCTCCATTGCCTTTTGCGTGACATTAATTTTAATCCTTTAGAGACAGTTGTTGCCATAAAGAAACACCACTAGAATGTCACTATTAAAAAGGTAAGCTTTTTTGTTTCATGGGAAGCTTAGGGTCGTTAAAGGAGCTTTGTAATTTCTCAAAGGAAATCCAACCTTATCTCTTCCTTTTGTTCAACTTTGAAGCTACCTTGTTGTCTATGAGTACCCTCTCTCCTCAGATATACAAAGTGATGCACAAGCTCTAAGGGTTTTCCTTCCAAATTTATGCCATGATTTGGGCAATAGACAGTCTTCATCTTTCAGGTCTTTCCTATAGTGATGGTCAAGCCAAACTTTTTTGAGTGGTTACACATCTCTTCTAGGAAGTTCACACTGACCCTGGGTTTGATTTAAGAAATACAATGTCATCCATAACAGGATTATCTGGAGGACCTCACCATCCACAGAGAAACCTCTGTGACCTATACTCTATACTAGATCTCCTTTATCAGAGTGGCAAAGTGTACACTTTGGGCAAGTATACATCTTCTGGTTATAGGCCTTGCCTGATGGTTATGATCAAAGAGTCTATAAAGTCATTTCTGTTGTGATTTCTGTCTCTCAGGAAATGATTTTTATATATGGATGGGAACTACAATATTGGAAAAGAGCCTTTGAGGCAACATTTTGCTCCACCAATTCAAATTTTTTTTCCATAACCAACCAAATAGGATCTTATCTTCTTTACATCTTTTAGGCAATTTCTAAATGATATGGGTGTTGTTCATTGTTAAATATTCCTTATGAAAGCCCTATGACACCCTACTACTACCCTCATCTAGGATGTCCTTTATTCATATACAGATGACTTTCATAAAGATTTTGTATAGGTTGGAGGTAAGCACGTAGGCCAATAATTGTTCACGTTTTCTCAGTTGTCTTTTTTTTTTAATTAATAAAGTTTGAGGGTTTTTTTCCTACTATGTATTTGGTATCCTCCTCACCTTAAGATTCTTTGCATATCAATCTCTCAAAACTCTCACAATTGTGTCCTCTAGGATACACATACATATATGTGTATATACATGTACACATATATAGATATTTATATATCTATATTTATGTATATATAGATATATAAATATACATATATCATCTGCTTTCCTAGTCTTTCTTCTCTTTATTGCCATTTCTACCTCCCTATAAGAACATTTGAGACTGTGATATTAGGGTCCAAATGTAGTGGTTCCATTATCTTTACTATGGGGGAAATGTTTGTTCTGGTAATCATTACAGATGCTTTCCATTTCTTCTAGTTATTCTTTTGTTTTTGTTTTTAATTGCCCTTGGCATGACTTTGCTTGGTTGAATCTTTTGCCAAGCTTTCTTATTTTCTACTCTCTGGAAGGATGCTACTTTATGAAATAATACTGCTCATAATCAACCACTATCCTTCTTCACAAGATTTCACAAATGAACTTATATTGTAAACTGGTATTGCCTTTATCCACCATCTCTCTGCTTGGAAAGTAAGTCAATTGTTGCTGACTACGGCTCTTCCTGGGCTCTTTTTGTCTCTTTGTTGTAGAAATAGATTTAAAGTAGTTAAATTTCTGTATAAAAACTGTGTCAATGTTGTTTCTGATGTAAAACTGTGTCAATGTCATGTCTGATGTCCATTTCGCATAGCTGATAGAGATAAAACCCAGGATTCTACAGACCCAGGAAACTCTCATTGAGGAAATTCCCTCAGCCTATATAGATCAGCATTATCTCTGCAAAGGATAGTTTTAGAGAGTTGCCTGGGATTCTGAGAGGTTATCATTTGCTCAGGGTCATACAGCCAACATGCGTCAGAGTTGGGAGTTGAACCCCAGGTCTTCCCAAAGCAGACATCAGTCAGCTCTCTCCCCACTGTGCCACACTCTTTTCATTGCTAGTCACTTGTCTAAATAGTTCAGGACTGACTTGTTTTAGTACTCCTTATCTTTTTCTCATTATGATTTTTTTTCCATCTTATTTTGGAAAAATATGGTCTTTGGCCTGACACATCAGTGGTCTGACTGTATACAGACAGCTTACTCTGGTATAATTCCCACACTGATTTTTTAAAAGCCTTTTGCTCTATGTTAAAATATAACTGATTTCATTTTATGATGGTATTTATTGCTTGCCATGCTCCAGAGCTTACCATTTCTGTTCTTGAAGAAAGGGTTCATTATATAAAAAGTGTATAATCTACAAGTTTTTGGACTCTCTCATTCCTTTACCCTGAATCATGCTTCTTTAAAAATAGAATTCTCCAGGGTGGAGCCAAGATGGCAGCTGGAAAGCAGGGACTTGCCTAGGGCTCTCCCCCAGGACCCTCCAAACACCAATAAAAAATGGCTCTGAACAAATTCTAGAACTGCAGAACACACAAAATAGCAGAGGGAAGCAGGGCTCCAGCCCCAGACAGCCTGGATGGTCACTGGGTAAGGTCTATTGAGCACGGAGCTGGGAGAGGAGTGGAATAGAACCCAGAGTGGGCTGTGCCTGGACCAACCACACTGGGAGCCAGGCAGAACAGGCCCTAGCACCCTGAATCAGTGAGCTGTGGCAGTTACCAGACTTCTCAACCCACAAACACCAAAGAGAGCAGAGAAGGTTAGTGGGAAAAACTGCGGGGGACAGAGTGAAAGGAGTTCACCATTCAGTCACTGCCCAGGGGGCAGCGGAGGTGGTGCAGCTACAGAACTATAGCTGCAGTTGCTTCTGGCCCCAGGCCCACCTGGTGGGAGGATATAAGTGGCAGATCAGAGCAGGAGTGCAGAGCCTGCTGAAGATCTGAGTCAGGTCCGGGTTGGCAGTTCTTGAGGGAAGAGGAGTGCTGGTGTGGCAGAGCTTGCTGTGAGAAATAGCTCTGAAAACAACAGCACATCCCCTCAAGCTTGGAACAAAGTACTCTCTACCCTACAAGCCATCATACCCTGACGAAAAACTCAAGGGTCAAGTAGTTGGCTAGGAACATGGCCAGGCAGCGAAAAAGGACTCAGATTCAGACTCAGCCTTTGGAATCTTTCTCTGGTGACAAAGAAGACCAAAACATACAGCCAGAAGAAGTCAACAAAGTCAAAGAACCTACATCAAAAGCCTCCAAGAAAAACATGAACTGGTCTCAGGCCATGGAAGAGCTCAAAAAGGATTTGGAAAAGCAAGATAGAGAAGTAGAGGAAAAATTGGGAAGAGAAATGAGAAGGATGTGAGAAAACCATGAAAAACAAGTCAATGACTTGCTAAAGGAGACTCAAAAAATACTGAAGAAAACAACACCTTAAAAAATAGACTTAATTAGGTGGCAAAAGAGCTCCAAAAAGCCAATGAGGAGAAGAATGCCTTGAAAGGCAGAATTAGCCAAACGGAAAAGGAGGTCCAAAAGACCACTGAAGAAAATACTACCTTAAAAATTAGATTGGAGCAAGTGGAAGCTAGTGACTTGATGAGAAATCAAGATATTATAAAACAGAACCAAAGGAGTGAAAAAGTGGAAGACAATGGGAAATATCTCATGGGAAAAACCACTGACCTGGAAAATAGATCCAGGAGAGATAATTTAAAAATTATTAGACTACCTGAAAGCCATGATCAAAAAAAGAGCCTAGATATCATCTTTGAAAAAATTTTCAAGGAGAACTGCCCTGATATTCTAGAGCCAGAGGGTAAAATAGAAATTGAAAGAATCCACCAATCGCCTCCTGAAAAAGATCCCCAAAAGAAAACTCCTAGGAATATTATCGCCAAATTCCAGAGCTCCCAGATCAAGGAGAAAATACTGCAAGCAGCCAGAAAGAAACAATTTGAGTATTGTGGAAATACAATCAGAATAACACAAGATCTAGCAGCTTCTACATTAAGGAGTCAAAGGGCTTGGAATATGATATTCTGGAGGTCAATGGAGCTAGGATTAAAACCAAGAATCACCTACCCAGCAAAACTGAGTATCATGCTCCAAGGCAAAATATGGACTTTCAATAAAATAGAGGACTTTCAAGCTTTCTCAGTGAAAAGACCAGATCTGAATAGAAAATTTGACTTTCAAACACAAGAATCAAGAGAAGTATGAAAAGGTAAACAAGAAAGAGAAATCACAGGGGACTTACTAAAGCTGAACTGTTTTGTTTACATTCCTACATGGAAAGATGATGTATATAATTCATGAGACCTCAGTATTAGGGTAGCTGAAGGAAATATACATATATGCATAATACATACATATATATACACATATATGTGTGTGTGTGCATGTGTGTGTGTGTGTGTGTGTGTGTATATATATATATATATGTATACATACACGCACACACACAGAGGGCATAGGGTGAGTTGAATATGAAGGGATGATATCTAAAAAAATAAAATCAAATTAAGGGATGAGAGAGGAATATATTAAGAGAGGGAGAAAGGGAGAGATAGAATGGGGTAAATTATCTCACATAAAAGTGGTAAGAAATAGCAGTTCTGTTGGGAGGGAAGAGGGGGCAGGTGAGGGGGAGTGAGTGAATCTTGCTCTCATCGGATTTGACCTGAGGAGAGAATAACATACACACTCAATTGGGTATCTTACCCCATGGGAAAGAAGGAGGAGGGAGATAAAAAGGGGGGATGATACGATAGAAGGGAGGCCAGATAGGGGGAGGAGGTAATCAAAAGCAAACACTTTTGAAAAGGGACGGGGTCAAGGGAGAAAACTGGATAAACGGGGATAGGATAGGAAGGAGCAAAATATAGCTAGTCTTTCACAACATGAGTATTGTGTAAGGGTTTTGCATAATGATACATGTGTGGCTTATGTTGAATTGCTTGCCTTTTTAGAGAGGGTGGGTGGGGAGGGGAAAAGGGAGAGAATTTGGAACTCAAAGTTTTAAAAGAAGATGTTCAAAAAAAAAAGTTTTTGCATGCAACTAGGAAATAAGATATATAGGCAATGGGGCATAGAAATCTATCTTGCCCTACAAGAAAGTAAGGGAAAAGTGGATGGGGGGAGTGGGGTGACAGAAGGAAGGGCTGACTGGGGAATGGGGCAATCAGAATATAGGCCATCTTGGGGTGGGGGGAGGGTAGAAATGGGGAGAAAATTTGTAATTCAAACTCTTGTGAAAATTAATACTGAAAACTAAAAACTATTAAATAAATAAATAATGATTTAAACTAAAAAAAAATAGAATTCTCATATTTATTGCCCACCTATCTGCCCATTATACTGTTGTAGGAACTGAATCAAATCAATCTTGACTTTCTTGCTGAAAACAGAAGATGGAAGTTGCAGCTAAATGGAAAGATGGTTCACAAGTACATCTTGGAGAAGCAAAGAAAGGATTTGGCAGAGTTGGTTTTGTCATATTTATCAACTGGCTTTCCACACAACACACTTTTAAGTTTAATCTGCATAATTAACATTTTTTTCCACCAGTTTCTTAAGTCTAGGCAATCAATAAAACAATAAATCAAGCCTTGATTTACAGCATTTGCCTGTTTCTAAGGTATAAATGCTCACATTGAAAATTTAACAACTGGCTCTCAAAAGCTGCTTTGAGCTGGCTCCAGCTCAAAGGCATCAAGAAACTTCATTTTGTGGAATACCTGGTCATCTCATATTGCAGTACTTATTATTAGAATTTGCCAAAAGACTACTGCCAAACTAACTGAAGTTTATGCCTCAGTAATAGTCACTGAGGACGAAGAGGCAGAGGGATTCTATCAAAAAACTGATGAAATCTCCTAAAATAGATAAATAAATACTCTGACATTTGATGACTTCAATGCAAAGATAAGGCTGATGAAAACCACAGGACCTGGGGATACAAAGATAAAAATGAAATAATCCCTGTCCTCAAAGAGCATACATTCTATTCAGGGAGACGTTGTTGTTGTTCAGTCATTTCTGACTCTTTGTGACCCCAATTGGGGTTTTCTTGGCAAAGATATTGGAGTGATGTACCATTTTCTTCTCCAGCTTATTTTATGGAGAGGAAACTGAAGGAAAGAGGGTTAAGTGGTTTGCTGAGGGTCACACAGCTAGTAAATGTCTGAGGCCGGATGTAAACTCAGGAAGAGAAGTACAAAGGAATGGGCAGAGGTACATAGCAGGTAGAGGGATAAGGAGGGGCCTCATTTAAGTACCTTATATTTGAGCTAAACTCTTAAGGAAACTGGGAATTAATTGCAACTTCAAAAAAATTCTTGATGAAATATACCTCCCACCTCATGCAAAGAGGTGCCAGACTAGAAGTAGAGAATCAGGTGTGCATTCTCAGACAAGGCCAGAAGAGAAGGCTTCTACTAGGGGCAGGGAGGGAAGAATTGTGTATGGGGAAAGATAGGAGGAAAAAGGAGCATCAATAAAACCTCTTTTTTAAGAACAGAAGAAAAAGGAGGAGCAAATGGAGACAAATAGAGTGATTTCACTAGTCTTATTAAATTTAATATGCATATTTCTCTTTTAAAAAAGACTACATAATAGAAGCTCACAGTTTCTTATATAATCTTTCCTTTCCAGTTTCTTACGCAATATTCTTTCTCATTGTAGAATGCAGGCGCCTTAAGATCAAGGTCTGTTTTTGCTTTTCCTTTGTATACCCAGCCCACACAGGAACCTTCTATGCTAGTCTATCTCAAAGTCATTGGCTAGGGCCCACCTGATTTGCCACTGTTGAACTTGAGGCCCCATCAAAGGAGGGACCCCTTTGTATAGAATGGTCGGGGTGATGGGCTGAAAGTTGTGGGGACAGCACCTTTAACCACATTTTGCTTATGGCCTCTGAAATTGAAACTGCCACCTCTACTTGCAATTCATTGGTGAAAATGAAAACATAGACATCTTAGGGACCCTCTCTAAATCATGAACCAGTATATCAGAGTCTAGGTAACACAATGGATAGAGTACTGGGCCTGGAGTCAGGAAGACTCATTTTCCTGAGTTAAAATCTGGCCTCAGACACTTACAAACTGTGTGACCCTGGGTAAGTCACTTAACTCTATTTACCTCCATTTCTTATCTGTAAAATGAGCTGGAGAAGGACATGGCAAACCACTCCAATATCTTTGTCGAGAAAATCTCAAATGGGTCACGAAGAGGCAGACATGACTGAAAAATGACCCAACGACAACCACAAGATCAAGGTCAATATCCCCCTGCCTGCCTCCTGTCATGACTAAGCCCAGTCACCGTGGTGCTAGGAATGAGAAGCTGACCACCATATGGCTTAGCTGACTTACCTGGAAGGGGTATTTATAGTGGCAAGGGATGCTGATGTCGCTCTTCACAATCTCCACACATTTGATTCTGGAAAGTTCAATGGAACCCTTCAAAGTTCGCTTTTTCTGTGGAGAGAAAATCATAACTCTAATTAAGCAAGCAAAATTCAAGAGTTCTGTCCAGATGCTTCTGAATGACAGAGGCAGTGATATAGAGGAAAATTCTGAATTTGCAGTCGGGGACCTGAATTCAAATCCCAGCTCTTCTGTTTGCTACCTTGTCTACTAGGTGGTACAATGGATAAAGCATCATACCCGATATCAGGAAGATTTGAGTTTGAATCTGGCCTTAGATACTTACTAGCTGTGTGACTCAAGGCAAATCTGTCTGTTTCCTTATGTGTAAAATGAAAGGGTTGGCCTTGATGACTTCTAAAGTCCCTTTCAGTTTTAAATTTATGATCCTGTGATTAAAAACTCTCCATCAGCTTCTTCCCTTTCCTTCCCCAGCCCTTAGTTCTCCCTCCTAAACCCTCCCCTGCCAAAGTGACTGTGATCTGGTCTATCTCCACCCTTCAGTGAGAATGATTGCTTGCTCTCCATAACAGATACAGATGGGCTGCTGACTCACCATCAATAGGACATGCTCTGAGTTGTTTTTCCATTAGTGATGATAGGTTTGTATGGTCCACATAATCATAGATAGAAAGCTGGAAGTCATTTAATCCAACCCCTCATTTTACAAACTAGCCCAGAGAGGAGAAATATTTTGTCAAGGTAACACAGGTAGTAAGTGGGAGAGCCAGAATTTTACCTCAAGTCCTATGATTCCAGGTTCAATATTCTTTCCACTGCAAAATACACAGTACTTTACAAAATTTCCCATGTGACTGATGACACACAAATGAGAGGCAGGCAGTTGAGGTTTAGGTTAAGTAAAGTCTATGGTCATAAGCACAACAGAGCTAACTGGTTTACTTATGGTTCCAACTCAGTGCCTCATTAGTTCAAGAAATTAAACCCCCCGTAGCCCTAAATAACAACACTATGAGCTGGAGAAAGCTGACATTCAGTATCTCCTCCTCATCACTTCCTGTAACTGGCAGGTCCATTTATTTTCCTTTCACTAGTTATGGTACCATTATGGTGTTGTACTTGGACCTGTTTTTACTATATATCACATTCTATGCCTTCCCCTTTGTTGTATTCCCATCAAAACTTGCCCATCCCAGGGGTCTTCCTATGCTAGCCTGAAAGAGTAATCTATGGTAAGATGTTTGTGACTTCCTTAGGATCACCTGTGGGAGTCTATTGTAAAACAGTTCTTACCCATAGAGTTGGCTATATTACCTATAGGGCAGGAATCTCAAATAATCCACGGGCAAACCACAGTACATTTACAGTATCGTGGTTGCCCTTGCAATAGAAAAAAAAAAATTGCATGAGTATTAGTAGAAAAAGCCAACCTTCCTACATTCTTGCCCCCGAGAAATCACCAATTGGGACACATACATAAAAAAAAATGTTGTTTAGTACTGCCCACAGTGAGATAGGCTGCTTTGGAAGATAGTGAATTCTCCTTCATTAGAAGTCTTCAGAAATAGACTGAAGCATACTTTTTTCACTTTCTTTTTTCCTTCCTCTTTTTGTTGGAGTTTTCTTCCACAAAATAACTAACATAGATATATTTTACATTGCACACGTATATCCTATATCGGATTGCTTACTATCTCGGGTTGGGGTGGGGAAGGAGGAAATGATAGAATTTGGAACTCAAAACTTAAAAAAATCAAATGTTAAAAATTGTTTTTACATGTAATTGGGGAAAAATAATTTTTTAAAGAAGTCTTCAGGCAGAGACTGGATACCTATTTTTTGAGGACACTGTAATGGAAGGTCTAGTTCAGCCACAAGTTGAATCAGTTGAAATCTGAGATAGCATTCGAACCTAAAGCTCTATGATTCTAGGACTGTGGCTTCGTAAAATGAAAGCAAACCAGGATACAAAAAGTAGCACCTCTGTCATCGACTTAACTTTTGCCAAGTTCCTTTACGTCTCTGGAACTGTTTCTCCATTCGTAAAATGATAGCTGCTAGGTGGTCACTAAAGTTCCTTCTCATCCTCAGAGCCTATGGACCTTACATGGAGGATTAGTAACAGCCTCTATGGGCACACCGTCTCCTCAGACACAAGCTAGCTTCTCTTTTGAGTCTGCCACAGCTGGGATTAAACACTGTAGCTCACACCATAATCATAGCTCTTTATTTAGCATAGCTCATCTGAGTAGCTTTCAAAACAGGCTGAATACAAAAGATTGTTTTCCTGCATCCATCAGCAACTGCCCTCAGCCACATGGCGCATGGACTTTTGAGTGACAGAGGTTGCAAGGCTTCCAGTTCTGTACCTCTGTTGTACTCTTGATGGTTTATCTGATGCAATGGAAGTAAGGATAGTGACAGCAGTCTTCATATCTCTTTGCTGATGTTCCTATATTTGGGGACAAGTTAAAAGGTATCTTTTAAACCTTTGCCAAGTTGAAAAACTAATGTGGATGCTTCCATATTTCTTCTGATTAATGGCTGATTGTTTATTCCTTGTCCTTATCATCTTTTACTTCTTTATTTCATTTTTATTTAATGGAGGAAGGAGGAGAGGTAAAAGGGAGAATAAGGTGGGTAATTTCATTAGAACTCCCAGTGAGCTAAAAAAAAATGATAAAAGAACTTTCAGTGGGGAAGCTGCCTTTACTGATGTGGATTGGCAGCACCTGCTTTGCAAATTATTCTTAGAGATCGGCTGAGGAAACTGAGAAGTTGGGGACTTGCCCAGGATCGCATTGATTGTGTATGACAGGAGCTAGATTTGAACCTAGGTCTGTCTAATCCTAAGTTAGCTACTATACCACACTGTCTCTGTCTTCCCTATTTGTTAATGTTCTTCATCTGACCCTTTGTCATTTAAATTCTTAGTGCAAATAACCTCTCTAATGTCTAACATATGGGAAGCATATGTCAGTGATATATGAGGATATATGAGGACCAGTCAGTGATTATGAGGATCAGGAGATGTTTTTCCTGGAGAAGAGAGGACTTTGGGAGGGGTTGGTGGGTGGTAAGGACATGATAGTTGTCTCAAATATTTGAGGGTCTATCTTGAGGTTTTGGATTTGTTCTCTTTGGTCCTAGAGAGCAGAAGAGGAATGAGTGGAAATGATAAACAGACCAATTTAGGTCTTATTTCAGGAAAACTTATTATAAATGAGAGCTCTCCAAAAAGTGGAATGGGCCACCTCAGGAGGTGAGGGATTCTCCATCTTTGGAGGTCTTCCAACTTTGGCTAGATGACCAGGTGTTGGATTTGTTACAGTGGGGATTCCTTTCACGAATGGATTGGATTGGGTGGACACTGAAGTCCCCTCCAACTCTCAGGTTCTGTGATTCCATGATTCTGTGAGCACTGGGGTAGTTGTTGTTCATTCTTCATTCTCAGAGGACCAATGATATCACAAGGGTGACGTCTTGACTCGCACGTGGATTGGACATGAGTGGGGCAGAACTGTGTAAAGTCTTCAGCCTCATTCTTTCCTCCAGAGTCATTAATGTCCAATGATAAGACAGATGTCAAAACAATTGGCGATGGCCCAGGATGAAGTGGGTGACCTTGGCCTTTCTAAATTAAGGTTTTTCCCAGGTTTCAGTAAAAAGAATAAGTGAGGGCAAGTAATTGATAAAGCTTGGTTCTTGTCCCAGCTCTGTCACAAGTCTGTGACCTTGGGCAAGTCATTTTCCCCTTTGTGGCCTCATTTTCTACATCTGTAAAATGGGAAAGATGGGTTGGGCTAGATGCTTCAAATCTATGATGATAGGATCCTCCCCTGTCTAAAGGACTTTGATGATATCAGCATGGACACTTCCAGGAGATAGGTAAAGAAGACTTGAAATACGGACAATGAAGCTAAATTATATTTTGAGAGTCTGGATTAGAAAGAAAAGTCTATATGGGAAGCTCTAAAATTTCAGGTGAAGCCCCCTCAATTCAAATTCAAAAGACCTATCTTTGCAGGCAAAAACTTGCCCCAAGGAGTTTTCAATATTCTTTTATTTTTAAGTGGGAAGCTGAACCAAGATTGTGGTTCTCCCTAAGACTCAAACCAACCTTTCTTATAAAGCTTGCCTTTCTGATGAACCCATAGCTCATGTGTTCGAATGGGCTTAATACAGCAGCCTTAAAGTCCTTTTTCATTATCATCTTACTATCCATGTTTGCCTTTAGAAGCCATTCTGCTCTCTCTTTGTCCTCGGTCACAATTTCCTCCATGGCCTCCTCTTCTGATGCAACATGGGTCCTGATGCCTTAGAAACAACAAGCCAGCTGTGCCTGAGTGAACCATGGGTCAGGAGGTTAAATACAATCCTGTGTCTGGGAAGTGTCTATTGCCCTATAATCTCCCCCAAACAACTGTGCTATTTCTGAAAATGCCAGGGTAAAATAGTCCAAGAAAAACAGTAAAAGGTCACTCTCGTAAGCCAGAGGGAGCCTAAGCAAAAACCTGGCTTTGGTTTTCTGTTTGTTATTCTGTCTGCCTACCTCAGAATTATATTGTCCTTTGGTCTCATCTCTTTCATCAGCTGGGTGCCCAGCTAGAAGATATTTGGCAGCTTCAAGGCTTCATGTAGGATACTTGGCATACATACATCACAATTCAAAGGAACAAACTATTTATGTCTGTACGCATGCAAAAAATGCAGACTCCATAAAAATGTGTCTTTTTAATCATCCTTTAAAGAGTGCATTTTATGGTTGCGTGGCTCAGTAGATAGAGGTCCAGCCTTGAGAGCAAGAAGTTCTAGGTTTAAATTGTGCCTTCAGAATACACTAGCTGTGACACTTAGGCATAACTTCATCATGCCCGAAGAAGTTCTCTAAGACTGTTAAGGTACACAGTGATGGATGGAGCATGGTACCCATCTCCAATAGAAATATGATGGAATCAAAATGCAGAATGAGACATACATTTTTGGGTAATAGCTAATGTGGGAATTTGTTTTGCTTAACTATACATGTTTGTTACGAGGGTTTTCTTTTTTTCAAGGGTAGAAGGAGAAAATAGATTTTTGTTAATTTAAAAAAATTAAATTTAAAAACAGATTTAAAGGCCATGAGGTACAGATGAGTTATCAATATACATTGGTGGAGGGAGTTTCTAGAACAAGAGTTCCCTTCACCAATGAAATCTGACTCTTCCTTACAGTCCATGGGCTGGATTTAATCCCACAGCCCTGATTTGTTACGCTAGACTCACTGCTATAGTCTTATCATTGGCTTGTCACTTCAGGCAATTTTAAAACTGTATTGTTATTTTCCCAGGGATTGTAATGATGGGTCACATTTATACACACACACACACACATACACATACACACACATATATATACACATACACATACATGCATACATGCATGTATGCATGCATGCATACATATGGTATCTGTGTATGGTTGGCTTTTACGTATATGTATATATATTATATATATATATATTCCTTATGAAGTACTTTATATATATCATCTCATTGATCCTCACAACAAGCCCAGAGGAGGGGAAGAAGGCAAATATTATTATCCCCACAGAATAGATGAAGGAACTAAGATCAGAGAGGTTAAGTAACTTGCCCAAAGTCACACAGCTAGTAAGTTATAGAATCTAAACTAAAACCCAGATCTTCTTCTCCCAAGTCTCCTGCTCTTTCCAGTATAACCATGCCTAACTTCCCCAACCCCTAGTCCTGGGATTTTCCTCAACATCTGGGATAATACCATGAAGGCAGTTGTCTATTCCACCCATACATAAGGACAGCACCCTACATGATTTAAGGGGACTTGGTTTTGTTGATGGTGGTTTGTTTAAAAAGAAAAGATCACTTGTTATAATGGATAAACTGTTGGATTAACAGTCAGGAAATCTGGGTCCTGCTTCTGTATCTGCTGCTTAACTAGCCAAGTGGCCTTGGGAAAGTCTCTGCCTTTTCTGGTCCTTATGTTTCTCCTATGTAAAATCAGGTGGCTGGATTAGAAAATGTCAAATGTCCCATTCAGATTCTGAGGTTCTATGATTCTGTTAGCTACTTAAAAAAAAAAAAAACTCCAGGGATCTCCCTGAAGATTCTAACATTGCCCATATGAAAAGTACCCAGGATGAATCATGAGTTCATTTACTTCCTGAGGTCTTAATTTTATACACTTTACGTAGAACACCGTATTTACCCCCAAGCCTTCCCCTTCTCTCCTAGGATACAATGTCAGTACTGACTCAAAGTAAGAAGTACTATTAATAGAAACACAAGTGCAGCTCTCATCCAGCCATGGTTGGGTTTTTCCTGAAGGTTCTCACTGAAACCCTACATGCTAAACTAAGGAGATTTGTATTTGGCAGAATTGAAGGTTTGAGTGGACAATTAGAAAATGGCAAACTCTAATCAATCCATGACTTTGTCCTTTCTTCTTTTCCATAAGACTTTCCTCATATAGACATCATAGTCACATAATTTTCCTCCTTCTCTGGTGGCATGAGGTGCCATCCAGATCATCTTATAATGGGCCATTTTATCAAAGATTGTACCCTGATTACCACTAAAAGAGAGGACAATATTTGGCATAGACCCATCACATTGTGAAATTGACAGCAGAAGATGGCAGCAGAACTGTGACCATATGTAAATTTCCTATCAAACATGTAAAAGATCTGGCTGGCTACTGTGGCAACCATATGACTCAGTAGTAAGTCTCAAGTCAGTCACATTCCCTGGGACTATTAGCCAGCATTGCCTGTATCTTATATGGATACAGCTCCCTGTGAGTTAGGAGATTTTCTAAAAGGAAACTGTTAGGTGTACAAAATACTGATCATTGGTCTAACGTGACAGATAGTTAGTTCATCGGAATGAAGCAGAGTTGAGATTTTTACTCAGATACTTGGAGCCAAAGTGGAGGGTTCCACCTAGATTATCTGGCGGAGCTATCTTTTTGCTTCTGCTCCAGTCTGCAAGTACACTTTCAAACCTCTAATTATTTCAGTGCTAAGTAATTTGAAAGGCAAGTTTAAAGTGCTTTTGTGTGGCTATCTTTCAACACATTGCGGTTTCTGTCATTGGTCCTGGGTGAAGTTTCAGCATTAGCCTCAAATTCAGTTCTATGCAAGAATTCATTCCTTACACATACTAGGGGCCTGATAAATAATTGTTGATTGATTGGCCTGAATATTAGCAAGGGATATTACTAATAAAGGTAAGTTCCATGGGAGAGGGAGTTTTTAAGCTTTGTATCCCAGGTACTAGCATATTTCTTTTGCTCACTGTATGGGCTTAATAAATATTTCTGCATCTAAATTACTTGAATTAAGTAGGAAAAAGGGACAACTGAGATAAGATGGACCTCTGAGTAAGAAGGTTGTAGCCCCTCTTCATTGATTTATTTTAAGAAATGTACTAAGTGCCTACTATATGCTAGGCATTTGAGATACAAAGACAGAAAAAAAAACAATCCCTGCCCTCAGGGACTTTACAATTTATTGAAGTAAACAACAAATATACATATAAGTAAATACAAACTATATATGCAATGTAAATACAAAGTAATTGAGAGGGAGAGGGATATCAATAGATGAAGAAATTAGGAAAAATCTATGGAAGAGTAGGGCATTTGAACTGGGCTCTGAAGGAACTTAGGGATTCTTAGAGTCAAAGGTGAGGAGGAAGTGCATTCTAGGCATTGGTGGATGTTAGCACATTTCATGAGATTGTTCACCCGGGGAATTTTCTTTATATTTTTAAGGCAAACATTTATTGACTATACAATCACAAAGTATATTATTCATCAAGCAAAAGAATCTAAAACTAACCTTTTAAAAACCCCAAACTAACCTTTACTTTAAAATAAACGCTGCAAATGACTCCTTTTAGTCAACCTCTTCCCCTTCAAAATAGAACAAGCTTTTCACCCTTATCTTCTTGGATTTAAAAAAAAAAGGAGGACGAGAAGCATCTTTGCAATGATACTCATTCCCCTACCTCCACACTTTGCCATGAAGAACATGGTGAAATTTAAAGATTGGTGACCAAAGATGTATCCTTTCAAAGTTTTAACTTTTTTGCATCCCTTAACGTTATTAACTAGAGCCTTGGAAAACAAAATGGCCAGGGGAGTCAAAGGGGAAAATAAGGTCTAGATGATTTTCCTTGACCCAGCTATAGTGGATTAGAATGATGAGAGCAAGACCTCAGCTTTCTGGGATGAGCAGCCAGCTCAGCTACCTTTCTCCCCCATAGGAACTGGGCTTGGCCAAGGGGAAACACTACCAGAAAAGGCAAGGAAACGTTAAAGCCTGGAAGGACATAGAAGGGCCTTTGAATGTTGTGCGACCAGGTCAGTAGACATTCCTACTTCTTTCTCCTTCATCAAAGCCCATTGGAATCAGTGAAGGGAGGTTAACGGGAAATGGAAGCAGAAGTAGCAGAGGCGGCAGCTACAGCAACAGGGAGACTGGGAAAGCCTTCCTCAACTCCGCTGGGGTATGGACCCCAGCAAGCCCCACTGTGGTGATAAGGGGGTGCTCACATATTGTAATATGCCTGGGCGTACCCTGCACACATTAGATACATGCTTATGATTTTAGTCATGCTCTCAAGGAGCTTATGTTCTACTGATTCTGAGAAATACTACTATGAAATAGAATGAGCTATAGTGAGCTATTCATCTCTAGAGGTCTTCTGGTGAAGACTTGTATTCATTTCTTGAGGTTATTTTAGAGAATCTTTAGGGTATAGTGTGGACCAGAGGGAGAGGCAGCTAAGTAGCACAGTGGATAGGGTGCTGAGCCTGGGGTCAGGAAGACATCTTCCTGAGTTCAAATCTGGTCTCAGATACTCCCTAGCTGTGTGACTCTGAACAGGTCACTTAACCCTGTTGGCCTCAGTTTCCTCATCTGTAAAACGAGCTAGAGAAGGAAATGGCAAACCACTCCACTAGTTGCCAAGAAAACCCCAAATGAGGTCACTAAGAGTCAGACATGACCGAAATGACTGAGCAACCACAAAATTGGACTAGAAGTCTTCCAGCTTTGGGATTCTACAATCTGAGGGTGATGGTTGGTCATAACCCTCCTAACTTCCATATGATGATGTAGACCTTGTCTATATACCATAGAGTTTTTACCCCCCAAAGACAAAAGGAAATCCACTGTCATCAAGGACAGTCAGGAACAGTTCTATAGTGGTCCATTTTCTGTTTTTCTAGTGATCACTAAGATTTGTTTGGCAAACTCTGCTTTGTACTGGGGATTGTATCACTTTAGAGAAGAGCTGACAAGCACAATGATGCAGATTTGTCATCATATCATTCAAATGTTCCATTTTTCAATCAGCCAGTCAATAGACAAATATTTGTTAAGTACCTATAACAATATGTGCCAGACACAGTGTTGGATGTACTAGGCACTGAGGATATAAAGATAAAAACAATCTCTGCCTTCAAGGTTACATTCTACTAGGGCAAAACAACATGTGCGCACATAAGTAAACACAAAGAATATAAGAAATTTCAAAGGACGCTAGTGACTGAGAAGATTTGGGAAAGTGAGATGTGTGATTTGAGCTAAGCTTTGGAGGAGGCAAGGGATCCTAACAGGTGGGGTAAGGAGAGGGTGAATTCTAGGCATGGTGGACAGTCTTGGTGAAGCCACGGAGACAGGAGACATTGTGTCACGGTTGGGGAAGAGCAAGAAGGCCAGTTGGGCTGAAATGGAGAATGAATGAAGGGGGATAATGTATAATGAGCCTTGATGGATAGATTGGAACTAAGTTGTGAAGGGTTTTAAATGCTGAACAGAGGAAATTATTTCCAAGCTGGGAGTCACAGAGCTTTCCAATTTAGAAAAAGTTCATTCACTGCAGCAAACCAATTATTGTAATCCAAGGGAAGGAATAATTGTAGAACTGAGACATGACTGGTCTTTTGTTTTAGCTCGTGATTAGTGCCCAAGCTCATATCCTAGGTTCTCCTTCTGTTTTATTATGGAAAGGACCTTTGAAATCGTTCATTCTGACCCTTCCATTCTATAGAAGAAACTCAGTCCCAGAGAAGGTAAATTGGAGCAGCCTGCAATGTGAGAATGAAGACCTGGGTTTAGATTCCCAACTCTACCATTTATGACCTGGAAGACCTTGAGAAAATCATTTCACTTCTCTTTGCCTCTGGCTCTTCATCTGAAAAATGGGCCTATTAATATCTATGTGACACATACTGGATTTGTGAGGAGTCCTTCAACCTTACTTGCTAAGATTGTAAATTGCAGATTAGGTGCTGATATGCATTGGTGGAGGGAAATTCCTCACTGGGAATTTTCCTATATAAATGAAATCAAAGGTCCAGATCCAAACAAAATCAAATAAAACAAACAAACAAAACACCCCCATCCCTACCTTATAGGGTAGTTGTAAAAATGGAAAAAGATAATGTATTTATGTGTAGAGAGACTGACTTTTTTATTCACCAAAATATAACAATCAGGAATCGCTGCTGCATTTCAACCAACAAAAAACTTCATTCTCCCTACTACACATGAAAAGTACTTGGTAAGAAAGACCCAAAGACCTATGTGAATATATCATATTATTAGTTAGTGGAATAAACAGGACCCAATGCAGGCTTCTCAGCTCCCAGCTTTTCCTCATCTCAAGCTTCCTCCTATAAAATGGAGGTAACCACAGTTCACTCTCTGAACTGTTATGGAAACAAAACAGCACTTAGGAGCTTTGGTTGAGCTATTGTGAGAGCATGCAGTATAAAATGCTATAGTTAAAACCTCAATATAAAGCTGTCTAGAGATTGGGTTCTCCAGCATAGGGCCAGTTTGAGGCAGCTTTGTGAGAAAAACCTGTGTATTTTTGTTGATTCTTCATCTTCCTGGCTGGCCCATTTTTCCTGTTGGCACAAAATCTTTCCATCCCTCCAGGGGCCCAGTTCCTCCCCCTTTCTCCTCTCCAGCTACAACTCTTAGCTTAGTGATTTTTTGGACCCTCCCTCTGTTTGTTGTGTGTTGAATTCCCTAAGGATCCTACTAGGTAGCTGCCTGCTAATTTGATAGTGCTAGCTAATAATGGCTTATGTGTTCTCTCTACCAGTTAATATTTGCTTTTTCAATCAAGGGGGAATTTGGGGCATCCTAACACCATCAGTGGGGGAGATATTTTGGAGGAGAGTTTTTGTCTTTGCAACTCATTCTTTAAATCATACCGCAAAAGCATCTGTTTCCCTAAGGGTGTATGTGTGTATGTGCACACATGCATGTGTATATTAGAGTATGTGTAAATGTATGTGCATAGATTAATATAATGCAAAGTTGGAGTGGTAGTGGTAAAAAAAATCAAAGTGATTTAGGAAAATTTGAGGATAAAAAGACTACTATTATATGGAGAATCAGGGAAGGCATCATGAGTTGACACATGAGTTGAACCTTGAAAGATGGCATCTGAGGTATGGTGAGTTGGATGACCTCGGAGCTGGCAGAAAAATGGTGCATCAGTTTTAGTGAGCAGTTCATAGTCCAGTTTGTATAGACTTCAGGAAGGAAAGTAGCCAGAAATAAGACTAGAGATGTAAGTTAAAACCAGATTATAGGGAGCCTTAAATGCCAGGCTACGGAATTTGTATTTTATCCTTTGGCAATAGGGAATCACTAATAGTTTTTGAGCAGGGGAGTAACATGGTAACAATATTGCCCTATAAAGGGGAACTCAAATGTCTCGAAGAGCCCTTCTGAATGCCAGCACTATAATAGTGTTCTTCAATACTTAGAGCTTCCCATTAGAAAAATGATCGTCCCTAAAAATGTAATAACTTGAAGATCGAAATGGGATATTTTGTGGTCCATTGTTCTTTAAAGTGAACATACAGTTTAACTTAATGCTGCCAACAATCTTCACTGCCTAATTAATGCTCAAGCTTGATGCGTCTCGTGAATGTCACTTTAAATGCTTTCTTATTGAAATGGAATAGGGACCTAGTTAAAGTTCACTTAGAAAGAGGGTGACAGAGAAAATAAGAATGTTAAGCAATTAAACACAGGGAGCCTCTATATAAATTATTCTGGCTCCATGGAAATTATATGGTAACTCAAAGCCCTTGGGCCAGATTATGAACTATAGAGTACAACCTACATTTACTGGATTTCACGGAACTGGAGGGAAATTTGATATAAGGGGGAATTTTATATGCATGGGAAACTACTTAAGAGTTTCTGCTCTCACCTTTTCAGTGGCCCTAGAGTGTCATGAAGTCAAATACTAACACTGGGCTTGAGTGAAAATAACTGTGCAACAGGTCCAATAACTGATGGATGAATAGTGTCATTGATTACGAGCAGGTTCCAGAAGGTATAGGGAGGAAATTTTAGCACTTGGTCTATAAGGTCTTTGGAAGGGCTAAAAAGTTGTTTGATTTCTGTGGGTTCATTTTGATGGGCTTGACATGAGTGTATTTCATTTTATATTGATCTCCATAGCGCAAGACAATGGGCCTTTGTGTTTTCTAGTTTCCAAAAGCTCCTGAGTCTTGTGCTTTTATGTACATCATTCTCTCCCCCAGACCTATTTTGAGTGCAGAAATCGAAGTGATGTAGGCACATTCCCTGAGCAAAAGTGTTACCTGCTGATGAGAAGGGTAGAATTTTCACTAGAACCTTTTGTTAATGTGTATTTATTGGCCTTCAGAATGAAATTGCTTGGGGCCGGTAAGACTCTTTCTATAGCAGGCATAGTCAAGTGAAGTAGATCATTAAGTAATTAGCTAAATATTTATATTTATTTATTATACTAATAATGCAAATATTGAAAGTGAAAATTTGGGCCAAATAAATCTATTTTCCTATAATATCCTTATGAAAGTATGGTTAGCTGGAATTATCTATAAATGTACTTGTCTCCATTTTCTTTTGCCTCTAATCTTTCCACAATCTGGTTTCTCTTCTTCACCATTAACCGGGCAATACACTGCTATGATCATATTACTTCTCTACGCAAATACCTTTAAGTGGCTCCCCATCGCCTACTGAATAAAGTATGAATTCCTGATCCTGCCCTGTTTGCCTCAGTTCCTCATCTGTAAAATGAGTTGGAGAAAAAAAAATGGCAAACCACGCCAGCAACTTTGCCAAAAAAAAACCCAAGTATGGTCATGAAGAGTTGAACACAACTGAAATGACTGGACAATAAGGAAGACAACATCAACTCTGCATTCCGTCAGACTGGAATATTCCCCATCCCTAATTCTTGTCCTGCCTTCTTCAGGCACCATACCTTTACTCACCGTGTTCCCCATGCCTGGAATTAACTTCCCACTTATTTCTATTCATTGATGTCCAAAGTCTTCCTTCAAAACCAAAGTCAGATGCAACTTTCCACATGAAACCTTTCCTCGGTCTCCTCAACTGTAAACAAAGTGGTCGTATATAGGTGGTCTTTAAAGTTCCTTTTAGGACTAATTCTGATCCCAAGCCCTATTTATTAATTTAACACTGACTCATATACAAAGGTGACAATCCTTACTGTTGACTATCCAAGCTCTATGTGTGGTATAATGGGGAAAAAAACCACTAGAGTTGGGACTCACAAATCTGGAATTCAGGTCTTTGATCTGCTACTTACTAATTATGTGATCTCAAATATGTCACTTCCTATTTCTAGACCTCAGTTTTGGTAAAATTGACCTAGAGGTCCTTTTCAGATGGCCTCCTCTCTGTTCCTCATACTCTCCCCTCTATTATCATCTCCCATTTCCATGCTCTTGGGATGACTTTCTACCATACTGAATGCTCTTTGTCCTTACTTGGAACTCACAGAATCTTTCTCTTCTTTGAAGATACAGCTTAAGCACTACCTCCTGCATGGTCTCTCTTGATCCCCCCAACCACTAATTCTCTGGCTCTCTAATGACCTTGCATTTAACTACTTTTTATTTAGTTGAATTTATTATCTTTATATTTATTCTACAAGCATTTATTTAGGTACCTATCTCCTCATTAGGATGCAAGTTCCCAGGGATTATTTTATTCTTTGTACCTATGTTCCCAACTCTCAGCACAGCGCCTGATACACAGTAGGTTCTGAATCAATACCTGTTGATTGAATCACTGATTGATCCTATGCTCCAGGAAGCTGCTATAAATGCTTTTCCATTGAAATGGAATGAGAAGCTGGCAAAAGTGCAAGTCTCAAAAATGTGGGATGGAGAATGTGGGCCTAAGTAGAGGCCCAAACTTCTCTCCTTGCCGTCCTTTTCACCCTTGAGTCTTTGTAAATTTGATTTTGGTAGTGAAATCCTCTCTATTCTTCTTTGACCATTGCAGCCCATAGTAGGCTCCACTTCTGGTCTTTTACAGCATTGACTGTCTGTACGTACCACATACCTGGCACTTATCGGATGCTTTCCATCTATTATTATTTAACTTTTCACATGGATATATATTTTTAGTATAATGTAAAGAGCCTTGGGTTTGGAGTTGGGAAACCTGGACTTGAATTCTAGCTCCTTCACTCCCTAGTTATGTGAGCACAGGTAATTTATTTTACCATTCTGGACCTCAGTTTCCTCATCTGTAGGGAAGAATAATCTGCATCTGGGAAGAATAATATGCATACCACATACTTCACATAGCTGTTTTGAGGGAAGTGCTTTGTAAGCCTTTAAAAAAATTGTAATTTTAAGCTATTATTCTCTCCCTCCAAGTCTCGTTTGCATTCCCTCAGATAGCCTAGCACAGGGGTGGGGAACCTGCGGCCTCGAGGCCACATGTGGCCCTCTAGGTCCTCAAGTACGGCCCTTTGACTGAATCCAAACTTCATAGAACAAATCCCCCTTAATAAAAGAATTTGTTCTGTAAAATTTGGGCTCAGTCAAAAGGCCTCACCCAAGGACCTAGAAGGCCACATGTGAACTCAAGGCTGCAGGTTCCGCACCCCAGCCTAGCACAATGCTTTGCACATAGCAAATGCTTACTAATATCTGTTCTTTGATTGATTGATCCTTCTCTTCCTTCTCACTTTTATCCTCTCTTAAGAGCAGTGATTACCATTCTGTTTTAAAATTCATTGAGAATTTTATTCCATAGTATAAAATTCTCAATGCATTTCAATTCTTTTTTAAAAAATTAATTCCATGAAACACTTTTTGAGGAGAGGATCAGTAAGTACAAAAAACCTAAACAACCAAACAGTGTGGCAACTTGGAAAGCTTGGCCACCCTACTTTAGAGACATGGAAAAAATGGGAACCATGAGCCAGACATTTCCCTCATGGACTTTCCTTTGTCACTATAAAAATCATACGGTGGAACTGCACATGGAGCAGCTAGAAGCTGGCCCTTCCTGTAAGTAGAAGGGCTGATTCAAATGCTACAATCTGTAAATCCCTTTCCAGAAAATTGGTCAAGGTCTGAAAAATATCACTTGAATGGATTGAATGAGGGTAAATCTCCCTCCTTAGATCACAACCAGGTGTTCTGATTTAAATTCAGGGATTAGACAAAGAACTGAGCAAACATGAATTTTTCCATTCTTTGTTTTTCATATCAGTTGAGAGACATTAAAGCAAAGCAGAAAGTGTTCAACTTAGCATGAGTCATGGGTTCAATTCCCAGCTCTTCTATTAAGCACTCATGTGACCTTGGACAAGTCACTTTCCTTGTTCTGAGCTTCAGTTTCCTACTCTGAAGAATGGGAATGATAATAATCGTATTGTATACTTCATGAAGCTGTTTTAAAAAAAATGAAAGGGGGGACTTGTAAACTATAAAGAAACATAGAAATGCTAACTATTTCCTTTAAGAAGGAATTATGTACCTAAGGAAAAACTGACCAAAGAGTAACAAAAAGTATTACCCACATGGCTTTGGGCAAATCACTTATGCTTGACCCTCAGTTTCTTCTTTTCTAGAAGGAGAGGGTTGGACTCAGCATCTGAAGTCCACTCTAACATTAGGTCTATGGTTCTATGCTTAGCTGAAAAAAAAAAAGAAAGCAATAACCGGAAATAATGTATTATCTCTCCAACAGAGGAAGAGTGGTGGGGGAAAGAGCATTGAATTGAGTATGCAATATATTTTAGTCCCACTTCTACCAACTCACTTGACAAATGGTCTTAGCCAAGTTCCTCACCTTTCTGGACCTCAGTTTATTTATCTGAAAAAAGAGGGTTGGACCAAATGATCTCTTAAGTCCTTTCTGGCACCACAATTTCAAATCACAATTTTTTTTGATGTACGACAGGTCTGGCTTTCCCTAATTTCATAGCTAGTCCACAACGCAGACTAGCAGTAAACTTGTGTGGTCGGTGAGCTCATGTTTCCAGCGAACACCTGGCAGGTCTTATTTGAGATCATTCTTATCCTGTTACATATCATTTAATGCCAGGTTTTTGAGTGGAACAAAAAAGAAAAAGAAAGTCACTTGTGAGGAAGAAAAATGTGCATTGATGGTTACTTGAATGAGGTCAGTTACAAAAAAGAGAACTGGAGTTGTTAAGCGCATCCTATCCTTAAAAACAAGCAGAAACAAAATGTCAGATCCTTGGATTTTCATCTGCATTCAGGCCAATGTCTATTAATTTCCCATTTTTTCTTTTTAAATTTTTTTATCAATCAACCAACAAACATTTATTAAGTGTGTACTATGTGCCAGGCACTGCACTGAGTGCTGGGGATATAAAGTTGAAAAATGAAACACCTGCTTATAAGGAACTTATTGATGCTCTCTTTATGTATCACTGTCACTTCTCCCAAATTCCCGCAGCAACAGAACTTTCTCTCAAAACAAGTACAGCCAAGCAAAACGAATCAGAGTATTGTCTCTGGTCAAAAATGCATACCTCATTCTATACCTATAGATCAATCAACAAGCATTTATTAAGCATTTACTAACTGCTAGGCATTGTGCTAAATTCTGAGGATCAGGGAAAAAAAAGAAGCAAAAATAGTACCTACCCTCGAGGAGCTTATATTCTAATGGAAAAAACAGCAAGGGCAAATCAGAAAATATAAGATAAAAACAGAGTAGATGAAAGGTAATCTTAGCAGCGAGATCATTACTTCTCAGATCAGCTACTGCTTTTCTTCTTTAAATGCAAACCAGCAGCAGGGAATAGCTCCTGATGGAGAATGGACACTTGCTGAAATGAGAGAGCTTTTCATAAACTCCATTAGGAAAGCTCCTCATTTTCTTCTTTCACTCACAGTCAGAGCTATTCAGTAAGATGGCACTAGAACAAAAGAGCCCACCATATACATTGCACGAAATGCCAGTTCAAAATCCTCCAGAGGATGTTAGAGAAAATCATAATTCTTCAGACCTTTGCTTTCCAATTAAAGATATCCTCAAGAGAGTGGGGTTCTAGCTCTGGGAATGTGACTGGCTCCTTCACTGTATGACCCCTGGGCATGCCATTGACCTTCTATATACCTCACTTTCCTCATCTGTAAAAGAGGCTGTTGGATTAGATGTTCTCTGCTTTTTTTTCCCAACATCAAAAACATGAAGCTTTTAGGAAAATAGAAATTTTAGCTATATCTTCACTTTCTATCACATGTACTTTTTTCCTTTTAAATAGAATATAAACTTATTGATAGTAAGGATCGTTTTATTCTTTGTATTTGTATCCTCAACACCTAGCAGAGTACCTGGCACATAGTAGGCTTAATAAATGCTTGCTTGTTTGACTGACTGCAAACTAGCATATTCCATGCACTTTCCATTCCTTTGTCTTCATAAGCCTGGAAGACCCTATGAGGTTATCTTTCTAAGGCATGGATAGGTCTTTCCTCGTCACTTCCTTGCTCAAAAAACTAAAGCTATTCTCTGTTGTCCAGGGGACAAAATATAAACTCCTTAGCCTGGCCATTCAAGGTATTCTACAACCTGGCCCCAACCTACATTGTATGACCTTATTTACCATTATTCCCCTTTGTGTAGTCATATACATTCCAGCCGTGTTGTACTACCATCTCTCGCCATGCCATCTCCGGCTTCTGTGAATTCATGTGAACTATTCCCTATCCTTAGAATGGACTCCTCTCTCCTTATCTCGACCTTTAGGAATCCTCATCTTTATTCAGTTCTCTGTGCAGGTATCAACTTCTTTGTCAAGCCTCATCCAGTCCTCCCACCTGAAAGTATTCTTTCTCTGTCTCTCCTAAAATTTTTCTCAAATACTTTGTATTTATTTCTTCTTTATCCCCATTGTTTCCTACCTTTTATTTATCTATGTGTATGCATCCTTGCCCCAAGTCCTTCCCAGGGAATGTAACCTACTTAAGGACAGGAACCCTGTCATTTTTGTCCTTATATCCCCAGGACTTAGTATAGTGTCTCATGTATAGGGGGTGTCTAATAAATATTTGTTGAATTGAATGGTCCAGGGAGGGAGGTAATTAGAGCAGGTATTATTATCCCATTTTATCAAATCAGAAATATGATAGGATCATAGAATAGGACCTGAGAGATCATCATTCAACAGTCTCATTTTACAGATGAGTAACCTGAGTGTTGAGAGGACATGATCAGTCATGGGGCCCCATTGGGCTCTCTAAGGAGATGACATTGAGATAAAACATCCAGTAGGTCCTACCGAACTGGAAAGTGGTCACATACTGGCCTGGCTCTGCATCTGTTGACTAAGCAAGATCTTAGGTAAGTCTGAAGATTCCCACGTCACTAAAAAGCCACAGCAAGTCATGTAGATAGTCCACTAAAGCACAGAGGAATTGTGAGCTGTATGGTGAAGGGTGTGCTCATACCAGCAAAACGAACACTCTCTGAAGCACCGATTGATTACACAGCATAACAAAGAAAACACTTGAACCCTTGCCTCCAGAGACTCTTCTGCTGGTGCTCCTGAGGTCAGGCTGTGTTCCTCTGTCAATACCCAACACGGTAGCATTTAATAACTATATATTGAATGGAATGTGCTATCAGCGGCCCTCTTAACATTAGCAGCAAGTTTAGCAAAGTGTTTCTGCCTGGAGGCACAGTAGATAGAGGGCTGGGCTTAGAGTCAGGAAGACCTGAGTTAAAATCTGACCTCAGATACTTACAAGCTGTGTGACCCTGCGCACAGGGTCTTGACCTTTGTCTGCCCATTTCCTCATCTGTAAAGTGGGGATAATAATAGCCCCTAGGACTTCTCAGGGTTGTTATGAGGATCAAATGAGATAATATTTATAAAGTACCCAGCACAGTGCCTGGTACACAGCAAGCACCATATAAATGTTAGCTATAATTGCTGTGACTACCACCACCACCACCACCACCACCACCACCACTACTATTGTTATGCACAAGTTCTCAGGGAGAGGCAGTAGAGAAATCTCTACATACACAATGATTGCCATATCATTAGCTCACACTTTTTACCATTAAAAATTTGTTTTAATCCTCAACTTATTACACTCCAAATGAAACGGTTGTTTCCATATAAATAGTAAAATAGATTTTTTTAAAAAAGGATTATACACAAAACTGCAAATCTCCATTATGTTCTAGCTCATACTTCTCGAGGCTTTAGGTTTAATAAAAATGCTTGTTTCACAATTTTTGTTTTGAGAATATAACCCAGGTCTCCTGAGTCTCAGTCTAGTGCAACCCACGATATACCCTCTATAAAGACCTCTATAAATATAATGGAGCAGTTAGATTGCTCAGTGGATATAGCACCAGCCATGGAGTCAGGAAGACCTGAGTTCAAATTTGGCCTCAGACACTAGCTGTGTGACTCTGGGTAAATCACTTAACCCTGTTTGCCTCAGTTTCCTCATCTGTAAAATGAGCTGGAGAAGGAAATGGCAAGCCACTCTTTGCCCTGAGAACCCTAAGAAGGGGTCACAACGAGTTGGACACAACTAAAAAATGATTGAACAGCAACAACAAAATAAATTATAATGTGCATTTAATTAAAATTTTAAACTATGTAGAGGGTTACGAGGTGTTGGTTTTCCATATGGAATGCTCTTCTAAAAGGACAAGAAGGATAAGCATAAGTGAAGAGTACTCTTAGCTCTGCCATACCATGTTCTAAGGTCTCAGCACAAATACTATGTTCAAGGAGCCCTTCCAGTTTTGATATGCAATGTCCTATTTTTGGAGCTCCTTTCCAGCTCTGATATTCAATGACCTAAGGACCCTTACAGCTGAGAAATTTTATGGTTCTATGAAGGTGGCTATTTAACTTTGTAAATTACACACACACACACACACACACACACACACACACACAGAAAGAGAGAGAGAGAGAGAGAGAGAGAGAGAGAGAGAGAGAGAGAGAGAGAGAGAGAGAGCGCAAGCTATATTTAAGCCACATTAATAGAAAGAACTGAGATGAACTTTCCTAGTGACTCTTGGTATGGCTGTGACTGTGAGGAGTCATTTAACAACTTGGCTTTCATTTTCTTTCACTTGAAAATTAACATGTTCAGATCATTTCCCAGTATGATGTCGTGGTGAGTGTATTAGCTATAGCAGCAGAGAATAATGTTTCACATTCTACCTCTTTCACTTAACACCTTTGTGACTTTCTGGGCATCACTTCCTCAGGTGTAAAATGAAGAGACTGGACAAAAGGACTTCTAGCCCTAAATCTATGAGTCTGTGACTTCAAAGAGAATTTGGGTGATCATATTTAACGAAGACCTAGCAATAATGTTGCTATGAAGGTTAAGTGGTCCACAGTGAATTGGTTGTGTGGGAGACAGTAGCTTTAGCATTAAGAACTGAGAAGGTAAGAAGAAACCATAATTCATTTACCCTAACAATCCTACTGTGATCTCAGACAAATTTCTCTTTATTTTACCGTATATTTTTAAAGAAAAAAACAAATTACCTTTGTTCATACACATGCATTATAAGCACAAGAAAACAATAAACTTTTGGAGTAATGACAACATGTTCTTGGTATTCAGCAAGGAGTCTTTAGCTGGGACATTTATTTCCCAGGATTAACAAATTGTTCTTGTGTATTAAAGAACTTTCTACATAATTAAGTTTTTGCCTTTAGGAAATGTATTCTGAGGAGCAAAGTCTGATTCGAGACCATTAGGATGGGCTATTATTTGGAAATTATAATGCCAAGACACTTTTTATGCCTGATTAATACAATAATGTCTAGCTTCATTGCTCAATAAAGCGATGTTACATGGAGCAAACAAGAAGTAATGAGTGAAAAATATGAGCCGTATTTAAACAAGGCTCTTAAACTGGGTTTAAGAGCCAAGAACTACTGTTATAATTTAAAACAAAGACTTAAACTTAAACTTATTTACAATAAATAAAAATATAGTCATATTATGTTATTTCTTAGCTCAATGGAATAAATTATTTGTACCTGGTTTCTCAATTTTTTTTTGTCAGGGACTCTTTTGGTCTGTGAAGCCTACAGATTCCTTCTCAGGATAACATTTTTAAATGCATAAAATATAATACATATGGTTTCAAAGAAAATTAATTACATTGAAATGAGGTTACCAAAATACTATAAAAACAAACCAAAAATAGTTGATCTCATCATCTAGACTGAGAACCTGACTATGACCTTCTATAGTACCTATCGCAATCCTTTAATCCTGATATTTGTCTTCATTTATTGCAGATTTCTTTCTCTCGCTTTTTTAAGGCACATAAACACAACATATGTATATATACGCACACACACACATATACACACACACACACATATACATATACATACACACACATACACACACACACACACACACACACACACACATATATATGTATACCTCCTAGAAAAATAGGCCACATAATTTTAAGGTAACATGTTTATGGGTAACTAGCAATTACTAAGTCACAGATGCTTTGTTGTGTTAGGTTTCATTCAAGACTCTTGTCTACTTTACATTAGAGATTTTGTCTCAACAAACTCCAGTCCAGATCCTGAATAAAATCAGCTCATTATTTTGACAGTTATCTATCAAGTACATGGGGAGCCATCATGATATAGCAAAAAGAGGACAAGATTGGGAGGGAGCAGATCCAGCCATTCCAGAGTGGCCACTAAATAGCTGCATGACCTTTCATAAGCCATATAACATCCCTAGGCCTTTATTTTCTCCTCTGTATAATAAAGGACTTAGACAAGATGATGTCTAAAGGTCATTTCCAACTCTAGCATTCTATGATAACTTACATCTCCTTTTGCAAAAATGAAACTAAAACTTGTGTCTATCCACATTTTGGAGACAACATGGATATAGAATTATAGATGACAAACCCTTTCAAAAAATGAAAAGAATTGTACAAGAGACAGTTCACAAAACCATTGCATCTTTAAACTGGAAAGCTCTCTAAATACAAATGCCCTGTTAGAAAATTAATGACTGAGATGACAAAGCTTGAACTAGACCCCAGGCATACTGATACTCCAGTGCTCTCCTGTACATTAAATTAAAAAAAATAATAATAATGATATAAAATCATGGTTTTCTTCCTTTTGATAGATGGAAACAATCTGATGGCTGAAACTTAGAAGGACAGATTGAAATCATATTGACAATGAATCCCTAGGTAATTTTGAGGTTCTAGAATAGATAATAGCTGCCTTATGTTCTTCACTTTGCTCTGTGCAGACCCATGATCAACATCTCTGGCTATTTTTTGCTTTGCCAATCTACAGGCAAAGTTTGGGGCATCTGAATTGGAGAATAATTAAGTGATACATTCCTAAGGACTCTGGTAAAAACAGAATAGATAATTCATAAAAAAAATTTTTTTTTACATCTTCAGAATATTAGTTCATCCTCTCCAGCATACATTCTATTCAAAGCATTAATGGGGGAAAAAATTGGCAATCACCTACCCCATGGCGGTCTTCAAAATATGCTAAGTTGGCTTTGGTTAAAACGAAGAAGCGCACTTTGAAGTTGGATGGGGATGTCCTTCTCTTTTGTTGGGATTTTTTGATCAGTTGTTCCTCCAGAAGGATACAGTTATTCATGGTCCAGCCCTGAAAAAGTCGAGCACCTTGGACATAACCCCTCTGCACAACTGGGGGAAGCAAGTTTAGGAAAAAGACTGCGAAGGGGAGACGGTTAATTCTCAAAGCACTATTGAAAGGCAGCCTCGATGCCTCCAGTTTTATCTTTCTATCTACATTCAGTCAGCATCGCTTGGCTTCCTTTCTGATGTCAAAAGCCATAACCACATCCTTTCAAAATTCACCAAACGAGGCACCATGGACTGAAAAAAATACCCTTTACTGTATGTTTTGGAAATTTATTTTTGAAGGGGACAGTGATCAAAGTGAATTTAAGGATTAGTTCTTTAATTTTTTTAAAAAGTAAATGGCAATCCATTTTTTTTCATAGCTTAGCTAATCTATGAGCCATTTAATTAATAAAGTTAATGTATTCCAAAAGTAGATGGCTGCTGATCTACACATCGGTGACTTAATACAATTGATCTGGCAAAAGTGGGACATATATCTTGCTGTCCACATGTCACGTATAGTATTTCATGGTGCTATACGTCAGCCTGGCTTCAGCAAACCAGACAGTGCTAGAGCACCAGAGAAGGTGTATTCTGGATAGGTATGAACAAAGGAAGGAAAAAATTGTCCATCTCTGATATAGTGAAATAATTCTTTAAAAGTTTGTTATTTAGGGGGCAGCTAGGTGGCGCAGTGAGCAGAGCACTGGCCCAGGAGTCAGGATCAAACCTCAGACACTCAACACACATACTAGCTGTGTGACCTTGGGCAAGTCACTTAATCCCAATTGCCCTGCCTTCCCCCCTCCAAAAAAAAAAAGTTTATTATTTTGCATTAAATCATGAAGCCACAGCTTAATTTCATACCATCCATTGGATATTCCATTTACTATATTTGATAAATATTTCTGCTTGACAAAAGCTTGAGATGATGGTCTTGTCATCACTTTTGACTCAATGCACCTAAAACTAAATTCATTCTTCTATTCCTGAAACCAGCCACCACTCCTAATTTCCTGGTTTGTGTTCATCATACCACAATTAAGTCAATCATTGCAGCTTGAAATGCTAGTCTCCTTTGAATATGAGGGATGAAGAAGAGGGAGGTGTCAACCAATTGCCAAGATGAAGAGTCATGGAATCATAGTGGTCACCCTAAGTCAGGCCCTTGTCACCTCTCCTCTGGACTTTTGTAATAGCCTTCTCACTAGTTTCCTTGCCTCAAGTATCTGCCCACTCCAGGCCAACCTCCACACTCAGCAGCCAAGGTGATTATTTTTTTAAACCATATTTCCACATTAGTCATGTGGTAAGGAAGAATTAGAACCTAAGGGAAAAACCACAAGAAAGAAGAAAAATGTGATTACTTTAAAGAGTAGGTCTGATTATGGCCCTTTTCTGCTCATTGAGGGCCAGTGGCTCCCTATTATCTTCAGATTTAAATATAAAAATCTTTTATTTTACTTTTAAGGCTCTTCCTAACCTGGCCCTTTCCTCCCTTTCCATTTTACTTCTCTCTTCAATCTCTATAATAAACATGTTTATACTAGGGTTCTTGATTCCCTATCTCCACTTCCTTGCCTTGGTACTGACTGTCTCTGAGGACTGGAATGCCCTGCTCCCCACTCTCAGCTCTGCATCTTAACTTTCCTGGCTTCCTTAAAGACTCAGCTCAAATCCAACCTTCTGCAAAAGGCTTTTTCTGGTCCCCACAACTGCAAAAGTCTTCCGTTTTGAGATTAATTTTGTTTTTTCTTCATGTATCTTGTATATATCTAGTTATTTGAATGCTATCTTTCTCCCTCATTAGATTGTAAACAGGGACTATTTTTGCATTTCTTTCTATCCCTAGTGCTTAGCATAATGTCTAGAACATAATCAGTACTCAGTAAATACGGACTGACTGACTAAGGTTCCTATCCACTCTAAAATTCTGTGGTTTGTGGCATATGGCTTAGCTTGGTCCAGTCTCTCTACTTCTAGCCTGTCCCTTCTTCAATTCATCCTATATGGATTAATATTCTTTAAGCACAGATCTGATCATGTCACCCCTTAACCTACTCCTAAAATGCTTTCAATGGCTCCCTGCTGCCTCCTGAGTAAAGCCAGACTCCCTAACCTTGAGAACAAAAACTTCCATTATTTGGCCTCACCTACTTAGGCAGATCTATCTGTCACTACTTTGCTTCATGTACCTTATGCTCCAGCTAAACTCAGAATTCCTTCCCTTCCCCACTCTACTGTCCTATATTCCCAGGTCATCGACTTTCCCCCTTCCATGCCTTTGTTCACCACGTGACCTGCAAATGTTCTCCCCCTAACAATTGTTTCAACTGATTGGTGCATCCTTCAAAGCCCAGCTTCAATGATACCTCCTCTGTGAAGCTGCCCAATCACTGGCTTAGCTAAAGCTCTCCCTCCTCTGACATCCATGGCACATGATTTGTACCTCTTTTATTGTACTTTCATATTATATATCATATTATGGTTTTTGTATCCATCTTATCTCCCTTCCTAGACAGTAAGCTCTTTATGGGAAGGAACCATGTCTTATTTATCCTTAGTACTGTGCCTTATGTTATCATCGTTCAGTTATTTCAGTCATGTCTGGCTCTTTGTGACCCTATTTGAGATTTTCTTGGCAAAGAAACTGAAATGATTTGCCATTTCTTTCTCCAGATTATTTTACAGATGAGGAAACTGAGGCAAACAGAATTAAGTAACTTGCCCAGGGTCACACAGGTTCTAAGTGTCTGAGGTCAAATTTGAGCTCAGATCTTCCTGACTCTAGACCTGACTCTATCCACTATGCCACCTGCCTTGTAGGTACTCAGTAAATAACTTGGATGAATAAAACAATGAATGAGTGAATAAATGGATGGTTAGATATAGTGACTAGATGTATAATGGATAGAGCACCAGACTTGGAGTCAGAAAGACTGAGTCCAAATCCTGCTCCAGCCATTGGCTAGTTCTGTGACCCTGGGCAAGACACTGACTCTTCACAGCTTCAGTTGCTTTATCTATAAAATGTAGATAGTAATAGCATCTACCTGTCAGGGTTTTGAGGACTGAATGAGATAATACATGTGTAAAGTCCTTTGCCATCTTTAAAGTGCCATGTAAAGCCAGTTATTAGTATTTTTAGCCCATGGATACCAGACATCAAAATCCTGTTCTGGGTATCATCTGGTTGCTTCACTCAGGTCTCCCCAAAGTTAGAACTAGCTGGAGGTGCACTAATATCTTAGCAAATGCAAAATTTTTTTCAACAAATTAAAAATATTTTACCTTTCCTCTGCCCGCTACATAGAAAGAATATGAGAGAGAAATCAATAAAAGGAACTGAGAACTGAGATAGGAAAATCAATGGATTGTATTCACAATATAGCTTAGAGTACTGGGCTGGGACAAAGGTCATTTGGTTAGGGAAAAGTAAGAAGGGCAGAAAGGAGTGGAGGCCAGAGGGTCAGGGTAAAGAAGAAGGGAAGGAGGGAAGGAGAGTAAAGAATGAGTGGGAAGATGAAGAGTTTATCATAATCCTTGGCTTGCTCCTTAGAGTCAATCACCTTTCTTTGAGGCAATAGGCAGGTTGACCCAAGCTGATTTTTTAAAAAGGGAAGTATCTAGGTGACTGTGGTCATTCTCAACTGGTAGAAAGCTCAAGATTTAAATCAAGATTGCTTCCTGAAGTCCCTGCCAGGTTTCTTTATAGACTGAGGCCTAACCACAGCTTGGCCCCTGCCACCTCCGCTGTACAACACTAATAGTACAAGAGTCCTGTCTCTCCTGGTTATAAACTGGGGATTTACCCAGCAGGTACTTACTGTGCAGAGGATGGAAATCTCCCCACCCTCACATCCTGCTCGGCTCAAAAGCTCTCCTGATGTGCAGTCACTGAAAAAGTTATAAATAGCTGCATGTTCTCTTTTGCTCTCTTTTTTCTTTCTTTTAAATAAAATACAGGAAGGTAGCAAAAGTTATTAGAGATAGCCAGAGAAAATGTTCTCCCCACAAAATGTTCTTCCAGAAAAATCTATTGATTTATAATTTGTACCCACAAAATCTAGACTTTGACCATCTCTAATCATGTATGTTGACATACACTTGAGGTTTATCTGGGATAGTTTGTATTTCATTCTCTGGAGCTGATTTTTCCAGCCTCAGACCACTTAAGAATATCTTTAGATCTGTGGTTTTGTGGACTTTTCTAAAGAAGATAGTTTTTTTTTTCCATAGATGTCCTAGAAATCCAGAGCTAGGAAGTCTCTTCTGTCCAATATTTTCATTTTCTGTGTTCTGATCCATGGATTTTCAAGTAGCTTTTAAATACAATGGCAAAGGTTGAAGGGCTTCATTTATTTAACATTCACAGACCACACAATTGAAGACTTAATTACATACAATATCTTAGTCTTAGTCTGGAAGAACAGAGGTTGAAATGTTGTTCCCTTCTTTTGGTTGAGGAGTGAAGACTATGGGTTCTGAATGCTGTATAAACCATCAGATATGGACATTATCAGTTGGTTTTTCTTAACTATGCTTCTTTGTGACAAGGTAGGGCTGGCTATATCTGAGAGTTCAGTTTGCTGGTTGCTTAAGATGACTGTTTTGTCTCCCTAAATAGATTATAAATTCTCTGAGGGAAGAGACCATGTATAACTCACAATGAACAGGGCATTGAGCCTGGGGTTAGGAAGATCTGAATTCAAATCCAGCCTCAGATACTTACTTGCTGTGTGGCCTTTGGGAAATTACTTAGCCTCTATTTGCCTCAGTTTTCTCAACTGTAAAAAGGGGGTCATAATAGCTCCTACTATACTCCTAGGGTAGATCGAGTAAGATATTTGTAAATCCCTTAGCACACCGCCTGGAACAAAGGAGGCACTTAATGAACACTAGTTATCATCATTATTATTGTTTGTTTTTGTATCCCCTGCTGGGTATGTAACAGCTACTCAATAAATATATTGGTCAAATCAGAGGTATGAATTCTGAAATAGAATGAATGTCCTGAATATCTCACTTCTGGTAGTTTGGGAGTAAGAGAAAAGGTACCTTTTCAGAAAGTTGCCAAGGGAAGAAGAGAAGCTAGAAAGGATTTGCCTTGGATGACTTGTATTTATTTTCATATCAGGGTTATTTTAGAAATCTTGAGGGGAAAAAGAGGAGTTGAGAAGATGGAGCAAGAAATCATCAGTGTGGATGACACTCTCCAGTATTTTTTTCCGTTTTTGTTCATTGGTTGGATTTTAGAAGGCCTTTTTACAGTCAGCCTTGAATTTGCTTCCCCAATTAAATGCATTATTAGGATATTATTCTTCTGGTCATTCAATTAAACAGGCATTAAATGTCTACTTTGGGTAAGGCGATGTTCAAGGGCCCTACTCTCAAGCAGTTTAACAATTAATGGGGTAACAACAAACAAATGAATTAAAGTCAATTGAACTAGGGTTTATTAAGCTCTTACTGTGTGCCAGGCATGTGTTAGTCACTGATGGTACACAGATAAAAAATGGAAACATTCCCTGCCCTTAAAGTGTTTACATTCTATTAGAGAGAAACAACTCAACATGGATATACAAATTTTAAAAATACTCAAATTAAATGCAAAATAATTTGGGGAGGGAAAAAAGCATTAACAACTGTGGGATCAGGAAAGACCTTGTGTGGAAGATTGCATTGGAGTTGAGCTTTGAAGCATTTTAGGAATTCTAAGGGATGTGAAGGAGAGTGTTCCAGGTATGAGGACAACCTGTGCAAAGACATGCAAATGAGGGATGGAACATCACTCCTGGGAACAGCAAATAGCCCAGTGTGGCTGCAGCAAAGAGTGTCTGAAGGGAACTGTTATGAAATCAGTCTGGAAAGATAAACTTGCCACAGATTGTGAAGGGTCTTAAATGTCAAACAGAGGTGTCTCTATTTTATCCTAGAGGCAATGGGGAGCCATGGAAATTTTGTGAGCATAGGAGTGACGTGGAAAATTTGTACTTTAGGAGTATGAATTTAGTAATTATGTGGAGGATGGATTGAAGGGTGGGGAGACAACAATGTGAAGGGGACCATTTAGGAGGTTATTCTAATAGTCCAGGTAATAGATTAAGAGGGCACACCTGAACTAGTGTTGGTTATGTGAGAAGAGAGAAATGGACAAATGTGAGAGAAATTTTGAAGGTAGAAAGGACAAGATTAGACAACTAATTTTTGGGGGGACAAGAGAGAATTAAAAGCAATAGGTAACTCTGAGGTTGTGAACCTGGATGACTAGAAGGATGTTCACATTCTTTACAAAAATAGAAAAGTTGAGAAGAAAGATGGGGTGGCGATTTAGAGGGCAGATAATGGATTCCATTTTAGGTGCATTGAGTTTGAGGAGCCTTTGGGACAGCCAGGGGTCTCATTGCCGGTGGGCAACTGGTGATGCTGGACTAGAGCTCAGGAGAAAGAGAGGGTCAGATATTCGAATTTGGGAGTCATCAGCTTAGAAAAGAAAATCCATGGGAACTTATACAATAACAAAGAAAGATAGCATAGAGAGAGAAGAGGGCCTGGGAGAGAACCTTCAGACACACCCACACAAGTGGAGTGGGATTTGATAGTGAGCCAGCAAAGGGCACTGAAGACCAGTATGAGTGCCAGGGGGGAGCTGTGTCATGAAAACTCAGAGATAAGAGGGAATTCAGGAGAAGAAGGTGGTTAACAGCATCAGATGGAGTACAGAGAGGTCAAGAAGGATGAGGACTGGAAAAGGCCATTGAATTTAGTAATGAGTAGATCATTGGTAACCTTAGTGAGGGAAGTTCCAGTTGAATGGTGGGGTTGGAAGCCAGACAGCAAGGGGTTGAGAAGTGAGTGGGATGTGAGGAAATGGAGATGATGAGTATAGATAGTTTTTTTTTTTCTCTAGGGGGTTGTCAGTGAAAGAGAGGAGAGAGCATTATCACCTGAGAGGAGAAGAGGGTAAAATGAAGGTTTTTATTTTTTTATTTTTAAAGGATGAGGGAGACCTGGGCATGTCTGTAGGCAGAAGGAGAGAAGCTATTAGATAAAGAGAAATCTAAGATTGGAAAAGGGATGATTGAAGGTGGAAAGAAATGGGAGGGGATGGGATCGAGTGGGACAAATAGAGGAGTTAGCCTTGGGAAGGATAGGACCACTTCTTTCTTTCAGACTGGAGTAAAAACAGAAGGTATGATGTTATAGGCATTTGGGATATATAGAAATAGGGAGAAGAGGGAGCTTATAAAGGAGAGTCCCAATTCTCTTAGCAAAGTATTTGCTGTGACAGAGCCATAGAGGGTGGCTTGAGGAAGGAGGGAAGGTTGTGGACAGACCCATGGTGGAGGGGGAAAAATTGTGATAGGCATCAGTCATCAATGAGGTGCCAGTGGAGATCAGGTGACAAATTCAGAGTGGACACAGTCAGCAACTGTTGTGTGATTTCTTCTTGTAGTGCTCCAAAGCTTGTGAGTAAGAACAGAGTGAGAAGATAATTCAGAGTTGGGGTTTGGAAAGGAATGAACCATAATAGGACTAGAAGGCAAGGAATTTAAAGGTAAAAGCAAGCACAAAGCTGAACTGCTTGGCTATAATGTCAAGATTTTAAAGGGAAGAAAATAAGGTAGAGTAGGGCTCATAGCTTGGGAAAGGGGAGAAGGATGGAATGAGTAAAGGTTGCAGTGCTAAGACAGGGAATATAACAAGTTTAAAGGAGAAGGCCAAGCATGTGTAATAAGAAATGAGAAATCTGAGAAAGGAGAGGTTATGTTGATTGGGGCAAGGGGTGGGGGGGGCACACAAGGGAAGAATGGAAGTTTTATAAAGGAGATAACATTTGAGATGACCTTGCAGGAAGAGAAAGCTTTCAAGGAGATTGAAATGGAGGAGGATTCTATTCCAAGCAGGAGGGGTGGCATGAGCAAAAACACTGAGACAGAAGAGAGCAAGCACTCAGCCAGAGTGTGGAGACAAGTCCAGTTTTACCGGAACATTAGATATATGAAAGGGAATAGCATGACATAAGACTGCACTAATAGGTTGGAGTAAGATTGTAGAAGGCCTTGAATGGCAGAGTCAAAAGATCCATCATTCAATTGACAACAGAGAGCCACTGAAGCTTTTGAATAATGAAGTTGCATGATGTGAATAGTGCCTTGGGAAGATTACTCTGTGCAGCATGGATTGCAGAAGGGAAATGATAATGACAGATATTTCCATAACATGTTCGCAAAGCCTTTTCCATATATTATTTCATGGATTCACACTTGTGAACTAGGGGCTGAAGGTAAAATTCTCTCCATTTTACAAATATAGAAAATTAGACTCAGAGGTTAAATGACTTCCCCATGACCACATAGCCAGAAAGTACCAGAGTCAGATTTGAATCCAGGTCTCTCCTGACCCCTGCTCCAAGGTGCTTTCCAATACACCATGATGCATTCTGGAATCAGAAAGACAAAACTGTAGTTGTTCAGTCATGTCCAACTCTTCATGGCCCCATTTGGGGTTTTCTTGGCAATGATATTAGAGTGGTTTGTTTTTTCCTTCTACTACTCATAGATGATGAAACTGAAGCAGACAGTGTTACGTGACTTGCCCAGGGTCACATAGCTAGCATCTGAGGACAGATTTGAACTCAGGAAGATGAGTCTTCCTGATTCCAGGCCCAGCAATCATCCATCCACTATGCCATGTAGCTGCCAGGAAGACAAAATATAGACCTTTAAATTATGACTAGCACGTATATAGTGCTTTGAGGTTTGCAAACTGCTTTACACACGATTCATTTGAAACTCATCATGACCCTTTGACATAATGGCTATTATCGATTCCATTTTACTGAAGCACAAAGAGGTTAAGTGACTTGTTCTAACATCACACGGCTAGTGCGTGTCTGAGGCTGGATTTGAATTCAGATCTTTTTGACTCTGGGTCCTACACTCTATCCACCATGCCACCAAGCTCTGTAGAATAAATATGGCAGAAAACTGCTTTGCCACTATACAGTTTAATATTGTTTACTGTTTACTGTTGATCACTAGTGTTGGATTATCCCTTTAAAATGGAAAGTGAACCACTTAAGTTCTATCTGGTAAGAGACATTTGTGTGTAGTAAATAAACAGGCTATGATTGGGGGACAGGTGGGAATGGAGGTGGTGAATAAAATCCAACGTTTTGGTGGCACAGTTTTCTCAGTGAAGCAGAGGGAATTGGAGGTCCTCATGTTATGCCAAGAAACAGGACTCCATCTTGCACGCTTCCTCTAACTTCTGTGAAAAGTGTTTCGAAGAAATAGAATGTCAAAGCCTCATCATATGGGTTATACACATGAAGTCACAAGTGCTAACACTGTGGCAAGCAGAGGGTGATTCAAAACTTCCGGGAAGCCCCTGAAATTCCAAATACACTTGCAGATTTACTGCTGATTTCTGAAGGGGCTATATTTGGGTAGATTGATCATGTTGCGGTAACCCCATACCCACCTTATGACTCTGCTTTTGTTCTAGCCCACTGCCAACACTGCTTTTAAATTGTCCCCAAAGAAATAAATAAAAGGCGCAGTATTCTTATTTAACAATGTAGCATTGGCAATAAATCTGATGAATGGAAATGCAATAACCAACTTAGACCCTCTACGTGGTTTTCCATTGCCCTTCGGCTCAGCTACATTTTGACTCGAAGCCACGGTGTTCTCTCATTTGATGACTTATATTTAAGAAATTGCATCATATGTTTGAGCAGAAAAGGAGGTGGGTCTGGCATATAGTAATAATAATATTAATATTTAACCATATTATAATTAATAATATAATAAATTTATATAGCACTTAAAAGTTTACAAAGCACTTTTTAATAATAATAAGAGCTAACATTTATGTAGTGCTTAGGATGTGCCAGGCAATGTGCGAAGCACTTTACAATTATCCTCTTATCTGATCCTTACAGCAAGCCTAGGAGGTAGATACCATTATTATCCCTATTTTACAGATGAGGAAACTGAGGTAGGTAGCAGCTCAGTGGCTTGCAGAGGATCACACAGCTAGGAAGTGTCAGAGGCTAGATTTGAACTTGAATTTTCCCGACTCCTGGCCTAGTGCTGTCTACTGTGCTACATGGCTGCTTGTCACAGATTAAAATAACAGATTCTGCACTGGAATCCACAAAATAGTAAAGAAACCAGAGAAAGGGCTGCTAGCCCTTTTGTTGGGCAAATTCTCTGGGGAGGACTTATGGAAAGGCATGGACAAGAATAACACAGGATGAGAAGGTGTGCATAGGGTCCAATCTGTACCACTAGAGAGCTTGTCCACATTGAGAAAATCAGAATCATTTAAGGCCTGGTTCAGGTGCTTTGGAAATAGGGGCATCCTCTTCAGGAATATTACTTCAGATCCAATTGACACCCCACATCGTGAGTTGCCTCTTCTCTCCCCAAAAACTCAACAAAGATGTCAGTCAGAGTAGGGACAATGTGTGGGAATCAGATACCTGAATCATTTCTTCAAGAATGTTGACAAAATCTCTTTCATTTCTTTCATTCATTCAGAAAGTCAATCAGGAATTCAATTTTTATTACCCCAAAGTCCAACTATGTAATTATAAGCTTATTAATTAATCAACAAGTATTTATTGAGAGGCTATCCTCCTGGTGAGCAGCATGTGAAAAGCAGGGAATGAGGAAGAATGAAAAAAATGCTAAGATTTGACATAGTATTATCACAGAATCATAGATTTAGAATAAGAGTAGATTATAGAGGTCATCTAGTCTAATGCCTCCCAAGGGCATTTCTGTTCAAAGAGGTTAATTAGTAACCCAAGAGCACTCGATGCTAAAACCAGAATTCAAAATGAGGTTCTTAGGTGCCAAACCTAGCACTCTTTCTAGTGTACATCACTGCTATATATAGTATTAGCAAATTTGATCACCATGGGTTGTTTTGATTTTATTTTTTCCACAAAATGAGCAGAACACCATCTTTTCACTTACACCAAATATGTTATGGATCATTAAATTATATCCTGAATCTCAAAGGAAATTTCAGGTTAGCAGTCACAGGTCAGAATGAATGCCCTGAAAATTGCAAACTGTTGTCTTTTCTCAAACTATGGACTTCTCATTGGTTTGATTCTCACTCTTAAAAAAAAAATCCATTCTCTTTCATTAACCTGTAAGCTCCTCTTGGGCCTGGAATCATGCCATAGCAAACTTGGACAGCGAGGTGGCACAGTAGGTGGAGTTCTAGCTCTAGGGTCAGGAAGACCTGAGTTCAAATATGACTTCAGATACTCACTAGCTGTATGACTCTGGGCATCAATCAAACAGACCTGTTGAAAACCTTAGCTTGAAAAGACCAAGGTCTTCCAATGCATCCTGGGCCGTCTCCGGTTGTCCCGATCGATATCTGGTCACTGGACCCAGATGACTCAGGAGGAGAAAGTGAGGCTTGTGACCTTGCACAGGCCTCCCTCACTTAAATCCAGTTCATTTGCATGTCATGGCATCACCTCTGTGATGTCGTGGTCCTTTTTGAGAAGGAAGGACAAATAGCAATGACTCTGGGCAAGTCAGTTAACCCTGTTTGCTTCAGTTTCCTCATCTGCAAAATGAGCTGGAGAAGGAAATAACAAATCATTTCAGTATCTTTGCCAAGAAAACCCCAAACAGAATCAAGAAGCATTCTACATGGCTGAACAACAACACAGCAACGTACCTCCACAGTCAAAGGATATGTAGCTATACTTTGGATTTACTCTCCTAACTTACATGTGCACGGTCAAATTGAATCCCCAAAGGATGGCTGCTATATGCCTCCCCTCTGAGTTCTTGGGGTAATCTCAAGAGATAAAGATGATTCTTTTAATGGTATCAGCTTAATCACATATTCTGGTGTGTTTCCCTCAATATTAATCACTGCTGCTGAGCATATGACCCAAGGAGAAAAGAGAAAGAAAGATGTTATATATAACAAAATATGCACAGCAAGACTTTTTTGGTAACTAAAAAAACTATAAACATCATGTCATACAAATGCAATGTAATTGTTCTGTAAGAAATGACAACTGTGAGGGAATTCAGGGAAATACGGGAAAACTTGTATGAACTGATGCAGTGACATAAGCTGAACCAGGAAAACAATATACAAAACGACTATAATAATGTAAATAAAATGAGTGCTAAAACAAAGCTGAATTCTGTATACTTTGTAGTGACTTGTCTTAGACCAGAGGAAGAGTTGAGGAAATAAACCTTCTCCTTGAAGACAGGTGGGGACTCTGGATGTGGAATCTTGATTAACTTACTAGCTTAGTTTTGCTTGACTGTTTTTCTTTGTTCCAAGGAGGAAGTGTTAGCGATAGTAATTCACAGAACTCTAGAAGCAGTCATGCCAACCTCTCTGGAGAACTGACCTGTTAGTGCTAGGGAGAATGAGCCAAAAAGAATGTTACATATAAAACATATTTTGCAAACTTTAAAGTGCTATAAAAATTTCAATTATTATAATCATCATGATTAGAAGCTGGGTTAATATAGGGGGCTAAGAACGATGAGCCTCTTGGGGTGCAGTGGATGGATTGCAGGGCCTGGAGTCAGGAAGGCTTATCTTCCTGGGTTCAAATCTGGCCTCAAATACTTAGTAGCTATGTGACCCTGGGCACGTCACTTAATCCTGTTTGCCTCAGTTTACTCATCCATAAAATGAACTTGAGAATGAAATGGCAAACCACTCCAGTACCTCTGCCAAGAAAACCCCAAATGAGGTCACAAAGAGTCAGACGTAACTGAAACAAGTGAACAACAACAAACATCACCACCATCTCATTTTCCTTTCTGAAAATTTGCATCTATTATTGCAGAATCACGTATCATGCAGTCTCCAAGGTTCCTTAATCACTACCAACTTATTGCAAAAGCTTTATAATATGTCTTCCTACCCAATCTCTCAATATTCTTGCCATGATCATATTATCTGGATCTAGTCATATAACTCCTCTACTCAAAGGTTTTCAATGATTCCTAATTGTCCACTGAATAGAGCTCACCTTCCCTAGTTTTCGAGATTTTCCACAATAGGGTGTCAACCTACCTTTCCAACTTTATCTCTTATTATTCTCTTCATACTCTGATATTTCCCTTTTATAAGTCAAATACAACCTCTTCAAAGCTCGCCCTGACTGCTGCCATGTCAAACCAATATTAGTAACAATCTTCGACTTCATGTAGCTCTTTGTTTTGTGATTCTTTTGTGGGATACTCAGTGTGGAGTAGTGAAAAAAGAAGAGCTGATCTCAGAGCCAGGAAGACCTGGGCTCAACTCCAGTCTCTAATACATGCTAGCCATGTGACCCTGAGCAAGCCATTTAACTTCTCAATATTGTAGGCAGCCCTCTAAGGCTGCCTCTGCCCCCCATCCAGATCTCCTTATGTCAGTGAAATCACAGCTCCAGACCTCAGCCCTGTGGTGAGATGTCTTATACATTCCATGAAGTTGAGGACCAGATCTTGTCTAAGCTTTCTATCATCAGCTCTTGCTTCTGTCCTTTTTTTTTAAACAGGACTTGGCTAAAAGGGATTCCCTTGACCAATCAACATCTCTTCTGCAACTTGTAGCCTCAAAGAGCTGCCTAGGTCACTGAGTCAGTCAACAAGCATTAAATACCATGCTAAGCCAGGGGACACAAATAAAAGCAAAAATGAGTTCCTGCTGTCAAGGAGCTTACATTCTAAAGGGGGAAGGGAGCAAATGTAGGAAGGAGAGCTTAAAAACACTGCCTAACTACTTTGATGACAAAACAGACTATTGTAGAGAAGGGTGGAGGTATCTGGAAGGGAGGAGGGAGGGTGGGGACAATCTGAAGTGACTCTGGTGGGTAGCTGCAGAACCTATCTTGTGGTTTCTATGGGGCAAAGGGGATGGGGGGGAAGTGAATTGGGCTCTTGAGGTAGTGGGCAAAGCTGGGTGGGGAGACACTTGGGTAGAGTGTGGGAGTGGTAGAGGAAACAAGTCAGAGACAGACTGAGATGGCCTTAAGGGGATACGAACTAAACCACTATCTGGGAATCTGAGCCATTAGCTAGTGAACTGGGAGAAAAGGGACCAATTGGAAGAAGTACATGTAGCAGGAGTTGCCCAACTTTGCTCTGGAGATCCCAAATTTCTCACTGTACTAGTCATTCATTTGTTTACTCATTTCTTTTTCCAAAATGGTAACATTTCAAAATCTTGGAAAGTATTCCCTCTTCCCCCATTTTTCTCTCCTGCAGGCCTCAATGAAGCATATTTTGTTTGTTTTTTAACCATAAGTTCTACTTATTCAATAAGAGGTGCTTCCTAAGCAGCTTGGTGTCCTATTTAACGGCCACTATGTCACCAAGGGAGGTGGCAGGTGAGAAATGTCGAGTGCACAGCACTAACTCCGTCATGTACTTTCTCTGCATTTCCTTTTCTATCTTGACTATTCATCAAGAGGTGAAGGTATAAGTACCAACGTTTTTCCATCAAGCAGCTGCCTCTTCCTCTGGGCTATCGACTGAGACATCTGATGGGAAGGCCCTATCGGGTTGCAGTCAATATTTGTGACAACAGATTTCATCACCATGGCGACATCACAAGCACAGCGGGCTGATGGATTGGTTATATGCTTGGCTCATGGCCTACATTTGTCTAGGATGGTACGAAGCATACCACAGACACAATGTGGCTGACATACATTTGGATGCCGGTGGTGCTTTGGAGAATCATTCATTTCATTCAATTCAACAACCAATCAGTAAACATTTATTAAGGGCCTACTATGTGCCAAGCACTGGGCTAGGTACTGGGAATACAGAAAGAGGAAAAAGAGAGTCCCTTGGCCTCAAAGATCTTACAATCTAACAAGCATTTGTTGTGTGTCTATGATGTGTGGGATACTTTGTTAGGGACTGGTGATTCGAAAATCAAACAAGATCGTGTCCCAGTCCTCACAGAGCTTGCCTTCTGGTGGAAACAAGGGGAGGAGAAGAAATATAAAAGCAAATACTCAATTAACTATAACGCAAATCCTTGATATTTTAAAATGTGAGGGATGGGCTTAATCTTTAAGGTATCTTCCAGTTCTCAATATGTGATCTTGCCATCCCATGATCCTCTTTTATGATAGAAAAAATAAAAGGAACAAATGAGATATTTGATATCAGAACAGGAGCGATTACTTGCGCTGAAGGAGTAAGGGTGGTGGGATATATTGTCTCAGAAGGGTATCTTGCCCACAGTTTATTGAAGTAGTAAGATGTGCCTGTCTGCAAAGTGAGTATCTCAAAGTATCTTCTCTGGGAGGAGAGTTGATATGTCAGGGAGTGATTCCTTGGTGGAGCAGAGAATCACTCAGACCAGGTATTTTGAGGCAGAGTTAAACAATGTCACCCCAGGGACCAGGGTTTCGACCACGATTGCTCCTCCCTGCCTTGATTCAAGGACAAGTTAATGAGCCTTCCCTAAATCTGGCTCACAAGGACAAAGTTCCGGATCCTCCCAAATAATAATTAAAAGATCTACATAACACTACTTTACATACATTATCTCGTTTAATCCTCACAACAACTTTGTGAAGTAGGAATCCCAGGAATTATTATTCCAATATTACAGATATGGAAATTGAGGCTGAGAGGTTGCTATTTAGTCATACAGTTGGTACGTCATACAGTCATACAGACCTCCCCTTACACTAAGTTCAACACTTTTACTATTACTTCACAAGGATCTCTATAATAGTTGGAACGATGAGAGAAACTTAACTGCCCAGCAGGGAGAACAGTCCATCTGACCCTGAAGGCAGTAGGGTCCTGTGGAAAGAATAACGGATTTGGAATCAGAGGACCTGGGTTCAATGTCCAGCTTTACCATTTACCATCTGTGTGACCTTGGGCAGGTCACTTAACCTCTTTAGCCTTAGTTTCCTCAGGTGTAAAATGATATTCAACTGTACGATCTCTAAAATCTCTTAGACTAACTTTAAAATCAATCTTATTTATAATGGAGGAAAGGAGGCGTGGGCTGACAGAGCTTTTATAGGTTCAAATTCTTGCTTCAAACAACCAAGACAGTCTGACCCTTCTGGCTGAGCCTTTAAAATATAAAAAGGAGGAAGTAGAGTAACCATTAGTACTAACCCAGCCCTTCTAGAGAAAAGCAATAGAATAAACTGCTGTATGTATGCTGAGATACGTGGTCCTTAGTCACAGGAAATAGTCACCTCTGGGGAAGGTGGCCGACCAACAACCAGTGGCTATAAAAACTTTGGCAACCATGTAGCATGCTAAAAGATAGAGGAAGGATGTCTAGACCCATGTTTGACATAAATCAATTCTCACCCAGATACCTGGAAGGAGGCCAAATCACACAGATCTTCCCAGGGTAGCAAGGAAGGAAGACTGGGTTTTAAGGGGCATATTTACCAATAGCTTTTGCCAATAAACCTGATGAGAGCACTGGCATCTTAGCCCCTACTGAGGCTGAATAAAACTGTCGTATAAATGCAAAGCTAGGACAGACTTCTGGGCTTTCTGTGTTTCTAAACTGGTCCCCAAAACTGCAAATCTGATTGCAAAAAAGGAGAGCTAAGTGAAACCTCAGTGTGGCTGGACTTGGCAACTCTGGAAAGTCTAGTTACCTGGGATCTTTCCCTGTGTGTTGGTATCTATGTGCCTCTATGTTATATATATGTCTCTAGGCCAGAGGTGGGGAACCTGTGACCTCGAGGCCACATGTGGCCCTCTAGATCCTGAAGTGAGACCCTTTGACTGAATCCAAACTTCACACCTGTGGTTGAGGCCACAGGTTCCCCACCCCTGCTCTAGGCTCTAGTTTAGCTCAAAAGAGATGCGAGATGTGCAAATTTAGTGATATCTGCACTCCAAAAGTTCACGTAAACTATTTGTACCTGACCTGTAGTAAACCCTTCCAATCTTATGTTGGTCTGATCAATCAGCCACAGTCGTACACACTGTGCCTTGACCCCGACATAGTGATGTCCTTTTGGTCCTCTTTGAAAAAAAAGGACTACAACCAAGAACCGCGTCTCTAGGGACTGCCTGTTCAATGCAGTGGTTTCAACTGTGAACTGCTCAAGGTCTTAAGGCACAACATATATGCGTTTAAGGCAACAATAATGCTGTGCTATGAGGCCAGCAGTATATTGGGGATGTACATTGGAGATAACATCTTATGAGGTCATCAACTGAAAGCATTTATTGAGCACCTAATATGTGCAAAGCAGTATGCTATATGCTGGGAATACAAAGATAAAAATGGAACAGTCTTTCCTGATCTTTTGGGCACGTCCCAAGACAGAATAAGGACCTTCCTAGTCAGAGGTCGCAGAACTCTGACAATACCCTAAGCTCCCAAACATATTGTAAAGTAGCCTACATTGTACTCAAAGACTCTGCCTTACACTGTGTTGTTTTCAATGCCCTACTGCGGAGGAGCGTTAATCAAGATGTATCTTCCTGAATTTCAGCCTTCCAGGAAGAAGCCCCAAAATATGCATGTTGTGGCAAAGGAAATGATGTCAAAGGAAGGATAGGAAGAAAAAGGCAGTCATGAGTGATAAGAAAGCCATAGAGGATAAGGTAGTGCTATTGCCAGAAGGGGATTTCCACATTCACACAGAGGTGCACACTTTTAATGAAGGATATGTTTCTTCCTTTAGCTTTTATTTCTAACCAATCGCTTTTTTTTTTTTGGACCTGAACTAGGGGCATGGTCAGTTTTTTCTTTCCAGTGGACCTTTAGCTACGAATGTAAATGCAAGGTGAATCAATTAAAAATCAACAAACATTTCTAAAATGTCTACTACATACAATGTGCTCAGTGCTAGATCCCTAAAGATGGAAAACGACATGGCAGTTAATATTTAGTTGGGAGTAGATGAGATGAATAAAAACAATTATCTTACGAGGTAGAATATGAATGAACAGACTAACTCATTTCTCTGCTCATCCAAAGGTACAATATCAACCTGGACAATATATTTTCTTCATCTAGAATTTAGTAGATAAAGTGCTGGGCCGGGAATCAGGAAGTTCCTGAGTTCAAATCCAGCCTTAGAGATGTATTAGTTTTGTGACCTTGGGCAAGTCACTTAACTGCTGTTTGCCTTTGTTTCTTCCACTGTAAAATGTAAAATAATTATAGGGTTATTGTGAGGATAAAATGAGATGTTTGTAAAGTGTTAAGCATAGTGTCTGGCATATAGCAAGTGTTATGCAAATATTAGCTGTTATTATTATTAATTATTACTTATTTAGTTTTTCCAGAGTAGACCACTAGGATTATTCTTTTGAGTGCCCATTTATCTAATTGAGGGGGTCCTGCCTTGTCCTGGGCACACAATCAGCACAATGTTAACCATAGAGAGTATGGAGAATGTCACAGTCTACAAGGAATCCCTAATACATTTTGACCCTGTACTGGATGGTTTAGGTCCAGACCTATCATTTCATTGGTGCATTTCAGCAACTGTTCTGTGACTTAGAGCCTTAGCGAACTGCTTGGGGCTCTGAAAGGTAAGTGATCTACCTAGTCACCCAATAGTGTGTGTCAGATAGGACTTAGGCCCTCTTTCTACTATACCTTGCTACCTCTTTATGCCATACAAGATATTTCCATGAAAATGGAAACATTTTTGGATGAGCACATACAGAGCTACTTTGTGCCTGGCCTGACAACTGATACTCAGAAAACTATTGAAGGAAATTATCCCTACAGTTGAATCTGTTGCACCATTTCTGGGACCATTCCCCCCCGCCCCGCAAATAGGAACTCACACTCACAGCTTGGGTCTCCAGAGAACTGCTGACTTTTCCTCTTAAGATTAGAGGGTCATGCTGAGAGGTATCATTAAAAAGCCCCCACAAGTAAGCTTCCCACTGATAATCACCCCGTGGTCTCATTGTATTTTTAACAAAGATGGCATAGTAAGAACAGCTGGTATAAAAACAATCCCCTCTACTGAAAACCACAGGCCTGCTTTCCCCCCTGAATACATAAGACCCGCAGAGAGATTGGGCTCAGATTTAAAGTAGCAAGACACACATTCAATTATTGCAAGGAGGCACTGGGACTCTCATTCTCCCATTTTGGAGTTCCCATGAAGTTCTCCTTAGATGTTGCCTCAGTTAAACTGAGACCTGATAAAGACAGCTTAAAAAGGCCAAAGTCTCCCACTGCATCCAGGTCCATCTCTAGTCGTCCTGATCTTGCCACTGGACCCAGGTGGCTCTGGAGGAGAGAGTGAGTGACTGCACAATCCTCCCTCACTTAAATCCAATTCACTTGCATGTCATGGCATCACCTCCCTGATGTCATGGTCCTCTTCAAGAACAAAGGACAAACTACAACCTTACATATAGTACATTATTGGGAACTATGGATAGTGCCTTTCTAGAGTCTATAGCTAGCATTTTCTCCATCATAAGGAGTCACACTTCCTGAAATTGCTTACTCTCTTGTGTGTCTATACTTCTGTATCCATCTATGTCCCTATTTGTCTATATTTGTCTTCGTTCCTTTCTTTGCTTCCAGCTATATTATGGCTGTTCTATTAGTCCAGTCAGTACAGGTAGGAGGGGTTATACTTATTTTGATTTCAACATCTCCAACCCTTCCCCCCATCTTGCTGCCCTCTCATATGGAAGCAAGGGTCTGCCTCCCTGTGGGACAGTAGGGTCTGAGGTCCTCACATCCCAGACTAAAATCTTCTCCCACTAGACTAGATTCCTTTGAACTCTACCATTAGACTGTCCTGGTGCTGTATTGCCTTTCGCAGAAATTCCTCTTGCTCTTTAGATTTCTTAGAAGTGTAGTTAGGATTTTTGGTTAGAGACTTCCAGTCAGATTGGCTGAAAGAATGGAGGAAGGTTGTCCAGCTTCCTCACACCTACTCTGGCAAAAATCTGAAATTTGAAACACATCAAATAAGAAAGCCTGTGGAACCTACTGTATGTGACTTCTTCCTCCAAAGAAATGCACGAAAAGGCAGCTGGAACCAGAAATGGGGCTACCAGAAAAACCAGTCTAAAGCAGACAACACTCATAAGCAACAAACAATAAGCAAATTCAAGATTTGAATTCTTTACAATTCTCAGTCAGTTATGTGGTTGAAGATGTAATCTGCTATATAAAATTGTCTGGAAAAGGCTGTCTGTTGCTTTCTAAGGCACTACAGATGAACAATGAACCATCCTGAGAATAAAATTGGAGAACAGAGTGGGCTAGATAACATTTGGGAAATTGTGCAGGACTTTAATTGACCCCAACTTGCTCCCTCACATAAAAGTTGATTTGTTTTTAACATCAAGATTCTCCTGGTCCTAGTAAATGATTGTAGATTCTTGGAATGCCATGATCATACTAGCATAGATTTACAACTGGAAGAAGGGCATCTGGTTCAACCCTTTCATTTTATAGCTGCAAAAATGGAGGCCTAGAGAAATTAGGTGACTTGGCCAAGGTCACATCAGAAATGAGATTTAAGTTGAGAGCCTTTGATTCCAGAGCTTTCTTCCATACTCTCCGATATCATAATGACATATTGGATATTTTAAAATAGTTCTATGTCACTACTAGCCACAAATAAAAATAAACTTTAAATATTTTGTATTTAAAGCAATGCTGGCATGATATATAGTGGGCTGACCTTAGAATCGGGACACTTGGATTCAAGTGTCGCCTCTAACACATCAGGTGAACTACAAATCTGCATTGGTGGAGGGAATTTCACCATTGGAACGTATATATACTGATGAAATCACAAGATTAGCCTTAATTAAATTTTTTTTTCTTATGTATATACATATCTCCCCAGAAATGTGTAAGTTCCAGGAGGGCTGGGTTTTTGTTGTTGGTTTTTTTTTATTGCTGACTGTATTTCTAGAGGCCTAGAACAGACTGGCACAGATTAGGAATTTTGTGAATCCTTACTGAGTTGAATTGAAATGAACCAGGGCTAGAGAGAACTGGGTCCAGGAAAAGGCGGATAAAAGGATCACTGCTGCCCTCTACTGTCAAGGAAAAATCTAGCAAATAAAACCAAAACCAGAGATGATTTTGTGTAGCCTTTCTTTTACTCCCACCTGGATTGTTGTTCTTAGCGATGTCATTAATATTGATCGAGCATTAAAAGAGTAGTGACTGAAAATGGAAAACAAATTCTACGCTACGGAGAACATTGCATTATCTATGTTCCTGGCCTTGTAATGAAAGCATGCTGTCTAAGGTATTAATGAGCTAATTCAAGTATGAGATAAAAAGCAAAGAACAGGAAACAAGAAATCTAATGTGTTTGTTTCAGAAATATTTGCACTGATCAATGAGGAATAACAGATATAGCCCGAGGTTAGATTTGGAATCAGGAAGACCTGAATTCCAATCCCACCACTGACATTACTACCTGAAAGACAAAATAAAAATTTGACTGAAAGTCAAGTCACTTAACCTCCCTGATACCTCAGTTTCCTCATCTGTAACATGGGGATAATACCTGAAAAACTTACCCCACAGGATCAAATGACATCCTGTAAATTACGTGCTTTGCTAACTCTGCAGCACTCCATAAATAGCAGCTGTCATCATTACTTGCCTGTCCCTGAAGTACCATTTTTTTTTGTCACAAAGATTATTACTCACAGCTACTATAACACTTTTTTCTTTTCTCTAGAATTCTTAGGGAATGGGTGACTTGATGAAAATGTGACATATAGTTCTGTTCCTGTATTCTAATTTTTATCAAAGTTTTCTAATTTGCATTAGTTTATATATTGAGTCACAGAATATCAAAGTTGGGGAGGACCTTTGACATAATGGATAGCTCTCTGAAAAAGAGAAAGGCAAAGATACGTGGGGAAATTCGGGTGATGTAAAAACAGAAGATACCAATAATTTCTTTTAAAGGAAACTAATCAGTCACTCTACTTACTTACGGATGAGAAAAGAAACCCAGGAAGGCAAAAGTAACCAGCTCAAAGCCCCACAGCTAGAAGTATGGCAAGTGAAAGATGAAATAACTGAGGAAACAAAGCTTTGAGCTTCCGAGCATATAGATTTATTAAGCAATGCATACAAATTGCACAACAAATTGGGATGAGGCCCCTCGACCTTGGCACTAGATGCCATATACAGAGGTAGACAGATTTTATTCATTAAAAACAATCAAATAAGACCAATGGATTGAAAGAAAACAATTAACCAGGATACAAAATTAGGTAATCTGATTTCTATTTCGAGGACTTTCCGAGTTGAGAGGGGGAGAATGAACAGGTACAATTCCCTGAAATCAGAAAAAGAGGTATCCCAGTCCCCTCAAGTGTCTGTATTCAATCAAAGGAACATGGAAACATTCGTTGATTGGCCACTACAGGGCCAGTTTTCACATAAGATATATGGGTTGCTTGAGATGTGTAACTGTGAGAAAAATCCTTGCATCAATCTTTGGATCTGACAGAGATTCTGGTCAGCATAACCTTGCTGTTATTGCTTGTCCTTCATTCTCAAAGAGGTCCATGACATCAGGGAGGTGATCCTACGACACGTAAGTGAATTGGATTTAAATAGGAGAGGGCTGTGCAAAGTCACCAGCCTCACTTTCTCCTCCAGAGCCACCTGGGTCCAGTGGCCAGATATAGATCAGGATGACTGGAGATGGCTCTGTCAGCATAACCTAGGTCTTTAGTTAGGAGTCTCTAAGCAGCAGGTAGAGGTGGTCCAGCTTCCCAGGCATGCAGGGTTAGATTCAAACAGCGCAATAAGGTTTTCTCCCAATTCCCACTATTGAATAAAGTTTTCTCACAAGATAGAAATTGAACTAGACCCATAGTTGAAGAGAAAAGGAACAGAGCTAGCTCCAGAATTGAGCCACAAGATGAAGGCAGTGTGGTTCACTCAATTCCCACTACCACTTGCTGTTCTAATTCCCTCAGGAAGGTGGAAGAGTCAAAGCTTGAACTCCATGTTTCTAATTTTAAGGCTAGTGATCTTCCCATTACATCTCATGCAGCATCCAGAGCTCAACTTAGAGCACCATCTGGAGGACCTGTTAGGCACAGGCCCTCTCTGGGACTCCAGAGATACAGACCTGAGCTAAGTTATGTGCTCCTGCGTTATAGTTCCTGTCCGCTAGAGATGTCTCTCAAGTACATGTAATTTATATTTGTATTCCTGGTGCCTAATATAATTCCTAGCACATAGTAGGGGATATAAAGCATTTTAATGCATCACACACACACTCACACTTCTGCTTACCCTAGATGCAGAGTCAACATGTGTCTATTCTCTGAAACATCTGCCCAAAGATGACAAAAAGTGGAAGTAGTCAATGTTAAAGGGGCTGTAGAAATACAGGTACACTCATGCCTTCTTTTACATGTCTCAAGGCTTTTAATTCTTTTTCAAAATTAAATTAAAATTTTTTAAATTCTGAACATAAACACCAAAAAAGAGCATTTCCACATACACAACAGGACACAAAAAGAGGATCACATATGAAACTGTGAATCTCCATTTCATATTGCAAAAAGTATATCAAATTCCACACTAATTTCCAAACTGTCCTACTTTTCTGATTCCTTCTGAACTTCCTTCTGTTCTCTTTTGTGCATTTCAAACTATATTTCAATGGCCTTTTAAAAAAAATTAAAATTACTAATCTTCACTTCCTAATCCCTGCTCTTATAAAAATAGCAACAATTAAAAGGAAAAAAAAAACCTTTAAAACTTTAGCCTGCCCTATGAGGTGAAACAATCTCAGGATGCACAGCAATGTATATTTTCAAAAAAAATGTATGTGAGGCTATGTATTCATGTGTGTTCATGACTATAAATAGTTCACAGAGAATTCTACAAAGAAGATGAGAGGTGCAGAGTTGTTCAAGAGATGATAAATTCTCCATCTTGAGGCTACTGCCCGTACCCCAAGAGACTACGAGTACAGATAACTGCAAAGAAATGTCTGGCAATATGGATGTCGTATTGTGAGCTATATCCGGTTGAATAAGACTCCTCTGTCAGTTAGTCAATAAACATTTTTTAAGCAACCACTATGAACCAGGCCCTGTGCTAAGTGTGTGCATGGAGGAGGATACAAAGAAAGGAAAAAGACAGTTCTTGCTCTCAAGGAACTCACAGTCTAATGGGGGAAGACAACACACAAAAGGAAATTAAGAGGGAGCAGGATATCTGGCTCTAGGGCATGGAGAAGACCCTTGGAAATTTACTGAGCTCTTCCAGTTAGGGCTCCGAAGCTTAGCTTTTAACAAGTTCTTCCTCACTTTAAAGTCCCTTTCCACTACTCCAATTAGCCTTATGACGATTAGTTTCATTTCAGTCATTTTCACCTCCCCTATACCTTCGGGCAGGGCTGTCCAAAATGCAACAGCCTGCAAGCATAGAAAGTTACATAAATGCTTTAGTAAATGAAGCCGAGCTACTTGCAGAGCTCCCACTAAAATGGCAAATCAAAATATATTGTCTATTTTTTCAATAAAAACCTAAGGTTGGACTGCCCTGCCTTAGGGAATATTTGGTAGATGAGTAGCTAGGGATAAAAGTGAAAGTAGTCTAAGGACCACTCATTGTTTTGGAGAGGCCTCTTCAATTAAATTAAGGAATTTGCCCACCTACAATTTCTAGGATAGGGAATGACTTTGTCTTAGACTTGGTATACCTTCAGCTTTTCCTAAAGTCTTCACTGGGACTTACCTTTCCCTCCTCAGTTTTACCTATTGATTTCCCTATCTTCCTTTAAGTCCCAACTAAAATCCTTTATTTTATTGGAAGCCTTTCCCAAAGCCTCTTAATTCTAGTGCCTTTCCTCTGTTAATTATTTCCTATTTATCCTGTGTATGCATAGCTTTCTTTGTATATATTTTTATGCATATTGCCTCCCCCATTAAGCTCCTTGAAGGCAGGGACTGTCTTTTGTCTTTTTTTGTTTCCCTAGAACTTAGCACAGTGATTGGCACATAGTAGGCACTTAATAAATGTTTAATGATTGACTGAGTTTTAGGTAAATAACAACCATTACCTGATTTATAACCTAACCCCCCGGAGAAAAACATTTTTGAAAGTATATTGATGTATTAGGAATAAATATGTTAGGAAGAGCAACTTCATTTGGCTTTCAGTCTCTATTTTATGACTAAATAGTCCATATGTAAGCTGTTTTGTTTTCCCTGTAATAAGATAAGCACTTGAGTGGTATAGTTTGGCCCACAAATCTGTTTAATGTTTAGGGACCATCTCCAGTAGTTCTGATCTATATCTTGCCACTGGACCCAGATGGCTCCGGAGGAAAAAGCGAGGCTGGTGACCTCGCACAACAGTCCCTCACTTAAATCCAATTCACTTGCAAGCCACAGCATCCTCATTGTCCCCTTCTAGAAAAAGACAACTAATTATTAATGACTGTGTAGCCCCAAAATCTGTTAAGCAATGGTCAAGTATCTACAAATGGCATTAAGTATGCTCTTCCAAATCTCCCCAAAGTCCCAAGGTAACACTTGCTAATGACATTAGGAAACTAAAACTTGGATTGGCAGTTCTATAATGGATAATTCCATCAACACCTTAGGTACTAATAACCAATCAGAACAGAGATTTACCTTGGGAATTCCCTTCACCAGAACCATAAAAAACCCCAGCGCTAAAGCCCTTGGCCTTCGCCCTGCTCTTCAGTCTCCATTAAGACAATTTTCTGCAGACTGTCTCAAGACCAGTGCAAATTGCTTGTTGATGGAGACTCATCAGAATGCCACCTCCTCAGGATCGAGGGAGGGAAGGGAACTTTCGATGAGTGCTGGGATGAGGCATAAGACCTTTAGGAATCAGGTTGTTGGTTTGTTCCTAGAGGGGTTGATATTATCAGCCTTAGTAAGCATAATATTAAGGACTAAACGCTACGGCAGTAAAAATTTGGGCAAAAAATGCTAACCCTTAGCATTAGCTTCCCGGGTTCTTTGTTCTTGGCATGTGGAATTAAGAATCTTCTACTCAGGACATAGCAGGCCCCAGACCTGGATTTCTGAGGGAGCAGCATGGGGGATTCTTTCTGCTGGTCCTCAGGCAAAGATTCCTGCTTTTTCTCTTAAGGGCAAGGTATGTCCTTACCCAAGAATTTCACTTGAGTTCAGAATAACTATAGCAGTAGCACAGTACTAACCTAATAATTTAAGGTTTGCAAAGTACTTCCTTACATATTGACTTATTTGATTCAGAGGCTGGAGAAGGTGCAAGCTGCAGGTAAGAAGCATCCAACAGTGACCAGTGGGACAAGGCACAGACAAGCAGCATCCAGGAAGGTCCAACAGGATCCAGTAAAGACTTCTTTGAGGCCAAGATCAGCAGGAGCGACACAGAAACAAACTAATCAGCATGCCTTCAGAGAGGTAAATTTTCTTTCCTTGCACATTCTTTGGCTTCACTTCCCTAGGAGTGCCTTGGGCCGGCACCGGTGTCTGCAGGAGCTTTTCTACTCCTGATCTCTATTTGTATTTACTTTTCTTCCTACTGACGGTGCCTGTGGGAGAGTTTGAACTGTTCAGTTATGGAAATGTTTAGTTGCTACTTTTAAAAAATATATATATTTCAACACATGCCTTTGCTTTGCGCTTATTGTATATTCTGGGTGACTATTGAAAGTAAATACATCGTTGAGGGTTTGTGAGCCATAGTCTTAGGAATTCAGGTCTTCACTATACCTGAAACCTCTGTGGTAGCCATCCTCTCCGGTGGGCAGGGACTGGGTTTTGGCCTTTTTTTGTATACCCCAGTGCTTAGCATAGTTCCTAGTTCCACTTAGTAAGCCTCAGAGACATAATTTCTCCATGATTAATCATTAATAATGCCGGCGTGCTTTTTAGTAAAAGGATGGTCATTTGCCTGTTTCTCTTGACCTAGACCAAAGAATCATGGCTTCAGCTGAAGCTTGTATGCCCATTGGAAGAGGAGTGTTCCTGAGGGTAGCAATCAATTCTGATTAGCTAACAATGAAAGAATGAAGATTACGGTGAAGGGCTTACTCAGGAACTTTGATTATGTCATTTACTTCCTAAATTACTGCCTTGGGCAATCTATTCAAAGAATTTATTCTTCTCCCAAGCTGAACAGTACAAAATGGCTTCCCCAACTGGGTGGGCTATGAACAACAAAGTCCAATCTCATTATCAATACCGTTCTTTGAGAGACTTAACTTTTAAAATCAGGACTTTAGAAAAAAAAGGGGGGGGGAGGGAAATCTCCCCAGATCATTGGTTATTGCTAATCCTTTCGCTCAGTTTTGTTGACTGACCGCCCCTAGGCTACAACATTTTTATCCCCTATTAGATTTCCCCGTTTTTTCTAGCCTGGGGGCGATCTTTTTGGATCCCCCTACTATCATCCGATTGCATTTTATATTTGGAGTCATCTTCCCTTACAGAAGTAGTTCCCAAGTTGCTTTTGTTCTGAGAATCCCTTTCGACAGGAACAACAAAAAAAGAAATGTGTTGTGAACCCTTAGGATAATTTAATATACTACTCATTGGACTGTCTCGGGATTTTGAACCACTAATGGTGCCTACTGGATCGTATAGCTAACATTTATGTAGCGTTTACTGTGTGCCAGGCACCGCGCCAAGCACCTTACAGTTAATCTCACTGGATCCTCACAACAACTCTGGGAGGGGTAGGTGCTGTTAACAACTTCAATTTACAGATTAGGAAACTGAGATAGACGGTTAAATGACTTGCCCAGTTAGTGTCTGAAATTACATTAGAAGTCAGGTCTTCCGGACCCCCGGGCCAGCTTTAACCACTGCACCTCTGCCTTGAAGGCAAAGAGCACATATTTGAGGAATTGCGATCTAGGTCTATAGGAGCCCCTACCTAATTCATACATTCTGAGAGCTGAGTTTAATTCTAATTGAAAAGCCTTGTTGAATTTGGAGTCAAAAAGACTCCGGGCTAATTCTGCCTTTGACAGCAAACGTGTGGACACAAGCGGGTTACTTAATTTCCCAGAGCTTGTTTTCTCGCTGCAGGACCCCCCACCCCCATGGGAGTCTCAATCGAATTCAAAGGGGTTCAACGTGTGTCTAGTGTATGCGAAACTTGACAGCTGAATGAACGATTACGGTTAGAGAATTGTTTTTAAAGTATCTCCTTTCCACTATTTTTCCCCAACTATTTTTCTTCCCTTTTTAAAATACTAGCGGCGTTATCAGTTAACTTTTGACAAAAACGTTCCTTATTTGCCTCTCACTGGAAAAATTCCCCCCAAAGCCCCGCAAAAATCACAGGGAGCATGCGCGAGCGTAGGACCGCGGCGAGACGCGAGCAGAGCCCGCTCCAAAACATAAAGTGTGTGGGGAGGGTCAGTGCTTTAACGGACGGCTCCGGCAGCCAATCAGAAGGCGCTCCATAAGGGAGACCGGGATGGGGGGGCGCTTCTTCCTGGCTTAGGCGGCCGGAAGTCGGGGCCATTGACGCGGTTTATCCGCGACGCTTTAGAGACTGCTTGGCGTAGTGGGAGGTGAGTGCCAATTTCGGTTTGGGATGTGGGATCTGGGCACCGCTTTTTTTCTTTTTTTTCCTCCCGGGGGAATTTGTCGGCTAGGTTTCCTGAGGCGGCGGCCGGGGAAAGGACCAGTGGAGCTGCGGGCTCCCGGCTGTTGTGAGGAGCCCCCGGGCGCTCCCTCCTTTGCTCTTCTATGAATAACTCTCCGCCCCCTCGCTCCCCCAGTTTACCCGCCGCTACGCGGCCCCCTCCCCGCGGGGAGGCGAGAGAACCTCCCCGAAGCCTCTGGGTGCGAGAGAAGGGCGTGGAAGGTGTGTCCCCCGCCCAGTCCAAGGGTGGCCCCCTGCTGAGAGGCTTGTCCCTCCCGGCCACCTGAGGAAGGTGAGACTCTCCGGAGGTTTCGTGGTTTTGTCATTTTCACTCCCGGTGCCCGCAGTGCTCTCACTTCCCGGCTCCCCTCTCCCCATCCCTTTTAGTGCCAGTGCCTTGGCTCTGTCGATCAGCACCATCTCCCCGTCCAGCTCTTGTTTATATAGAGTTACGTGTTCTCCCCCAGATCGTATGCTCCTTGAGGGAAGCGGCTCCTTTTTATTTTTTAACTTTCCTTATGTTCCCACACTTAGCACAGTCCCCGGCACAGGAGGAGCTTGATAAATGCCTGTTGACTTTTACAGCCGTTTTGTTAAAACTGAATGAAACTCAGTTTAGAGTGGTGGGAGACTTTAGAGATGCTAATAATACCTAGAGTGTATCGATACTGCGGCTTTAATGTGTCCAGACATTTTACGTTAGGGGTATCGTTTGATGAAAAACAACCCTGCGAATTAAGACATTTTTTATATTCCATATTTTACAAAAAAAAAGGAGCTCTAAGAAGTTGAGTGACTTCCGCGGGGTTGTTTTGCCAGTGATTGGTTTAAACGAATCCACAAGCGTTTATTACATGAGAACTATGCGTTGGGCCCTGGGGATCCAGAGACAGACAAAAGCTCTTTCCCACAAGCTTACGTTTAGCTGCATGAGATACATGGGCGAGCTAGCAGCTGGGAGGGACTAGAGGCGGTATCTAAACGGGGCTTTGAAATAAACCAGGGATACCAGGAGGGGTAAGTGAGAAGGGACAGTTTTTGAAAAAAAGCCAGGGTTATAGGATATGAAAAATATTTTTTAATTCACTTGACTAAAAAACCCTTATCGTACGGATGAAATTTTAGCTTGGTGATATTTAAAGCAGCTTTTCCAGGATCACACAGGCAGAGCTGGGATTAGAGTCTAGAAGGTTATTTTGTTTGTTTTTTTAATTTGCAAGGTGGTTTTTAGAAGTAGGACTTTATCTAGATAGGATTTATTTGGTTGACTGGTAAGGAGACGGGGAATTCCAGGGGAGGTAGAACAAGAGTTAGGGTGTTATTTTTGGGACAGTGAGGAAATTTACCATACTAGTTAGGATGCTTTCAGGCCATCACCTTGGTAGTCATAAGGAGCTGTGGTGAGTGAAGACCTTGGCCAAGATCACATAAATGGTAAGTGGCAGTCTGAGACCTTGAACCTATGTATTCTAATGGTGAGTCCACTACCTCTGTACCCTTGTTCAAAGCCACCTTCATCACCTTTCCCACCCTAAAAAATAGAAAAGAATGATGAACTGTTCCTTCTTTTTATAACTTCTATTATTTCCTTTTCATTCATATGTTCATGTATTACTAGGATTTTGATTGATTTTGATTCAAGGCAATTTCAGCTTTGGAGGGACTGCACCCTCAGTGGCCATCTAGTCTAACCCATTGCCTAGAAGGAAGTTCCATTATACTATACCTGGAAAGTGGGCATTAAGAGCCTTTTTATGTTCAAACCACTGAACTAGTCACCAGGTGCTAGTGTGATACAGAGATTAAAAAAAATAATGAAAACCCTTTGCTGTCTGAGAGTTTAAAATTCCCTAGTCTAGAATTACCAGCTGGCTGTCGGACATTTTTTACTTGGATATTCCATAGGCACCTCAAACTAAACATATCCAAAACAGAATTCTTTTATCTTTCACCATACTTACTTGCTTCCCTAGTTTTGTTGAAGGTACCACCAATCCTTTAGTCCCAAGTTTACAACCTTTTAGTTATCTTCATTGCCTCTGTATGCTCTTGGATAAATCACTTCACTTTCTTGGGTTTATTCTAGTTACAAAATGAGGGGATTGGCCTAGATGGCCCTAGATGCATGATTCTTTGATTCTGAATTAACTGCCTTTTCCCATCTAGTCAGTTTTCTTTTTTCCTCTTTCTACATCTCTCTGATCCTTCCCCTTTTCTCACCTGGCCTGTCATGTAGTTTAGCTGTTCATTCTCCCTCAACTGGATGATTATAATAGCCTCCTAATTAGTTTTCTTGCCTCAAATATCTTCCCCCTTTCTGAATCATTCTCCACACGGCTGTCAAAGGGGTATTCTTAAAACAGCGATGATATCACTCCCCTGCTTAAGCTTCAGTTGGCTCCTTCTTGCCCCTAGGATCAAATACAAACTTCTCTTTGGAATTTAAAGCCTTTTGCAATTTGGCTCCAGCCTACCTTTCCAAACTTACTACCTCTGTTCACATACTTTATAGTCCAACCACACCTACCTTATTTTCTGTTCCATCTTCCATCCTGTGCCTCCATACCTGGAATGTCTTGCAGTCAGCCGCAAGTCATGTCATCATTTCCCTGATGTCATGGTCCTCTTGGAAAACGAAGGACAAACATAATAGCAACAACCTGGAATATGTTCCCTTCTCACTCTGCCTCTTAGAATCTCTACTTTCCTTCGGAGTTTGGTTCGGTCACCATCTTGTTGTACATGAGACCTTTCCTGGTATCTATAGCTGATTGTACCTTCTTGTCTTCTCTCAACTATCCCTAAATTATATATACTCTGTATTTTCCTGTTAGAGTGTAAATAAACCCTTCGAGGGCAGATTCCTAACACTAGGCAGTGTGTCTGACGTATGATAGGTACTAATAAGTGCATATTGGAGAAGGGCTATCTTGTACAGAATAAAGGGCTCAATATATGTTTAATGAATGAATCCTAATTAGGATAACACGGCCTTGGAGCATTCTAATTAATGAATCCTTTGGGAAAATTAAGAAGATTATGTCAATGTTGATGAAGTTTGCTTGTCATTCTACTTCAAATTGAGTCCATCTTTGCCATGTCAGTTGTTT